>NC_056440.1:70139796-70467296 GCF_018296145.1 Oncorhynchus tshawytscha | reverse complement strand
TGTCTGGGCTATAGGGCTCGGTCTGGGCTATAGGCCTCTGTCTGGGCTATAGGGCTCTGTCTGGGCTATAGGGCTCTGTCTGGGCTATAGGGCTCTGTCTGGGCTATAGGGCTCTGTCTGGGCTATAGGCCTCTGTCTGGGCTATAGGGCTCTGTCTGGGCTATAGGACTCTGTCTGGGCTATAGGCCTCTGTCTGCTGACCTGTAACTGGCTGGGAACATTGTTTCTGTTGCAGAAGAAGACCACTCATTTCATTTGAAGCCACAACAGGGTAGTTGCCTTGGCGTCTAGGTGATAAATGCTGCAGATCTGTAATAAATGAACATGGGGCTTTCCCTCTTTTTTCTCCCTCTCCCCTCAAAACTGTTGTTTGTTCCAGTGTCCCAAACTAAGCCCACAGTTATATTTTCACAACTGCAACTGCATTAATTTGTAAATTACCCCCTCACTTTTAATTCCCAGACTCTGAAATGCCTTCTAGGACTAATTCAGAAAGCAGAGGAACAAACATTTGACTTCAGTTCTAAGATCTGCCCCAAATTCAACTTTCTGCCGTTTAAGTTAGGATTTCTTAGGCCCAGTGCACACATTCGCTAATGTGGACCAAGTAGATCCATCTCGGTGAATTTAAGAGCACTTTACCAACTTTATTCTATGGATCCTGACAATGTTGAGAGAACTGAGCACCTAACCAGAATAGAATAAACCCAGTGTCCCAAAATTCTGCAGAATCATTAGTGCTGAGTGATTTGCTTTCTCATGCACCGTCATACCATTGCGTACCTTAGACAAATTACGTTTTCAAAATGAAAACGAAGAAAACGTATGTTCATAGCAGTAAGCCATACTTTGATGGATGGTTTGCCTCTTATAAATGACTGAATATGACCATTTCCATGTTATTGTTTATCTCATCTTTAGAATAATATCTTTTCCTGCATGATTAGCATAATTGACCACCATTATTTCCCCCATAATCAAAAGCAATATGTGATGCATTAAGTGCATTATCTCGGCATGGTCAGTTATGAGATGAGCAGCTATTGGTTGATGAGAGCCCATCCCTGCTCTTTACACTTTAATAAGCACCATCTCCATATTGATTATTACCTGCTAATATGGAATACACCAAATCAATACCAAGCTCTTTTCTCATTTCAGCACAAATCCAATTATTCTCACACCCAAACATGTAAGAAAAAATATTTTTAAAATCTGCACAGGATAATCATTGGTATAAATTCAATAATATTAATTTGCCTCAATGTAATATGTAAATATATATATACTAACTTATATCAATATCTATATGGTCTGATTTCAAATACAAAGCCACATAATGCATGCCTAATGTGACCATTTTAGCTACAATTCTGATGGTTTTACTTGGTAAATTAAATGAGTCTGACCCACATAAAGCATGGAGTTGTAAAAAATCCCTGCATTGCACTCCTCTTGAGTTTCATAAGATCCTCTAAGTTCTTCTGATCACCTGGTTACACATAAGGCTATTTGGTTTTCAAATCATCTCTAGTGAGAGAGAGAGGGGGGGGGGCGAGAGAAAAAGGAGAGAGAGTGTGTGAGAGAAGAATGAGAGTACACGGAAAATGAGAGAGAGACGGAGATTTGAGAGAGAGAGAGATTGGGAGAAAGAAGTGCGAGCATGAGAGAGAGGGAGGGAGATAGAGCGAACAAGTGCGAGAGAAGGGGAGGAAGAGGAGAGAGAGCAAGCCATCATTACTCTGTAATAAAGCATCCATATGGTGTAAATGTTGAGCTGGTGTAAATCCCCTCAGCTTAACTGCAGCGTACCCTAGTAAGGAAGGTCAGGAGTAAATGCGGCTGATTAAGCATGTGTTTCCTTTTCTCTCCTTTTGTTACTGGCAGCTGAGAGGTTTGACATGGGCAGTAGTGAGTATACTGTACAGATGAACACTGCTCCCTACACCCTAAAACCTACACTGTGCAAACTGCTCCATACACCCTAAAACCTAAACCGTGCACACTGCACTCCTGACCTGCACTCCCTCACACCTTCACTGTAGCCTGTCAGATCTGGCCTCATGTCACCACTCACAAAGATACTTATGCAAGAGAGTGCATTTTCTGTTAAGTCAGCTTCTTCAGCAATTCATTTGCGTACAGTACATGCACTAACTACTAGTAGTCCCTTTTGTTACACAGGCGTGTACACATGCACGCCATGGCTCTGTGCTCTGTGTTCAGCCAGATACCACAAAGTGATTTGTCCTTAATCCTGTACTCAGTCTGTCTACGTCCATGTACGGCACATTACCCCCCGGTGTGCAGTCTTAATGATAATGCCATCTCTTAGTCTCTAGACTGGTCAAAGTCAGATCAGGGTACAAGTGAGTGCAGTACATGCCAAGGGGAAGCTTTATCAGTTTCCTACACTCTTAGAAACTCTTGGACCCATTTTAGTCCCAAATAACCCTTTTGGGTTCAATGTAGAACCCTCTGTGGAAAGGGTTCTACATGGAACCCAAAAGGGTTCGACCTGGAACCAAAAGGGTTATCCTATGGGAAAATCTGAAGAATCCTTCTGGGTTTCTAAGAGTGTAGGACCTTTCCCAAAGGACATCACTGTTCACTTTATATAAGGTGTTCTGTTCTGAACTTTACATCAAACTGCTCTCTTCAACTCGTTTATTCACCTGGCTTGATACAGTATTATGTATTCACATTTATTCATTTGTAATAATAACTGAATCACCCAAGATCGCCAAGCCCTTAGAACAAGAAAAAAGGATAAGAAAGACAGATGAAAAGAGCAAAAAGAAGAGCAAAACAGAACATTGTACTTTCTCCTCCTGAGGAGTTTGAAGTGAATCTACTTTCAAAGTAGACAAGACAGTAGTCATCCAGGTCGTGAAGCCTCCTGCTCCCTAATTACACAGAGAGCAGGTATAATTACACAACCTTGAGGAAAAACCAAATCCAGTCAATTCAGTTGGCTGCCTCCCCTCCACTCCCTATGATGATACCTGATTTTACAGAATTGAAAAGTGCAAATAATCCCATCAAAGAGAACAATGCCTCCACACTTGCCTCCTACACGTACCTCTGTCCCAATTACACACAGCTAAACATGCCGTCTGATGAAGCTCTCTCTCCTTTCCTTTCTGCATTTACAGTCGGAGCACAGAAGTTCAGATGACTGGGAATTACAAGGTTCTAGAACTTTTCTCTCTCTCAATGAGGAGTGGAAGTTAGAGGTGTAAAAACTCAGGACATGATTGCGTTCTTCTTTTATGAAGAGACAAATGCAGTACAATATGGCAGGGAATACACACACACACACACACAGACGGTATGGACAATTACATCTAGCTGATCTAAGGCTTTTACAATAAAGTTACCTGGTAGTTTTTTAAAACATTTATAACGTGACACTGTAGATAATTTTCTGCTCTTAATTTCATATTTTACCTCAGATTTTATGTTAAATGCATATGTAACTAAGTCAAACTTTAAGTGCCTGTTATTATATCTGTCATCCATAAGTGTATGTTTCATATCAGTCATAAGATGGTTCATTTGCATACTAGGGAGCAGTGTTTGTGTTAATAGTTTGACCCTGGGGGTGAAGGGTTAAGCTCTCTTCCAGTTGAGTTGTCTGCACAGCAGGCCCTTTGTGTCTGCGTAGGCAGTCAGAGATGGAGCAGGGACGTGTTGTGTGTGTGTGTGTGTGTGTGTGTGTGTGTGTGTGTGTGTGTGTGTGTGTGTGTGTGTGTGTGTGTGTGTGTGTGTGTGTGTGTGTGTGTGTGTGTGTGTGTGTGTGTGTGTGTGTGTGTGGGAGGGGTGACACAGGCTAAAAGTGCCAGTTCGCCTGGTCAAGTGTTCCTCAGATCTCCCCAACAACACTAAACACAGTGATCCCACCCCCTGCCTAGCCTGTAGAGTATGTGCAAACACATACACACAAGCATTGCGAACACACTCCGGCTCACATGTTCACACCCATTCGCAGTTACATACACTTTTTCTGCCCAAATAAAAACACAAACAAACTGTTGAACCTGTTGTCTCTTGATAAAACAAATGTATGTACTAAAGGTAAATAAAAATTACATGAAACGTAAATAGAAACACATATAGACATTGTCGTAAACCTATAGAAACATTATCATAGACACACAGACATTATCATAAACACACATACATTATCATTAACATACAGACACGGTCATTATCACAAACATACATACATTATCATTAACATACAGACATTGTCATGAACGTAAAAACATTGTCATACACACATAGACATTGCCATAAACATATAGACTTTGTCAGAAACATATAGAGACATTGGCATAAACATATTGAAACATAGTCATAAACACGTAGAGACATTGTCATAATCATAAAAACATTGTCATAAACACGTAGAGACATTGTCATAATCATAAAAACATTGTCAAAAAACACGTAGAGACATTGTCATAATCATAAAAACATTGTCATACACATAGAAACATTGTCATGAACATAGAAACATTGTCATAATCATAAAAACTTTGTCATAAACATAGAAACATTGTCATAATCATAAAAACATTGTCATACACATAGAAACATTGTCATAAACATAGAAACATTGTCATAATCATAAAAACATTGTCATACACATAGAAACATTGTCATAAACATATAGAAACATTGTCATAATCATAGAAACATTGTCATAAACATATAGAAACATTGTCATAATCATAAAAACATTGTCATAAACATAGAAACATTGTCATAATCATAAAAACATTATCATAAACATATAGAAACATTGTCATAAACATAGAAACATTGTCATACACATAGAAACATTGTCATAAACATATAGAAACATTGTCATAATCATAAAAAATTTGTCATAAACATAGAAACATTGTCATAAACATATAGAAACATTGTCATAAACACGTAGAGACATTGTCATAAACATAGAAACATTGTCATAAACATATAGAAACATTGTCAAACACATACAAACATTGTCATAAACATAGAAACATTGTCATAAACATAAAAACATTGTCATAAACATATAGAAACATTGTCATACACATAGAAACATTGTCATACACATAGAAACATTGTCATAAACATATAGAAACATTGTCATAATCATAGAAACATTGTCATAATCATATAGAAACATTGTCATAAACATATAGAAACATTGTCATAATCATAGAAACATTGTCATAAACATATAGAAACATTGTCATACACATAGAAACATTGTCATAAACATATAGAAACATTGTCATACACATAGAAACATTGTCATAATCATAGAAACATTGTCATAAACATATAGAAACATTGTCATACACATAGAAACATTGTCATAATCATAAAAACATTGTCATAAACATAGAAACATTGTCATAATCATAAAAACATTGTCATAATCATATAGAAACATTGTCATAAACATATAGAAACATTGTCATAAACATATAGAAACATTGTCATAAACATATAGAAACATTGTCATAATCATAAAAACATTGTCATAAACATATAGAAACATTGTCATAAACATAAAAACATTGTCATAAACATATAGAAACATTGTCATAATCATAAAAACATTGTCATACACATAGAAACATTGTCATAAACATATAGAAACATTGTCATAATCATAAAAAATTTGTCATAAACATAGAAACATTGTCATAAACATATAGAAACATTGTCATAAACACGTAGAGACATTGTCATAAACATAGAAACATTGTCATAAACATATAGAAACATTGTCAAACACATAGAAACATTGTCATAAACATATAGAAACATTGTCATAAACATATAGAAACATTGTCATAATCATAAAAAATTTGTCATAAACATAGAAACATTGTCATAAACATATAGAAACATTGTCATAAACACGTAGAGACATTGTCATAAACATAGAAACATTGTCATAAACATATAGAAACATTGTCATAAACATAGAAACATTGTCATAAACATAAAAACATTGTCATAAACATATAGAAACATTGTCATAAACATATAGAAACATTGTCATAAACATATAGAAACATTGTCATAATCATAAAAACATTGTCATAAACATATAGAAACATTGTCATAAACATATAGAAACATTGTCATAAACATAAAAACATTGTCATAAACATATAGAAACATTGTCATAAACACATAGAAACATTGTCATAAACATAGAAACATTGTCATAAACATAAAAACATTGTCATAAACATATAGAAACATTGTCATAAACATATAGAAACATTGTCATAAACATATAGAAACATTGTCATAAACATAAAAACATTGTCATAAACATATAGAAACATTGTCATAAACATAGAAACATTGTCATAAACATAAAAACATTGTCATAAACATATAGAAACATTGTCATAAACATATAGAAACATTGTCATAAACATATAGAAACATTGTCATAATCATAAAAACATTGTCATAAACATAAAAACATTGTCATAAACATATAGAAACATTGTCATAAACATATAGAAACATTGTCATAAACATATAGAAACATTGTCATAAACATAGAAACATTGTCATACACATAGAAAAATTGTCATAAACATATAGAAACATTGTCATGAACACATAGAAACATTGTCATGAACATAGAAACATTGTCATACACATAGAAAAATTGTCATAAACATATAGAAACATTGTCATAAACATATAGAAACATTGTCATAAACATATAGAAACATTGTCATAAACACGTAGAGACATTGTCATAATCATAAAAACATTGTCATAATCATAAAAACATTGTCATACACATAGAAACATTGTCATAATCATAAAAACTTTGTCATAAACATAGAAACATTGTCATAATCATAAAAACTTTGTCATAAACATATAGAAACATTGTCATAATCATAGAAACATTGTCATAAACATAGAAACATTGTCATAAACATAGAAACATTGTCATAAACATAGAAACATTGTCATAAACATAGAAACATTGTCATACACATAGAAACATTGTCATAAACATATAGAAACATTGTCATAAACATAGAAACATTGTCATAAACATATAGAAACATTGTCATAAACATATAGAAACATTGTCATAAACATATAGAAACATTGTCATAATCATAAAAACATTGTCATAAACATATAGAAACATTGTCATAAACATAAAAAACATTGTCATAAACATATAGAAACATTGTCATAAAAACATTGTCATACACATAGAAACATTGTCATAAACATATAGAAACATTGTCATAAACATAAACATAGAAACATTGTCATAAACATATAGAAACATTGTCATAAACACGTAGAGACATTGTCATAAACATAGAAACATTGTCATAAACATATAGAAACATTGTCAAAACATAGAAACATTGTCATAAACATATAGAAACATTGTCATAAACATATAGAAACATTGTCATAATCATAAAAAATTTGTCAAAACATAGAAACATTGTCATAAACATATAGAAACATTGTCATAAACATAGAGACATTGTCATAAACATAGAAACATTGTCATAAACATATAGAAACATT
Organism: Oncorhynchus tshawytscha; assembly: GCF_018296145.1. NCBI lineage: Eukaryota > Metazoa > Chordata > Actinopteri > Salmoniformes > Salmonidae > Oncorhynchus > Oncorhynchus tshawytscha. The sequence continues at coordinate 70,459,700 of NC_056440.1, read as the reverse complement.
GTCATAAACATAGAAACATTGTCATAAACATAAAAACATTGTCATAAACATATAGAAACATTGTCATAAACATATAGAAACATTGTCATAAACATAAAACATTGTCATAATCAAAAAACATTGTCATAAACATATAGAAACATTGTCATAAACATATAGAAACATTGTCATAAACATAAAAACATTGTCATAAACATATAGAAACATTGTCATAAACACATAGAAACATTGTCATAAACATAGAAACATTGTCATAAACATAAAAACATTGTCATAAACATATAGAAACATTGTCATAAACATATAGAAACATTGTCATAAACATATAGAAACATTGTCATAAACATAAAAACATTGTCATAAACATATAGAAACATTGTCATAAACATAGAAACATTGTCATAAACATAAAAACATTGTCATAAACATATAAAACATTGTCATAAACATATAGAAACATTGTCATAAACATATAGAAACATTGTCATAATCATAAAAACATTGTCATAAACATAAAAACATTGTCATAAACATATAGAAACATTGTCATAAACATATAGAAACATTGTCATAAACATATAGAAACATTGTCATAAACATAGAAACATTGTCATACACATAGAAAATTGTCATAAACATATAGAAACATTGTCATAAACACATAGAAACATTGTCATGAACATAGAAACATTGTCATACACATAGAAAAATTGTCATAAACATATAGAAACATTGTCATAAACATATAGAAACATTGTCATAAACATATAGAAACATTGTCATAAACACGTAGAGACATTGTCATAATCATAAAAACATTGTCATAATCATAAAAACATTGTCATACACATAGAAACATTGTCATAATCATAAAAACTTTGTCATAAACATAGAAACATTGTCATAATCATAAAAACTTTGTCATAAACATATAGAAACATTGTCATAATCATAGAAACATTGTCATAAACATAGAAACATTGTCATAAACATAGAAACATTGTCATAAACATAGAAACATTGTCATACACATAGAAACATTGTCATAAACATATAGAAACATTGTCATAAACATAGAAACATTGTCATAAACATATAGAAACATTGTCATAAACATATAGAAACATTGTCATAAACATATAGAAACATTGTCATAAACATATAGAAACATTGTCATAAACATATAGAAACATTGTCATAAACATATAGAAACATTGTCATAAACATATAGAAACATTGTCATAAACATATAGAAACATTGTCATAAACATATAGAAACATTGTCATAAACATAGAAACATTGTCATACACATAGAAACATTGTCATAAACACATAGAAACATTGTCATAAACATAGAAACATTGTCATAAACATATAGAAACATTGTCATAAACATAGAAACATTGTCATAAACATATAGAAACATTGTCATAAACATATAGAAACATTGTCATAAACATATAGAAACATTGTCATAAACATATAGAAACATTGTCATAAACATAGAAACATTGTCATAAACATATAGAAACATTGTCATAAACATATAGAAACATTGTCATAAACATATAGAAACATTGTCATAAACATAGAAACATTGTCATACACATAGAAACATTGTCATAAACACATAGAAACATTGTCATAAACATAGAAACATTGTCATAAACATATAGAAACATTGTCATAAACATAGAAACATTGTCATAAACATATAGAAACATTGTCATAAACATATAGAAACATTGTCATAAACATAGAAACATTGTCATAAACATATAGAAACATTGTCATAAACATATAGAAACATTGTCATACACATAGAAACATTGTCATAAACATAGAAACATAGACATGAACATATAGAAACATTGTCATAAACACATAGAAACATTGTCATAAACATAGAAACATTGTTATAAACATACAGAGACTTTGTCATAAACATACAGAGACATTGTCATAAACAAAGAGAAATTGTCATAAACAAAGAGGCCTTGTCATAAACAAAGAGACATTGTCATAAACAAAGAGACATTGTCATAAACAAAGAGACATTGTCATAAACAAAGAGACATTGTCATAAACAAAGAGACATTGTTATAAACATACAGAGACTTTGTCATAAACATACAGAGACATTGTCATAAACAAAGAGAAATTGTCATAAACAAAGAGGCCTTGTCATAAACAAAGAGACATTGTCATAAACAAAGAGACATTGTTATAAACATACAGAGACTTTGTCATAAACATACAGAGACATTGTCATAAACAAAGAGAAATTGTCATAAACAAAGAGGCATTGTCATAAACAAAGAGACATTGTCATAAACAAAGAGACATTGTTATAAACATACAGAGACTTTGTCATAAACATATAGAGACATTGTCATAAACATATAGAGACATTGTCATAAACAAAGAGACATTGTCATAAACAAAGAGACATTGTCATAAACATATAGAGACTTTGACATAAATTAAGAGACATTGTCATAAACAAAGAGACATTGTCATAAACAAAGAGACATTGTCAAAAAAATACAGAGACTTTGTCATAAACTAAGAGACATTGTCATAAACATATAGAGACATTGTCATAAACAAAGAGACATTGTCATAAACAAAGAGAGACATTGTCATAAACATATAGAGACATTGTCATAAACAAAGAGACATTGTCATAAACAAAGAGACATTGTCATAAACAAAGAGACATTGTCATAAACAAATAGATATTGTCATAAACATACAGAGACATTGTCATAAACACACAGAGTCTTTGTCATAAACAAAGAGACATTGTCATAAACAAAGAGACATTGTCAAAAAAATACAGAGACTTTGTCATAAACTAAGAGACATTGTCATAAACATATAGAGACATTGTCATAAACAAAGAGACATTGTCATAAACAAAGAGAGACATTGTCATAAACATATAGAGACTTTGACATAAATTAAGAGACATTGTCATAAACAAAGAGACATTGTCATAAACAAAGAGACATTGTCAAAAAAATACAGAGACTTTGTCATAAACTAAGAGACATTGTCATAAACATATAGAGACATTGTCATAAACAAAGAGACATTGTCATAAACATATAGAGACATTGTCATAAACATATAGAGACATTGTCATAAACAAAGAGACATTGTCATAAACATATAGAGACATTGTCATAAACAAAGAGACATTGTCATAAACAAATAGATATTGTCATAAACATACAGAGACATTGTCATAAACACACAGAGTCTTTGTCATAAACAAAGAGACATTGTCATAAACATATAGAGACATTGTCATAAACAAAGAGACATTGTCATAAACATATAGAGACATTGTCATAAACATATAGAGACATTGTCATAAACATACAGAGACATTGTCATGAACAAAGAGACATTGTCATAAACAAAGAGACATTGTCATAAACAAAGAGACATTGTCATAAACAAAGAGACATTGTCATAAACATATAGAGACATTGTCATAAACATATAGAGACATTGTCATAAACATACAGAGACATTGTCATAAACATATAGAGGCATTGTCATAAACATATAGAGACATTGTCATAAACATACAGAGACATTGTCATGAACAAAGAGACATTGTCATAAACAAAGAGACATTGTCATAAACAAAGAGACATTGTCATAAACAAAGAGACATTGTCATAAACATATAGAGACATTGTCATAAACATATAGAGACATTGTCATAAACAAAGAGACATTGTCATAAACATATAGAGACATTGTCATAAACATATAGAGACATTGTCATAAACATACAGAGACATTGTCATGAACAAAGAGACATTGTCATAAACAAAGAGACATTGTCATAAACATATAGAGACATTGTCATAAACATATAGAGACATTGTCATAAACATACAGAGACATTGTCATAAACATATAGAGACATTGTCATAAACATATAGAGACATTGTCATAAACATACAGAGACATTGTCATGAACAAAGAGACATTGTCATAAACAAAGAGACATTGTCATAAACATATAGAGACATTGTCATAAACATATAGAGACATTGTCATAAACATACAGAGACATTGTCATAAACATATAGAGACATTGTCATAAACATATAGAGACATTGTCATAAACATACAGAGACATTGTCATGAACAAAGAGACATTGTCATAAACAAAGAGACATTGTCATAAACAAAGAGACATTGTCATAAACAAAGAGACATTGTCATAAACATATAGAGACATTGTCATAAACATATAGAGACATTGTCATAAACATACAGAGACATTGTCATGAACAAAGAGACATTGTCATAAACATATAGAGACATTGTCATAAACATATAGAGACATTGTCATGAACAAAGAGACATTGTCATAAACATACAGAGACATTGTCATAAACATATAGAGACATTGTCATAAACAAAGAGACATTGTCATAAACATATAGAGACATTGTCATAAACATACAGAGACATTGTCATAAACATATAGAGACATTGTCATAAACATACAGAGACATTGTCATAAACATATAATTTTTCATAAACTAATAGACATTTTCATAAACATGAAGAAACATTATCATAAATGTATAGACATTTTCATAAACATATAGACATTGTCATAAACATATAGACATTGTTGTAAACATATAGAAATATAGTCATAAACATATAGACATTGTCATAAACATCACATTTTTCATCAATGTAGACATTGTTGTAAACATATAGAAACTTTGACATATACATAATTACATTGTCATAAACATATATCATTCCTTCATAAACATGTTATTTTAATACAGATGATGCAATCACACTGACCAAAACACATCTAAATCACTACTAAAATACACATATTTTACTTTATACTGGACGACACACTTAATACACTGAAAAGAAGTCCCTGACTCCGCTGTTTGACACTAAAGCTGTCTAACCTCCAGTCAACAATAAAATAACTCTCCTTTATAAAACTGCTATCCATTGTCTCCCTCACTCCCTCCACCCTCTGCATCATGTCTGAGTGGGAGCCCCTCCTCCCAGACCTCCAGACCACATCACTGGGACAGAAGCTTTATGTTGAGCTGGAGGAGAAAGGACTACACTGGGTTCCAGGGTGGACAATGTCCCCCATACCGCTGTGTTGCTGGGAAGTGTGTGTGGAGTGTTTGAAGGGAAGACCATGCAGGGTGGGCTGGGGAAGGGGATGCACACTCATCGCACTGCTGATCACAACAACACCAGAGTAGAGCAAGACTAACTCTGTCCTCTGTTGTCCCTGAATTTCCTAGTGGTTGGTCTTGTACTACTTTGATCCTTTCTTTTCTGTAGTATGCCCAATAGTGAAACTCTTTGTCCGCTATGGATCAAGAAGAATCTCATATGAATGTAGAGTGTTTTAACCAAATACTTTTTGGAGTGTATATTCCCGAGTGGTGCAGCGGTCTAAGGCACTGCATCTCAGTGCAAGAGGCGTCACTACAGTCCCTGGTTTGATTCCAGGCTATATCACATTTGGCCGGGATTGGGAGTCACATAGGCCAGCGCACATTTGGCCCAGTTTCGTCCAGGTTTGGCCGGGTTAGGCAGCCATCGTAAATAACAATTTGTTCTTAGCTGACTTGCCTCGTTAAATAAAGGTTAAATAAAATAAATGAATAAAAATAGGGTAGTATATGGCAGACAAAAGCTTTTTCCACAGGATTTCTTTTGTGTTTATTTAACCTCCTCTTCTTTTCCCCCTCTCTTCTCCTGAAGTTTCCCCATGCAGCGGCAGCCTATAGCTGCAGGTGTCTCTGGGTTGTCACTCGTAACCACAGCCACAAAGTCAAAATTGGCTATATCGGGAAGTTTATAAAATAAAACATATCTTTTTGGTCTTAATTTAAGGTCAGGGTTAGGAATCAGGTTGACTGTGTGGGTACGGTTAGAGAAATTGTAGAAATAGACAGGGTTTGTGACTTGGTGGCTATGGTAACTAGTGACGACCGTCTCTCTGTGGCTCTGATCCATTACCTTCAGCATTAGGACCTACAGATGTAGGATCTTAATTTGACCAACAGGTTTTGAAGGTTTAGTGGACTACAGGGAAAGGAGGACCAGGGAAGCCCCCATTCTCCTCGACGGGGCTGTAGTGGAGCAGGTTAAGAGCTTCAAGTTTGTTGGCGTCCACATCACCAACAAAGTAACATGGCCCAAACACACCAAGACAGTCGTGAAGAGGGCACGACAAAACCTATTCCCCCTCAGGAGACTGAAAATATTTGGCATGGGTCCTCAGATCCTCAAAAGGTTCTACAGCTGCACCATCGAGAGCATCCTGACGGGTTGCATCAAATCAAATCAAATCTAATTTTATTTGTCACATACACATGGTTAGCAGATGTTAATGCGAGTGTAGCGAAATGCTTGTGCTTCTAGTTCCGACAGTGCAGTAATAACCAACAAGTAATCTAACTAACAATTCCAAAACGACTGTCTTATACACAGTGTAAGGGGATAAAGAATATGTACATAAGGATATATGAATGAGTGATGGTACAGAGCAGCATAGGCAAGATACAGTAGATGGTATCGAGTACAGTATATACATATGAGATGAGTATGTAAACAAAGTGGCATAGTTAAAGTGGCTAGTGATACATGTATTACATAAGGATGCAGTCGATGATATAGAGTACAGTATATACGTATGCATATGAGATGAATAATGTAGGGTAAGTAACATTATATAAGGTAGCATTGTTTAAAGTGGCTAGTGATATATTTACATCATTTCCCATCAGTTCCCATTATTAAAGTGGCTGGAGTTGAGTCAGTGTCAGTGTCAGTGTGTTGACAGCAGCCACTCAATGTTAGTGGTGGCTGTTTAACAGTCTGATGGCCTTGAGATAGAAGCTGTTTTTCAGTCTCTCGGTCCCAGCTTTGATGCACCTGTACTGACCTCGCCTTCTGGATGATAGCGGGGTGAACAGGCAGTGGCTCGGGTGGTTGATGTCCTTGATGATCTTTATGGCCTTCCTGTAACATCGGGTGGTGTATGTGTCCTGGAGGGCAGGTAGTTTGCCCCCGGTGATGCGTTGTGCAGACCTCACTACCCTCTGGAGAGCCTTACGGTTGAGGGTGGAGCAGTTGCCATACCAGGCGGTGATACAGCCCGCCAGGATGCTCTCGATTGTGCATCTGTAGAAGTTTGTGAGTGCCTTTGGTGACAAGCCGAATTTCTTCAGCCTCCTGAGGTTGAAGAGGCGCTGCTGCGCCTTCTTCACGATGCTGTCTGTGTGAGTGGACCAATTCAGTTTGTCTGTGATGTGTATGGCCTGGTATGGCAACAGCTCGGCCTCCGACCGCACAGAGGGTAGTGCGTACGGCCCAGTACATCACCGGGGCCAAGCTTCCTGCCATCCAGGACCTCTATACTAGGCGATGTCAGAGGAAGGTCCTAAAAATTGTCAATGACTCCAGACTGTTCTCTCTGCTACCACACTGCAAGCGGTACCGGAGCGCCAAGTCTACATCCAAGAGGCTTCTAAACAGCTTCTACCCCCAAGCGATAAGACTCCTGAACATCTAATCAAATGGCTTCTCAGACTATTTGCATTGCCCCACCCCACCACCACTCTTGTTCGCTGCTGCTACTCTCTGTTGTACATAGTCACTTTAATAACTCTACCTACATGTAAATATTACCTCAATTACGTCGACTAACAAGTGCCCCCCCGCACATTGACTCTGTACCAGTACCCCCTGTATATACTGTAGCCTCGCTATTGTTATTTTACTGCTGCTCTTTAATTATTTGTTACTTTTATTTCTTCTTTTTGGGGAGTATTTTCATAAAACTGCATTGTTGGTTAAGGGCTTTTAAGCATGTGACAATACATTTGATTTGATAATGTTGCTTGATTGGTGGTAGGCTATTAGCTGGCAAAATTAGGCTACATGAAAAGTGTAATACTGTTGTCACGCCCTGACCTTAGAGAGCCGTTTTATGTCTCTATTTGGTTAGGTCAGGGTGTGATTTGGGTGGACATTCTATGTTTTCTATTTCTTTGTTTTTGGCAGAGTGTGGTTCCCAATAAGAGGCAGCTGTCTATCGTTGTCTCTGATTGGGAATCATACTTAGGCAGCCTTTTTCCCACCTATGTTGTGAGTAATTATTTAGTTTTTGTGTGCGCCACGGTTGCGTCACATTCGGTTTCTGTTTACCTGTTTTTTGTGAAGGTTTCACTTTATTTAAAAAATGTGGAATTACATGCACGCTGCGCCTTGGCTCATCTATGACAGGGAGTTCGAAGACAGTGATCGTGACAACTGTTACAGTTTTTTTCGATTGCTAAACGACAGTGGGCACAACTGGAGTCACATGTGCAAAACTCTAACTACAGTCTGCACTACCAACAGTCACCTGAGCTAAACAGTTCACATCACCTGCAAAACTCATTCCAAGCAACACAACTCTTAACACATGGCTCAAAACACGCTCAGTGCAGCCAAACACTATGCACAACCCTCACTGAGATAACACACACTGTCACTCAGAACACACTGAGAGTAAAAACACAAGCATCAAACACCAATACAGAAAATACAAACTTTTCATCTTTACAGTTTGAACAATTTCAGTGACTTCATACAAAGTAATATTTTCTTCAAAGAAAAGAGTGACATTCTTTCACATGATTTATAAAATTTTTTAGAACATAACAATTCTTTAAGGTAACTGAAAATTAGCAGTTTGCTTCAATAGTCTGTAGTAATTTACGGAATTACAGTAATGAGAAAAAAAGGTAGAAACTAAAAGTACATACTGTAATTCGAACAAATAATTGAGGGGCTAATCCTGCCTCTCTCTAGCATCAGGCCACAGGTTTTCTTCAACATCACATCTAATGTTTTCTCTTGCCATGCACCTGGGGAAGAACCTTCTGGAGTGCCTTATCCATCCCTGGCAGTCCTCTGGACTCGTGTCCTCACATCCGGCACGCATGGCTTCCAAAAGAGACATTTGGTCATGTGGGTGGTGACCAAACACTTTCCACCTCCAGGCAGAGAAAAACTCCTCTATTGGGTTGAGGAAGGGTGAATATGCAGGCAGGTACAAAACCATAAATCTGTGATGTGCTGCAAACCAATCTGTGACAGCTGCAGAGTGGTGAAAAGCAACGTTATCGCAAACTATGACAAAAACGTGGGGGTTTCTTACTGGCTCCCCCTGTTCTGCTGGCACTAGCTGAGCATAGAGCTGTTCTAGGAAAGCTATAAGCCTTTCTGTGTTGTATGGGCCAATGAGTGGTGTGTTGAGAAGCAAACCATCATTGGCCATTGCAGCACACATGGTGATATTTCCCCCCCTTTGGCCTGGAACCTCCACAGTGTCCCTTTGACCTATAACATTCCTTCCTCTGCGCCGTGTTTTGGCAAGGTTAAATCCAGCTTCATCGATAAATACAAATGAATGTGGTCTTTCCAGTGCTTCCACCTCCATTACTCTCTGAAAAACATTAAGTGCACAGTTTTACTGTAGAAATGCTAGTGTTCTTTTTTACTGTAAATATTTTGTATAGCTGTGTACGTAACCTCAGACGTCTTACCTGGACATATTGGTATCTTTGCTCTTTTACCCGTTCAGTTTCTCTCGAACGGTACAGTGTATAACTGTTTCATTGTAACTTGGTGTTTCTTTAGGACTCGAGCAATAGTTGTTGTGGTGACAGAATTAACATTTACAAATATATCATTATCAGCCAGCACTCTATCTTGAATCTCCCGCAGTTTTATTGCATTGTTGACAACAACCATGTCAACAATAGCATTTTCCTGCGCATCTGAAAATATTTTTCCTCTTACCCCTGTTGGGGGCAGCCTTTGGGTCCTGTTGTAAAAATATATTTTACAGTCAAACTTACTGTAATGTATATCTGTGTAAATATTCTATAATTGCAATACAAAATAGATTCCTGTAATGTTTTCATTTACTGTAAGGATGTAACTCTCACCTGTTTGCATGATGGAAAATTCGCATTACAGATGCCACTGTGGATCTTTGCAGATTGGGTTGCACCCTCAACCCTGCCTCTCTCAATGAGAGACCATGGTTCACGACATGGTCTATAAGTGTAGCCCTTATTTCATCTGAAATAACAGCTCTTTGTCTTCTTTGTCTTCCTCCACGCATCTGCCCTCTCCCTGCCACCCTTCTCCCTCCACGAACCCATCTTCCTTGTTCCATTTCCAAAATGAGTCTTTCTGAGCTCTACCAATATATACTGTAATATGTGTGTGTGTTCACTAACAAGTCTAAAACAAGACACCTGCTTAGCCTTTCAGCTGAAATTGCAATCAGCAGTGTTTGAAAGGCACAAGGCTGAAATCTATTCCCTTTTGAATGTGTGGTTCACAGTTTTGACAGCAGTGTGTTAGCATTTGAACAAAGTGCTGTAAATCCACAGTGTTGTGCAGGTTGTGGTTAAAGTCATGGGATAAGTGTGTAGAGTTTTGAAAACTGTGTTCAAGCAATGAAAAATGAACTAGAGTTTGGTCCACATGAACTGCTGCTGTGCAGACTGTAGTTAGAGTTTTGCACATGTGACTCCAGTTGTGTCCACTGTCGTTTAGCAATCGAAAAAAACTGTAACATTTTCAAATATATCATTATCAGCCAGCACTATCTTGAATCTCCCGCAGTTTTATTCCATTGTTGACAACAACCATGTCCACAATAGCATTTTCCTGCGCATCTGAAAATATTTTTCCTCTTCCCCCTGTTGGGGGCAGCCTTTGGGTCCTGTTGTAAAAATATATTTTACAGTCAAACTTACTGTAATATATATCTGTGTAAATATTCTATAATTGCAATACAAAATAGATTCCTGTAATGTTTTCATTTACTGTAAGGATGTAACTCTCACCTGTTTGCATGATGGAAAATTCGCATTACAGATGCCACTGTGGATCTTTGCAGATTGGGTTGCACCCTCAACCCTAACTCTCTCAATGAGAGACCATGGTTCACGACATGGTCTATACGTGTAGCCCTTATTTCATCTGAAATAATAGCTCTTTGTCTTCTTTGTCTTCCTCCACGCATCCGCCCTCTCCCTGCCACCCTTCTCCCTTCACGAACCCATCTTCCTTGTTCCATTTCCAAAATGAGTCTTTCTGAGCTCTACCAATATATACTGTAATATGTGTGTGTGTTCACTAACAAGTCTAAAACAAGACACCTGCTTAGCCTTTCAGCTGAAATTGCAATCAGCAGTGTTTGAAAGGCACAAGGCTGAAATCTATTCCGTTTTGAATGTGTGGTTCACAGTTTTGACAGCAGTGTGTTAGCATTTGAACAAAGTGCTGTAAATCCACAGTGTTGTGCAGGTTGTGGTTAAAGTCATGGGATAAGTGTGTAGAGTTTTGAAAACTGTGTTCAAGCAATGAAAAACGAACTAGAGTTTGGTCCACATGAACTGCTGCTGTGCAGACTGTAGTTAGAGTTTTGCACATGTGACTCCAGTTGTGTCCACTGTCGTTTAGCAATCGAAAAAAACTGTAACATAACCGTGTGTTAGTGCGGGTTTTCAGTGAATTTATGTAAATCACTAAGCTCAACTGCATTTCCTGCAGTGCAGGAAAATTCTCAGCAACAAAAGAGTGAATAAATGATGATATTACATCTGTACCTGCTCGGAGTTTAGGCCTGCTTTTATTGACTTTTACCACGCTGCTGTGTTTGAAGTGAGCTAGCTAGCACCACAGCTGTCATTTCCTGCTCTGCCCGCCTGCTTGCCGCTCACGACGTGTGTAATTAAGATAGAGGCTGAACTGTCCCGTTGAACAGAGCGGCCATGCTGGAGGTGTTTAAACCAAACACCTCATTGACAGAGCTATGGGGTTCATTGCCAGTACCATTACCATACAGAACAGGATATTCACATCACCTTCACAGGTAGAAAATGCATTTGAACACTTGAGTTTAATGTCAGGTTTGTTTCAGATTAGCTGTCAAAGCGTTTGAGGACCATTTGACCACAAAGGTTAAGACGGGTTCCCTTCTGATCAGCTTTTTGAAAATGTGTATTTACCTGCCTTGCCTGTGTGTGCGTGTGTGTGTGTGTGTGTGTGTGTGTGTGTGTGTGTGTGTGTGTGTGTGCGTGCGCGCGCGTGCGTGTGTGTGTGTGTGTGTTTAAGCCTGTATATGTGTGTTTATAGGTGATGAAGGTTAAAACTTTCAGGCATTGTGGATCACGGTGAGCACAGATGTATGTTAACCGCTCCTCTCCCCTCTCTCCTCTCCTCCCCACCTCTCCATTTCACAACAGAGCGGATGTTGATAGCCGGAACACAGTTAATATTGAGTGCAACAATAATTACACAATCTGGCCCATTATAAATAAGAAAAACCCTGACTTCCTACCCCATCTCTTCCCTCTCCCAGTATGATTAATGAGAGAGTGGATGGGGATGTGGACTCTGGCACGTTCATTTCATAGCTGTATGAATTTACTGCCGAGGCCTGAGGCTAAAGGAACATTTTTAAACAAAGGTTAAAGTCAGTGGGTTCTTGTTGTGTGTCTGGGATCTTTTAGTTTCTTTATGGACCTGGTGTGGGGTTCATGTGAATTCTGGGAGTATATCCTTATCCTACTATGTGGAAAGTTAAATTGCTTGGTCCTCTTGTCCAAAACTGTTCACTTCTGAACTTATTTCAGTTATATAGAAGTGCTAACATGTCTTCTGTACTTGTTTTCTGTAGTTGTTCATCAGGCAATATGCAGTAGGAAATAAAGGGGGTGAAAAGGAATTGTGGTGGTGTGGAGTTAAGAAATAATTCCCAATTTCCCCCATCTAATGTTTTATATTGTAAAATGTGAATCCTCGTACACACAATGTTAATAGAAACAAGGCCAGTGTTTCATAGTTGAATAGCTTATAGTTACTGTCAGCTAGAAGCCAGTGTGTGTAACGGTTCCTGTCATGGCCAGCAATTTGATAGTTTTTACACTTAAGCTTTGCCAAGGATTCCAATGTTTCTCTGCTCCATTTTCGCACCATGCCTGCAAGCCACCTGTGGTTTACAAATATTGGTTCTTAATCCCAGCGTTGGGAACTGTGTGTCCTATCGTGTGGCATGCAACAAGCGCCTGACTGTTCATGGGACACATAAGCCTAGCCAGGCCGCTGTACCTCTGCCCTATAACATGGCCAACAGGTTCACTTATGACCAGTAAAAGCAATTTTGACACAAATCCACATCACATCAAGTGGATCGAGCTACTCAATTACTGCTCTTTCTTGATGCCACCGTTCAGGCCATTTAGTATTGGGATTCAGTCCCCTCTCTGGGAAAGTGAGGCATTCAGACAAACTTTTTATTTTATGCAAGAAACTTAAATTTTTGCCAAAAGGTACAATTAAAAAAGATCCAAAATGTAATTGAGAGTTTTTTTTCAATTATACATCTGCTGTTCGAGGTCAGGTGTTAGTTGTCTTTATTAAACTCAGCAAAAAAAGAAATGTCTCTTTTTCGGGACACTGTCTTTCAAAGATAATTTGTAAAAATCCAAATAACTTCACAGATCTTCATTGTAAAGGGTTTAAACACTGTTTCCCATGCTTGTTCAATGAACCATAAACAATTAATGAGTATGCACATGTGGAACGGTCGTTAAGACACTAACAGCTTACAGACGGTAGACAATTAAGGTCACGGTTATGAAAACTTAGGACACTAAAGGGGCCTTTCTACTGACTCTGAAAAATACCAAAAGAAAGATGTCCAGGGTCCCTGCTCATCTATGTGAACGAGCCTTAGGCATGCTGCAAGGAGGCATGAGGACTGCAGATGTGGCCAGGGCAATAAATTGCAATGTCCGTACTGTGAGACGCTTAAGACAGTACTACAGGGAGACAGGACGGACAGTTGATCATCCTCGCAGTGGCAGACCACATGTAACAACACCTGCATAGGATCGGTACAACTGAACATCACACCTGCGGGACAGGTACAGGATGGCGACAACAACTGCCTGAGTTACACCAGGAACGCACAATCCCTCCATCAGTGCACAGACTGTCCGCAATAGGCTGAGAGAGGCTAGACTGGTGGCTTGTAGGCCTGTTGTAAGGCAGGTCCTCACCAGACATCACCGACAACAACGTCGCCTATGGGCACAAACCCACCGTCCCTGGACCAGACAGGACTGGCAAAATGTGCGTTACACTGAGGCCTGTAATCTGGAGCAGGATCGATTTGGAGGTGGAGGATCCGTCATGGTCTGGGGTGGTGTGTCACAGCATCATCGGACTGAGCTTGTTGTCATTGCAGGTAATCTCAACGCTGTGCGTTACAGGGAAGACATCCTCCTCCCTCATGTTGTACCCTTCCTGCAGGCTCATCCTGACATGACCCTCCAGCATGGCAATGGCACCAGCCATACTGCTCTTTCTGTGCGTGATTTCCTGCAAGATAGGAATGTCAGTGTTCTGCCATGGCCAGCGAACAGCCCAGATCTCAATCCCATTGAGCACGTCTGGGACCTGTTGGATCGGAGGGTGAGGGCTTGGGCCATTCCCCTCAGAAATGTCCGGAAACTTGCAGATGCCTTGGTGGAACAGTGGGGTAACATATCACAGCAAGAACTGGCAGATATGGTGCAGTCCATGAGGAGGAGATGCACTGCAGTACTTAATGCAGCTGGTGGCCACACCAGATACTGACTGCTACTTTTGATTTTGACCCACCCTTTGTTCAGGGACACATTATTCCATTTCTGTTAGTCACATGTCTGTGGAACTTGCTCAGTTTGTGTCTCAGTTGTTGAATCTTGTTATGTTCATACAAGTATTTACACATGTTAAGTTTGCATAAAATAAACGCTGTTGACAGTGAGAGGACGTTTCTTTTTTTCGCTGAGTTTATTGTCATTGTAATATCACGGTTTTATATGCTGTGTAAGTGTCAGCCACCGGTAGTCATTTTTATGGTAAACTCCCAAAGCACCCCCTTCTATGGTCCTTTAGCCCTCTGCCTGGTAATGGTGGAAGTTTCTGAGATGCACTGTCCCAGCCAGCCTCTCATGTGAACCCATCTCTCCTGTGAACCATGTGGACCCATTTGTGGACATTCCACTTCTTTATTTGTCTGATTCAGAACAAGTGGGATATACTGTAGGTCAACGGGGGCGACGTGAACTGAAGTTATGGTGTTTTTCCCGATAATATGTCCTGAACTATGTGTGCTGCAAAATAAATATTAATCTATGCGCAGACTTTGTTCCCAGCAGCAGCCAGCAGCAGTGAAGAGGAGAGAGAGGAGTGGGACGGGACTAGAAGAGCTCAGACCTGGGTTCAGATTCTATTTGAAATCATTTTTAAATACTTTGTCTGTGCTTGATTGAGCATGCCTAGCTTAATGGACCAATAGTATAGTGGTAAAAGGCCAAACCCCACTCACCTGGCACTCCATGCAAGCTAAATCAAATGCTAACAGTATTTAAAAGATTTCAAATACTATTTGAACCCAGGTATGCATTGACGGGTGGAGCTACTAACATGGTGTGGTGGTGCTGTCATGTGTGTTTCTGGAGCTCATCTCCCAGTCTCTGTCTCTGGTTTGGATTTATTTCAACATGGCTCTGTGGGCCAAGCGCTGGCCGCCTCCTCTTTGTCATGTCCTGTGTGAACGCAGAAGTCTTTGACCACCTCTGACACACAGTGGGAATATTTAAGCTCCTTTTAATATGCAGCCTGTCTGAACTTTTATGTAAAGATGAGAGACAGACGGAGCGAGAAAGAGAAGGAAACAAACATTCTCATGAGTTGAAGTCAACATTGTCAAGCACCATGCTGAAATGTGATTTACTACTGATTGGACTTGAAAAATAACATTTAATAAATAACCAAGCATGGCCATCTAAGTATGATCTTTGCAAAAGTGTATTGCCATACTCATGATATAACAAGTTGTTTAGGTGTGTATAGAGTCAGGTGTTCCAGTGTTCCAGGTACATCTGGAGGTGTCCATTGGCTCTATGCTTCTTAACAATGGAGTTTGAATTGAAGTATTTCCGGTGTCCTATTTCATCAAATGTTATGTTCAAAGGAGATTTGAGAGCATGTCTGAGCTGAAGGTTTGTCCCCAGTTTTAATCAGGTTTAAATCTGGAGTGAAGCAATCACAATGAGGATATTAAGTGATTATCTTGTTGATCACTGATTGGCTTTGACAGTTGACATCTTCTGCATGAACGCTTCCTGTCTCCATCTATGGTGTGTTTACAGTATGTGGAGCCTATGGGATTTTCCATAGATCTGAAGAAGATTGTGTCCTTACAATAAATTCAGAATAAATATACCCTTGTATAGGAAGATTCCATGTATTATGCCTGGGTAAGGATAAATATATCTTGTCCTAAATGTCCTTCTGCTGTAACCAGTAACACAGGTCATTATAGTCCTCCTGATTCCACATCACTCCAGACAGTTATAGTTTAGGTAATGGGGACATTGAATTATTTACAACCTCAGTGAATGGAAAATATTGAATCATCTTACTTTGATGTCAGAAAATGCCCTCAATTGACCCAAATAAACTCAGCCACAGATAAACCAATCAAAGTTCCAATTCCCCAAAGTATTTTGGGGTGGGAAATTTGCACCTGCTTATACAATTACAGTATGCCCACGCTATGCTCAGAAGAATCAAGGTCCAATATGGGATGATTTATTTCTGGGAACGATTGATTCTGACTGTCTCTACTCGGCAGGGTAGCCTAGTGGTTAGAGCGTTGGTCTAGTAACCAGAATGTTGCAAGTTCAAACCCCCGAACTGACAAGGTACAAATCTGTCGTTCTGTCCCTGAACAGGCAGTTACCCCACTGTTCCTAGGCCGTCATTGAAAATAAGAATTTGTTCTTAACTGACTTGCCTGGTTAAATAAAGGTCAAATAAAAATACATTAAAAAATTAGTATCACAGGGTATAGTGTCAGTGTGTTTGGTGACAGCAGTGTTCATCTCTGACTGTCATTATTCTGGCCTTGTTTGCACAGCCTTGCTGACATATGTTTCAGAACATAGTTTTTATTTTAATCTCTTGAACTGTTTAAGATGTTGACACAGTCACCGTTCAGCTTTATTAATCCAGCCAGTGTTTCTGATGAGATGTTGTTCCCCTCCCCTCCTAGGCCTCCCTCCTCCTCCACCTAGGCCTCCCTCCTCCTACTCCTCCTAGGCCTCCCTCCTCCTACTCCTCCCTCATCCTCCTCCTACTCCTCCCTCCTCCTCCCCCTACTCCTCCTAGGCCTCCCTCCTCCTACTCTTCCCTCCTCCTAGGCCTCACTCCTCCCTCCTACTCCTCCCTCCTCCTACTCCCTCCTACTCCTCCCCCCTGCTCCTCCCAGGCCTCCCTCCTCCTACTCCTCCCTCCTACTCCTCCCAGGCCTCCCTCCTCCTACTCCTCCCTCCTACTCCTCCCTCCTCCTACTCACCCTCCTCCTACTTTTCACAGTCCTCCCTCTTCCTACTCCTCCAACTCCATCCCCAAAGCTAGTCTCTTTGTCCATGATTGCAATAAGCAGAGGGATTTATCATTCATGACTCTCAGCTGACCTGAGAGCAGTGGGAGGCAGCAGGTATTCTGCTGTTCCATAGGCTGGGATGTGTACAGGCCTCTGTGTAATGCAGGGGATGGCATTGGCAACTCTCTAAACTCACTGCTTTACATTGCGTTCCTTATGTAGCCTTTTGCTCCACTTTGGTGGTAGAACACAAACATGAACTAGTGTGACTGTGTTTGTCAGTCTTGTCAGAGTGTGTATCCACTGCTGGGTTAGAGAAGAGAAGGATGGGACAGACCAAGACAGTCTAATGACATATATGTTACGACAGACAGCCACACACAGATAGAGTGACAGAATGACTGACCAGCAGACAGAATGACAGACAGACAGGGCTGTGTGCAGGGGGAGAGGAGAGGCAGGCAGGGAAGAGTAGAGGAGTGGAAGAGGAGAAGAGAGGAGAGGAGCGGTTCAATGCAGAGCGACAGGTCCAACCAGGCAGGGCAGTGGAGCGTTGAAGCCCTCCCACCCCCGCTGATCACAACAGGGGATTAATTATGTCAGCATAATAAGTACAAATGGTGATCTGAACTTGGAATTAGCCCCCTGAGCAGAGGCCACTGGAGCGCAGAGCTGCGGAGGAGAGAGGGGGCAGACCCGCCAATTTGTCTCCACTCTGTGTGCACAGGCATGGGGTTGGCAGGAAGGGCGGGGTGGCTGGGTGGTTGATTGGTGGGGGGCTGGTGTTGCACAGCCTGTCATCTCTGCTATGATTTGCATGGGTGTCAATCTCAGTGACCGACAGCGGTACAGGCTCTAACTGTGCTTGTGTTCAAAGCACCATTCATTAGCAGCATCCTGCCTGTGTCCCAGACCAGCACCAGGCTCAGCTTGTTCAGAAGGCTGTTGCATAACCAGACCATTGACATACTTCTCAGGAGTCAATCTACCTTCTCTAGACCTGGAGCAACTATTATTTAATCACATATTTTGATGTCTCCTTGTGTAAGCCTCAACTAAAAACGTTATATCCTGCCCATCTAGATTCACCAGGGTTCCCTCTCTCTTTCTATCTTTCTCTCTCTCTCTCTAAGCAGCAGGTGAATGAACCAGCCAGGCTGTGAGAATCTCTCCCCCAGGTTACGGTGCCCTACCAGCCAGGCTCAAGGCAGGCCAGGGCGACCAGTAGAAAACATTGGAACTCCCTGTGATAACAGCCCTTGTCTCCCTGGCAGTGTGCTATAAGTGCTTCCCTTGCCCAGCTTCTCTGATGCCACATTCCCAGAGCAAGTATGCAAACATCCAGAGAACAGAACGCTGTGTGCTCCAGTGAGAAACTCAGACCCAGGCCTCTTTCCGCCTGGAGATGCAGAGAGAGAAGACTGTGTACCAGCGCTGTTCACTCAACCATAACCATCCACACAGATACAAATCAATAAAGTAACTCACATCATGACCTCTGTAGAACAACAGCAACCAGCAGCATAGCACCCTGCATCCCACTGCTGGCTTGCCTCTGAAGCTCAGTAGGGTTGGTCCTGGTCAGTCCCTGGATGGGAGACCAGATGCTGCTGGAAGTAGTGTTGGAGGGCTGGTAGGAGGTACTCTTTCTTCTGGTCTAAAAAAAATGCCACATCGCAGTGATTGGAGACATCACCCTGTGTAGGGTGGCGACTTTCGGGTTGGGACATTAAACGGGTCTCCTGACTCGCTGTGGTCACTAAAGATCCTATGGCACTTATTGTGTTCACACTGCTATGCTTTATCTTGGCCAGGTCGAAGTTGTAAATGAGAACTTGTTCTCAACTAGCCTACCTGGTTAAATAAAGGTGAAAATAAAAATAAAAAATAAAAATTGTAAGAGTAGTGGTGTTAACCCTGGTGTCCTGGCCACCTAATCATTCCCAGCTTCTGATTGTCTCATTCGTGTCCTCTCCACTGTAACTATTCCTCAGGACGTTGCTGTAAATGAGAATGTGTTCTCAGTCAAAATAAGGGTTAAATAAAAAAACATCACTGAAATCTACTTTGACTCAAACTCCTCTGCTTCTACAGTGGCTTGCGAAATTATTCCTCCCCTTGGCATTTTTCCTATTTTGTTGCCTTACAATGGAATTAAAATAGATTTTTGGGGGGTTTGTATCATTTGATTTACACAGCATGCCTACCACTTTGAAAATGCAAAATATTTTTTATTGTGAAACAAACAAACACTTTTTTTTAAAAGGAAAACTTGAGCGTGCTTAACTATTCACCTTTTGCAGCAATTAATGCTGCAAGTCTCTTGGGGTATGTCTCTATAAGCTTGGCACATCTATCCACTGGGATTGTTGCCCATTCTTCAAGGCAAAACTGCCTCAGCTCCTTCAAGTTGGATGGGTTCTGCTGGTGTACAGCAATCTTTAAGTCATACTACAGATTCTCAAGAGAATTGAGGTCTGGGATTTGACTAGGCCAATCCAAGACATTTAAATGTTTCCCCTTAAACCACTCAAGTGTTGCTTTAGCAGTATGCTTAGGGTCATTGTCCTGCTGGAAGGTGAACCTCCATCCCTGTATCAAATCTCTGGAAGACTGAAACAGGTTTCCCTCGAATTTCCCTGTTTTTAGCGCCTTCCATCATTTCTTCAATTCTGACCAATTTTCCAGTCCAATGAAAAACATCCCCACAGCATGATGCTGCCACCACCATGCTTCACTGTGGGGATGTTGTTCTCAGGGTGATGAGAGGTTTTGGGTTTGCGCTATACATTGCGCTTTCCTTGATGGCCAAAAAGCTCAATTTTAGTCTCATCTGACCAAAGTACCTTCTTCCATGTGTTTGGGGAGTCCCCCACATGCCTTTTGGTGAACTCCAAATGTGTTTGCTTATTTTTTTCCATAAGCAATTGCTTTTTTTCTGGCCACTCTTCCATAATGCCCAGCTCTGTGGAATGTACGGCTTACAATGGTCCTATGGACAGATACACCAATCTCCGCTGTGGAGCTTTGCAGCTCCTTCAGGGTTATCTTTGTTATCTTTGTTGCCTCTCTGATTAATGCCCTCCTTGTCTGGTCCGTGAGATTTGGTGGGCTGCCCTCTCTTGGCAGGTTTGTTGTGGTGCCATATTCTTTCAATTTTTAATAATGGATTTTATGGTGCTCCTTGGGATGTTCAAAGTTTCTGATATTTTTTATAACCCAACCCTGATCTGTTCTCCACAACTTTGTCACTGACCTGTTTGGAGAGCTCCTTGATCTTCATGGTGCCGCTTGCTTGGTGGTGCCCCTTGCTTAATGGTGATGCAGACTCTGGGGCCTTTCAGAACAGGTGTATATATACTGAGATAATTTGACACTTAGATTGCACACAGGTGGACTTTATTTAACTAATTATGAAGGTTATTGGTTGCACCAGATCTTATTTAGGGGCTTCATAACAAAGGGTGGGGAATACATATGCACGCATCACTTTTACGTGTTTTATTTGTAATTTTTTTTGTGTATGTCCATTGCATGCAATCCAAATAAAAATCCATTTATATTACAGGTTGTAATGCAACAAAATAGGAAAAACGCCAAGGGGGTTGAATACTTTTGCAAGGCACTGTACACCTTCCTAGACTAGACCTGTGTCTGTCAGCATATGTTGAGTTGACAGTCTGATCCAGACTGAGCCCATTTGAATAGAGGAACAGTCTATGAAGGTTATAGTTAGTGGATCTAGATTATGATTCCTGGTCTATGGGCTGGGCTGGCGGATGGCAGGTCATTTGGCGCTACACTGGGCCTATAAATCCAGCTCTATGATGAGCAGACTGTCTCTGTGTATGACTTATATCACTGAGGCTGAGGCCAGTAAAGACAGCCTCTTGTAAACATGTGGCATAGTTGCCGTGACACCGCTGTCAATTTTCATTTTTCAGCGGTTATTGGAGTGGAGAGTGCTGAGTTATGTCTCTGGGAGACTCTTGTTAAGACCTCCCTGCAAGAGAGAGAGGGGGAGAAAGATACAAAGAGAAAGAGAGACTAGAAATTCAGTTCATGTCATCACTCAAGATATACAGTATCATCTGTTTATTTAGTTGTTCTATGCCAAGCCTAGATGTAAGGCTCTGTTTAGATTTGTAATAGTGTAATAGTTGAGTTTTAGGGTTTAATAATTATTATCATTTTTTAAAATCTTGTCTCTCCTTTCCTCTTACCTGTCCCCCTCTCTCCCACTCCCTCTGTCTGTCTTTTGGTCTCTCTTTCTCTCTCTCTCTCTCTCTCTCTCTCTCTCTCTCTCTCTCTCTCTCTCTCTCTCTTTCTCTCTCTCTCTCACGCACTCTCTCTGTCTCACTCTCTCTGTCTCTCAGGCCGACATGGTATGAGATGAGGGGCAATTATGGAGGGCACATTACTGCTGCATGTTTTCACTGGGGGGAGAGGAAGGGTCTGAGAGGAGAGGAGGGCCCAGTGTGCTACTGAGAGAAAGCTCTGGCCCAGACTGCCTGGTGATGGCTGATTACACGGCACTGACTCACTGGCCTCAGCCTGCCCCCAGGTGAATAACGCACAGCAGCATCACTTACTGGAACACACACCACCACAACACAATGGAGAATACACACACACCACACGACACAATGGAGACCACACACACACCACCACGACACAATGGAGACTACACAGACACACCACAACACAATGAAGACTACACACACACACACCACAACACAATGGAGACTACACACACACCACCACGACACAATGGAGACAACACACACACAAGCACACACACAGCGCTCTGACTAATGAATCAAAAAGTGGACTAAAATCAAAACACCACCCACTCCTCCACCTTTAGCTAAAAATAACATCCAATGGATAACGCAAGACCTGACCTGTTTGGCACAGTGTGAAAGAGACAGTTAACCTCACACATTAAAAGTCATCAGGAGAACTAAAGCGTTGTTTTGAGACTGATCAAAGAGGAAGCTGCTTCATGGACAGATCAGAGATCATAGGGGATGTGTCAGTCCTGGTTCAGCTCCCCCTCAATACCCACACTAATGAGAAGGGTACTTCCATAAACATTATACAGCTGTGACTCATTTATTAAAAGGTAGAAAATGGTGGCTATAATAAGCAGTATTCAAAAAAAATATTCAAAAGAGTAGGCTTGATGCCCATGGTTACTCAATGTTCTCTCAGGTCAATGATTAATAAACAAAGAGCAAAGAAAAGCTGTCCTTGTAGTTGGATGAGATTGTTTCCAAATTAAAGATGTATATTACATAGATATACAACTCCTAAGCCAGGATGAGATAGAATCTATAGTGCATGAAGGGTCATTGAGACAAAAGTATCAAAATGGCTTCTAGCGATCCACTTCACAAAGACAGACATTGTGCTTCAGCGAAGAACACCATACTGCATGGCCACATCCTCTATTCGGCGCTCTTCGCAAGTCTAATATTTACAAAACTGCTATAGGTTGACAACCCTCAATTAAACTTGTCATAACACTATCCATCCACTAGAAAAGAGAGGGAGAGAGACAGGAAGGAGAGATGTAGTGGATGATGTCAACAGGGTGAGCGAGGGAGGAAGAGGGCACTCATACATGCCATGGGTAAACAGCTGTTATGGTTGAACTGGTTTCCTTTGTGCCCTGACTACTCCTCCTCACACACAAGCACACACATGCACACGCACGGATACACACACGCACACACACACACACACACATACAATCATAAACACACAGGAATACACACACATACATACATATGCACAAGCACACACAGGCATGCACTCACACACACACACACACACACACACACACACACACACACACACACACACACACACACACACACACACACACACACACACACACACACAATCATACACACATAGGCATACACACACATACATGCATATGCACAAGCACACACCGGCATGCACTCTCTCTCACACACACCTCCTCACACAGTCAGACAAAAAGCCTTGAGTGATAGCACCGAAACTCAATAGCTTATGAAATAGCATTTCTGTTCATCTATTAATCTGTCCGTTTCAATGCTTTGAAGTTGATCTGCTTTTGAAACAAAGCAGAACTCAGCAGAACTCACCGAAAGAGAAAGAAAAAGCAAGAGAAAAAAAGCCCCCTTCCAATACATGTCTGAATTATTACAGGGATGTAAGTATGTAACCTTAGCCAGGGGTAGAGGTCTGGAGTGCTTTTGAGTCTGTGTAAATGGATCTAATCAGAGTGCAGGGAAAACAAGTATGACCCTGTACACTGGGCCTGTAAGAGGTCCTCCTGTCTGTTTGGCTTTCTGGGTCCTTACCATGTGCTTTCTCTGAAATGGTCTGGACTACACTGGTGTTGTAAATAACCCTGGCCCAGAGAGGAGAGACCTGTGTGTGTGTCTGTGTCTATATGTGTGTTATGGGGGCATACTGGTCTCCTTGTGAACCAGGCTCACACACACACACACACACACACACACACACACACACACACACACACACACACACACACACACACACACACACACACACACACACACACAAACACACAAACACACAAACACACAAGCAGTCCAACAGGCCCCTGTGTCTGATTCACAAGTATGGTTCACTATTGTAGTGATATGCCTCCCAACTCCCGCTCCACTGCCGATCACTAAGACCTGGCAGAGTGATAATTGGAAATGTCAATAAAAGTGCTCTGGAGAAATTCCACATGGATTATCACCCCAGTAACATCAGCAGACAATGGCTTATCTTTCAGGGCAGAAAAACAACGTTTCGTCTTGATTTCATAAACCCTGTCTTCTTTTATTAAAACGTCTGCCATGCCAGGCTGGGAATGGGAGAGTAACATTACAACTTCTTTTATTAAAACGTCTGCCATGCCAGGCTGGGAATGGGAGAGTAACATTACAACTTCTTTTATTAAAACGTCTGCCATGCCAGGCTGGGAAAGGGAGAGTAACATTACATTTTTTGGTGATGGGGGGATGGGTTGAGTTGGGGGGGCATCATATAAAAGAAGATATACAAGCGATTCACATGCAAATGCTGTGGGTGATTTAGAAAGAGGGGAGAAAAGGGGAAATGTGCTATTGAAAGGCAATGGAGGGAGGAATGGAGGAGGAGGGTGTGAGGTAGCTGCGCTATGAAACAGAGAGACATTTGTGTAATCTGGCTTTATGTATCACCAGTTGTGAATAATAACATAAAGAAAACTTACCTCATCATGCCTGGTACAGCCAAGGCATAAATAACGACCAGAACAATGGAATTACTATTAGCCAGTCTCGTCTGGAGCTCACAGCTACATCACAGGATTCTTTAGAAGAGCTGGCAAGAAGATGAATGTTTTGTTAAATATCAGTGTGGGGGCATGTGAAGAAGGAGAGGAGGAGGGTTGAGGGGGAGGGGAGGATGGGGGGTAGCTTGCTGGGTCTTCTAAACTTAGAGTCTATCCTGGCACTTGTGTTAATTATGGTGTGTTGCTTCGGATGCGTCACACTCCTCTTGGCCTGACTCTGGCGTCTCTGGCGTGTTGGTGGAGGGTTGTTATGGTATTAGATACATGTATTTGTTCAGTGGATTATGGGTAGTGTTCCATGGTATCCCAGGCGTCTGATTGGTCGATGTGTGCTTTTCGGGACGTATTCCTTGGCTCACGGCATAATAATGTGCTATGTGACGCCACCAGCCCGGCTCCTTTCTCAAAAAGCTGAACTTTAGAAGCACATATTTTATGATTCACTCCCAGAGAGTGTGAAATGTCTTGAAGCCTGTTTCCATAGCTCAACAGCACTTCATGGAATCTGGAAGAATAGGATCTTCTCAGAATGAGTTTGACTCTCTTTGTTTTTTGTGATGAGCATACAGATACAGATACATACATATATGTATGTAGTCATAATTGTAGTCTCCGTCATCCATAAAGTCTACGACAGTGAGATCATGTGTGTGACCAAAACAGAGGCGCTACCCCCAGGGTAGTGTGTGTGTGGCTCAGTGGTAGCCCCAGTGTGTGCTCCTCTGCCCATACCCCCCAACACACACATG
The DNA here is from genome assembly GCF_018296145.1 of Oncorhynchus tshawytscha. Classification (NCBI taxonomy): domain Eukaryota; kingdom Metazoa; phylum Chordata; class Actinopteri; order Salmoniformes; family Salmonidae; genus Oncorhynchus; species Oncorhynchus tshawytscha. The sequence continues at coordinate 70,434,063 of NC_056440.1, read as the reverse complement.
CACTCACAAACTCACACACACATACAAACATGCAGGCACACACACTCTAACCCCTAACACACCCTCATAAATCTATGGACACATAGTATTAGCACTTTATGTCCGGGGCCTATGATCTAAGGAGACAGACATGTCCAGGCACAACCCCCCCCCCTCCCTCTTTCTCTACCTTCTTTATTTTTCTAAACCTGGGACACACACAGTCAGGGGTGAGCCTGATAACATGACAACGGGGTGACAGAGACACAAACTAGGGGGACAGAGTGACAGGGTGGCGGGGATGCAGGGTGACAAGGTGCTGGCACGAGGTGACAGAGAAACTCTCTGGTGAGGACATAGGGGAGTGATGGCAACTGACCAACACACCCAATTCTCACCTTCTCTCTTTTTCTCTGTCTCTTTTTCTGTCATTCTCTCTATCTCATTCTCTCTATCTCCCTCACTCACCCTCTTTAACCACTACCCCTGCCATCTCTTCCTCTTTTTTCCTAGACTTTGACAGAAGGTATGCGTTCTATGTAACCTGGTCCCAGGAATGTTTGTGCTGTGTACCCTGGTTGGCACTAACAGATCTTTGTCCAGGCTAGGTCCTGTGTTCCTGTCTGGACACTACAGGAGCTCAGAGTCCTCAACAGCCCACTTTGATCCTCTCCTCTGGAGCTGCTCATTGTTCCTGCTGTGTGTGTGTTTTCCCTCTAACTCTGATGTCATCGCCGTGCCGTGCACTCATCCAGGCTTCATTAAGTTAGGGTCTTTTGTGTGGAGTGGAGCTGGGGGTCGGAGGGGAGGGTGGTGAAATGCTGCGCTGGTGGTGGTAGTGGTTAACATCCTTCCTGTTTGCTCTCTTGGCTGTGAGTCACTGCCTGTGACACTCTGAATGAGGCCAGAGGGCCAGGGGGGTACATTCTGGTGGGCAGCCCCCCAACCCCCGTTCTAGCTCCAACAGTGCATGCTTGCACATTCTGAAATACATGGAATGTTCATTCTAGTTATTGCTGAAATGGTTTCCTAGAATGGTTGAGAACACTGGTCATATTAGCCCAATACCAGAATGAATTAATAAATAATCTGCCCTGACCCTAGAATAAGATGAGAGATGAGGTGGCATAGTGGAACAGTATGTGGGAGACCTGAACATTAGCTACACACAGCCAGCGTCTTGATCTGTGTCTCATCCTAACTCCTAACCAGAGGGGTGTGGAGACAGACACTATAGCAGCACTCTCCCATTGGGTTAATAAGTATTCTGTCTTGGTCCCAGTCAGATGCGCTTTACCTTCTAATACACTGTCTGTGTTTCCTGCCTTCAAAGCCACACTGCACAGCCGCAGTGACCTCATGTCTGCCACAGACGGCTTTTGTAAACTAATGAGTGATAGGGGCCAGGGCCTCCGCTGCTAGCTGACCAGACAGAGGCAGGTCACTGTGTGTGTGCCTGTGTCTGTATGTGTGACTGACTGTGTGTGTGTGTGTGTGTGTGTGTGTGTGTGTGTGTGTGTGTGTATTACTGACAGTGTGGAAGTGTGTATGTACAACTGGATGGAGAGTAGAGTGTGGTAATGCAGGGTAATATGGTGACTGTATAATTGGTCATCCTCTAGTCGGTTTTATTATGGTATGTCGTTGTCTGTGAGTTGTATTTATTTATGCATAATGCTGTGTTTTCGTTCAGAACATTCAATTGCTTGTGAAGTAACATTTTTGTAAATATCAAAACCTGTTTACACAGCGGTAATGAAGTTCCAATGATTTCGATGGTGAGGCAGGTGAATAATGTTTCTTTAGGATTATTGAATTTACTATTTTTTATTGTAATTTCTGTATTCACAGTAGCTTCTCCAAAATGGGTTTATTCATATTAGTAATCACAAGTCAGCCCTCAAACACAGTTTTTTTGTCTATCACAGAGATGATCTATGGTGGTCTCAGTGGTCAGAGAGTGGTCCAGTGGGGATTTAGTGGGAGTGTTCCAGGCAGCAAGAGTCAGTGTGGTCCAGTTGGGGGGTTAGTGGGGTGTTCCAGGCAGCAAGAGTCAGTGTGGTCCAGTTGGGGGTTAGTGGGGGTGTTCCAGGCAGCAGGAGTCAGTGTGGTCCAGTTGGGGGTTAGTGGGGGTGTTCCAGGCAGCAGGAGTCAGTGTGGTCCAGTTGGGGGTTAGTGGGGGTGTTCCAGGCAGCAGGAATCAGTGTGGTCCAGTTGGGGGGTTAGTGGGAGTGTTCCAGGCAGCAGGAGTCAGTGTGGTCCAGTTGGGTCAGAGACAGGGAGAGGAGAGTAGAGGAGGAGGAGGTATCAGTGTCAAGGAGTGGAGAGGCTTCTACTGCTGTCTGTTGTTTGTTGACAGGAAGGTGTCATTTGGCAGAGTGTCTGTTGCTAAGGGCCGGGGGCCAGTGGAGTGTGACTCACATGACGACATGTGAGTGGGGTGTAGACTAGAAGAGAAGAGCACCTGGCGCTGCCCCACTCCGCCAGCCTAGCTACCTCAGCTCTCTCAGAGAAGTTAGAGACTCTGCATCTTAATGTTTTCACCCACCGCTGAATAATCCATGAATAAAGGGACCATGTGACCCTCCCTAATTGTCATGTTTAAGCCCCTTCAAACTGGAGATGGAAAATTCCAAACCTGGAAGGTTTTTCAGCTCAGGCCACCAGACCCCTTTATCTGCTCAAGGCAAAACTGAAAAAGGTAACAGGATATGTTTACATAATTTTATGTAAACAAATACAACATATTTCTTTCTCCTTTTTTTATGTAGGGCAAGAGCAAAAAGGAAAAATAACACTTGGTTGTGTGTGTGTTTGGTTTTACTATCCTTACAAGGAAAAATACAATTTTAGGCTTCGGGGTTAGGTTTAGGGTTAGGATTTTGTTTAGGGTTTGGGGTTAAGGTTGGTGTTAAGGTTAGGGTAAAGATTATGGTGAAAGGGTTAGGGAAAATATGATTTTGAATGGGAATCAATTGTTTGGTCCCCACAAGGATAGTAAAAAGTGTATGTGTGTGTGTGTGTGTGTGTGTGTGTGTGTGTGTGTGTGTGTGTGTGTGTGTGTGTGTGTGTGTGTGTGTGTGTGTGTGTGTGTGTGTGTGTGTGTGTGTGTGTGTGTCAGTGATTTATTTTGTGTTTGGACAAGTATGTTAGATCTTGCTTCTCAAGCGTTTTTAATCTCTTTGAAAATATCAGTATTATTGCTCTGAGGGGAGGATGTGCCTCAACCAAAGATTTAATGTGCTGCTTTAGCATATCATATGTAGTTCCCTCTTCAGATATAATATGGCTTCTGTCACAAAACAAATACACATTTAAAAATGATGACGTTGGTTCAGTTGCTTTTGCCCCTGCCTCGTGGCAGTTTTTTACAACAATAACAATAGAATTCTCAGGTCATGGGTGTTTATAATTTCATAAAGCCTACAATGTGATTTGTAATAGAGGGGGGTATCCTAGTAATCATTGTTGTCAGAGTCCCTCTACTCAAGCCAAGGTGTGGGTGAGACAACCACGCAATTACATCTCTGCATGTGGTTGAGACGTTTAGAATTCCCACAACCTAATACAGAAGCATTGATTCAAATTACAGGCTTTAGAGCCCACGGTGGGAACATATTTATTGTGGCACCTTTTCTTTCTCTGCCGGTGACAGTCGACTACAAAAACTAATTAGTGCTTTCAGCCCGACACCCATTAGCTGAAACACAATCCTTGAAGCTCTGTGAAAAATACAATTATGACATTCCTCTTTATAAATCACTGGTTAGGTCCTAATCCCTTTCCAATGGAAATATGATTTCCCACTACAAATAGTCTGTTCTGTTATATGTTCTGCAACACATAATTAAACCTGTGGTGTGCTTGAGGAGAGGAAGTCATTTTGTTCAAAGACTTTTGGCAACAGTAGTGTGCTCTGTCTTTATGCTTGTTTAAGTAACAGCTACTGGTGAACCTGGTCCTGTGAGTTGTTCTAATGGATTAGTAACAACAACAGCAGCAGCCACCTGTAAATAACCTGCATTTGTCGCTCGGCCAGAAACACAGACACACACGCACACACACACACACACACACACACACACACACACACACACACACACACACACACACACACACACACACACACACACACACACACACACACACACACACACACACACACACACACACACACACACAGGAGATTAAATGAATCATAAAGTGAGTGTGGGTTCTGGTGGCCGTCAGCAGGTTAGTTAGACGGCTGTCACTCGCTGACCTGGAGAAAATGTGTGGACACATTACTGCAGGCCATTAAAAACAATCCAGTGTTATTCTCAAAGGTGGCTCTGCTGCTGCTTCACACCAGGATAAATCATCCACTGCCTGGTGGTCGAAACACAACCAGAACAACACCCTATTACAAACACAAACATAGTCTAAAGGAAACTTTTATGAGAAATATTATTAACTTGTATTACAGTTTTTTCATAGTTGTTCTACAAATCAAATCAAATTGTATTGGTCACATACACATGTTTAGCAGATGTTATTACGGGTGTAGCAAAATGCTTGTTTCTAGCTCTGATAGTGCAGTTATATCTAACAATATCACAACATACACCAAATACACACAGATCTAAGTAAAGGAATAGAATTAAGAATATATAAAGTAAAAAAGTAAAAGTAAAAACCTGTATGAGAACAAATTCTTATTTACAATGACGGCCTACACCGGCCAAACCCGGACGACGCTGGGCCAATTCTGCCCTATGGGACTCCCAATCACGGTCAGTTGTGATACAGCCTGGATTCCAACCAAGGTGTCTGTAGTGACGCCACAAGCACTGAGATGCATTGCCTTAGACCGCTGCGCCACTTGGGAGCCCAAGTAAAGTACAGATACTCCCAAAAACTACTTAAGTAGTACTTTACTACTTTCAAGTATTTTACTCAAGTACTTTACACCACTGGACAAGACATAGACATAGCTGTAGGTCAAATCAAATCAAATCAAATTTTATTTGTCACATACACATGGTTAGCAGATGTTAATGCGAGTGTAGCGAAATGCTTGTGCTTCTAGTTCCGACCATGCAGTAATATCTAACTAGTAATCTAACAATTTCACAACAACAAAGGAATGAATAAGAATATGTACATATACATTTATGGAGGAGCGATGGCCAAACGTTGGCAAGATGCAGCAGATGGTATAGAGTACAGTATATACATATGAGATGAGTAATGTAGGGTATGTAAACATTATATAATGTGGCATTGTTTAAAGTGACTAGTGATACATTTATTACATCCACATTTTTATTATTAAGTGGCTAGAGATATGAGTCAGTATGTTGGCAGCAGCCACTCAATGTTAGTGATGGCTGTTTAACAGTCTGATGGCCTTGAGATAGAAGCTGTTTTTCAGTCTCTCTGTCCCAGCTTTGATGCACCTGTACTGACCTCGCCTTCTGGATGATAGCGGGGTGAACAGGCAGTGGTTGTTGTCCTTGATGATCTTTTGGCCTTCCTGTGACATCGGGTGGTGGAGGTGTCCTGGAGGGCAGGTAGTTTGCCCCCGGTAATGCGTTGTGCAGACCTCACTACCCTCTGGATAGCCTTACGGTTGTGGGCGAAGCAGTTGCCGTACCAGGCTGTGATACAGCCCGACAGGATGCTCTCGATTGTGCATCTGTAAAAGTTTGTGAGCGTCTTGGGTGACAAGACAAATTTCTTCAGCCTCCTGAGGTTGAAGAGGTGCTGTTGCACCTTCTTCACCACGCTGTCTGTGTGGGTGGACCATTTCAGTTTGTCCGTGATGTGTACCCCGAGGAACTTAAAACTATCCACCTTCTCCATTACTGTCCCGTCTATGTGGATAGGAGGGTGCTCCCTCTGCTGTTTCCTGAAGTCCATGATCATCTCCTTTGTTTTGTTGATGTTGAGTGTGAGGTTATTTTCCTGACACCACACTCCGAGGGCCCTTACCTCCTCCCTGTAGGCCGTCTCATCCTTGTTGGTAATCAAGCCTACGACTGTAGTGTCGTCTGCAAACTTGATGATTGAGTTGGAGGCGTGCATGGCCACGTAGTCATGGGTGAACAGGGAGTACAGGAGAGGGCTGAGAACGCACCCTTGTGGGGCCCCAGTGTTGAGAATCAGCGGGGTGGAGATGTTGTTTCCTACCATGACCACCTTTTGTAGTCCATGATTGACTGTAGACCCTGCCACATACCTCTCATGTCTGAGCCGTTGAATTGCGACTCTACTTTGTCTCTATACTGACGCTTAGCTTGTTTGATTGCCTTGCAGAGGGACTAGCTAAGCTGTTTGTATTCAGTCATGTTTCCGGTCGCCTTGCCCTGATTAAAAGCAGTGGTTCATGCTTTCAGTTTGGCGCGAATGCTGCAATCAATCCATGGTTTCTGGTTGGGGAAGGTTTTAATAGTCACCATGGGTACAACATCACCGATGCACTTGCTAATAAACTCGCTCACCGAATCAGCGTATACATCAATGTTGTTGTCTGAGGCTATCCGGAACATATTCCAGTCCACGTGATCGAAGCAATCTTGAAGCGTGGAATCAGATTGGTCGGACCAGCGTTGAACAGACCTCAGCACTGGCGTTTCCTGTTTTAGTTTCTGTCTATAGGCTGGGAGCAACAAAATTGAGTCGTGGTCAGATTTGCCGAAAGGAGGGCGAGGGAGGGCTTTGTATGCATCACAGAAGTTAGAGTAACAATGATCCAGCATTTTGCCAGCCCGGGTCGCTCATTTGATATGCTGATAAAATTTATGGAGGCTTGTTTTCAGATTAGCCTTGTTAAAATCCACAGCTACAATAAATGCAGCCTCATGGCTCTATGTAACCAGCCTATGTGGTTTCCAGGTTCCAAATCAAATCAAATCAAATTTTATTTGTCACATACACATGGTTAGCAGATGTTAATGCGAGTGTAGCGAAATGCTTGTGCTTCTAGTTACATAGAGTCCAATGAAGTTCTTTCAGGGCCGTCGAGGTTTCGCCCCAGGGACAATGGCGCTTGGTGTGGGCTTGGGCTCTGGTGGCCCTGCAGAGAGGGCAGACATACAGCTGCAGGTACAGGCACATCACGTCCCCATCCTGGTCCTTGAGGCTGTGGGACACAAACACAGACTCAGACTCACCGTTGTGTTTGCAGAAGCTGCAGAACTTGCGCTCAGGTGATCTGAGAGGGTCTGGACGCTGCTGTAGGGGGCTCTGGACCCTAAAGGAGCACCTTTACGCAAAGGTACGATTTCAGACTCCCATGGTTCCATTTCGTGCCGTAGGGGTGGTGTCGCCACAGGTGTTATTTGTGACAGCAAGGCTCACGGTGGAAACTCTTCAAATTCCACCATGGTCGAGCATATCCCAGAGTCATGACAGTCAACGGTTGTCGGTTCTGAGGTGAACTTGCCTAACTGCATCTCCTGCACTAGGTCCACTAATTTCATGTAGTCCCGCCACGGTTGGAAACTCTTGTTTTTGGACTCCATGTAAGACGGTAGGTATTGGAGTTGACAAATCATTGCGTTCATCCTCCCACTTTTATTTTTTATTTTATTTTTCAACAGACTAGTGTCTGACAGCAATCAGAATGTACCACAATAAAGAACATTGGGTCTAAACTGAGAACTGAACTATATAAATATATGAATGAGCAATGTCAGAGCGGCATAGACTAAGATACAGTAGAATAGAATAGAATACAGTATATACATATGAGATGAGTAATGCAAAATATATGTAAACATTATTGAAGTGACTAGTGTTCCATTTATTAAAGTGGCCAGTGATTTCAAGTCTATGTATATACAGTGGGGCAAAAAAAGTATTTAGTCAGCCACCAATTGTGCAAATTCTCCCACTTAAAAAGATGATAGAGGCCTGTAATTTTCATCACAGGTACACTTCAACTATGACAAACAAAATGAGAAAAAAAAATCCAGAAAATCACATTGTAGGATTTTTAATGATTTTATTTGCAAATTATGTGGGAGAACTTGCACAATTGGTGGCTGACTAAATACTTTTTTGTCCCACTGTAGGCAGCACCCTCTAATGTGCTAGTGATGGCTATTTAACAGTCTGATGACCTTGAGAGAGAAGCTGTTTTTCAGTCTCTCGGTCCCAATATGGTCACTCGTATTAATAAGCATTACCATGACATTATAATGATTTGAAGAATAGATTTATCCATTTCCATTGCATTACAATGAAGAGGATAGGGATTAAACATAGGCCGTAATCTGTTCTGTCCAGATTATTGTTGCAGTGGGTGAGCTAGGCTAATCCTCTACATAATTCTAATCTGACATTTAGTTGTTTGTCTGACTACAGTGTCCTTCCTACAGGTAAAGGGTGTGACTACCCTGGAGAGGGGGGAGGCCAGCCGACAGGACGACATGCCATAAACAACATCACTGTCAGCCAGGCAAAGACTTCCAGTGTCTGACTGCCTGCTTCAGAGGTCAGGGGGCAAATCTGGTGCTAATCTGATAATCCAATTGGGCTGCCGTATTCACATGATCTGCAGCGCAGGAACACACACACACAGGAACACACCCACACCCACACAGAAACACACACTTACATACACACACACACACACACACACACAGGAACACACACTTACAATCACACAGGAACACACACACACAGGCACACACACGTACATACACAGTCACAGCAACACACACACAGGAACACACACACAGGAACACACACTTACATACACACTCACAGGAACACACACACACCCACACAGAAACTCTCACACACACACAAGAAGACACACACAGGAACACACATTTACATACACACTCACAGGAACACACACATACCACAAACACACTCGTGCTGTCAGTCTCCTGGCCTCTGTGTGTCTCACGTCAGTGTTTGACTCGGTGTCACCGCTCCATTTGATTCCTCTGACTCTTCAAGTAGATTAGTGAAGGTGATTTAGAGGGGGAATTCCGGTGCATAATTGGCATAATTTATAAACCAATTAAAATAACATTCTAAAGTGCATTATTCTCTGCTATTATTAACTTGCTCTGATTGAATAAGCAGGGGCCCCAGTCGATGTGCACACTTCTTATCATACCCTTACTGTTAGTAAGCACTGTGTGCTGACCCTGTTTCTCTAACGGTCAACCATAGGACAGTGAGGCTCTGTGTTGTGGTCGGATAATTTCAGGGCCAACTCATCCCAACTCACTCAGACACAACAGCAAAACATCACTACTCCCTGCTTGTCCTATTCCACGTACATGTCCATGTTGCATGTCACACATTCTCATTCTCTCCACGCAAACAAGTCAATAACAACAACCGTGTGTCCTGGCCTGCAGTATCTCTCTGTATGCAATGGTACAGTCCTGCTCTCTGGCACCAGGGGAGTAGCAGGCTTAGAGGGAGACTGGATCCCATTTCCCAGGCAGGCCGAACAGAACAGAGCAGAACCCCAAGGCAGTATGTGTGTGTGTCTCTGTGTGTGTGTGTGTGTTTGTGTGCATGCATATAAGTGTGTGTGTGTGTGTGTAAACTGAACTAATTGCAGGATATTGGTTCTGGGATGATGTGAATTCGTGTGCTGTGATGCAACCAGACCAAGGTAAGGCTAATGAAGGAAGGATGCATTATTTTATATTGTTAGATACAGTAAGTGTGGATACTACAGTGGAGGTTGTGACCCTCTGCTCCCAGAGAGTGTGAGAGGAGAGGAAGGATGACAACAACAGCTCCCAATGTTTAAAGAGTCATACTGCAAGCTGACGTGCTAATATACTAACAATCCTCTGGCGACTCTCAGGGTGCTGTAGGTCTCCTTGATGATTTGCAACAAGTGTCAATATTCCTTTTCAAAAAACACTTTCTTGCTTAAAATTACTATCCAACACTACTAAATATTCTTCTTAACAGAAGACATCTTGGAGATCATCATGGCTTTCTGCAGTCGCCAGACCTTGATTGGGGCGCCTCTTGTTTAGCAGCCTCGTTGTTTACTGTGTTTGTTTGACGTGACTTTAGAAACAAAGAGAGAGAAAGAGAGACTATTTATTCACTGATCTGTGTTCAAGCTTCCCTATGACCAGGGAGGGAGACTCCAACCAGACCTGAGTTCAAATACTATTTTAAATCTTTCAAATACTTTGAGCGTTTGCTTCAGGTAGCCTGGAGTACCTGATGACCAGGGGTTGCCCTTTTGTCACTATTCCATTGGTTTCATTGCTCCAGACACGCTCAATCAAGCACAGCTATAGTATTTGAAAGAAACCCAGGTCTGAGGACTACTCCTCTTACATATACCTTCCAATCAGAGCAGGATGAGCAGGAAAAGGACATTGTTTACCAATAGAACTAATCACCCTGATGACACCTCTATAAACCTAAGCTAACTGTCTGCTGTCAGTCTCTTGGTCGGGGGACAGTGACTTGAGTGACTGGAGAGTACCTAGGTGTGACCACAGACAATGCTGCAGCAGCGCCAAAGACAAATAGACAGGGGGGTGCCGTGCGCTGAGGCAATATTTGGCTTGGCCAGATGGCCAGAGAGAGCATGCAGGGCCAGGCAGGCTTCATAGCCCTCTCCACATCTGCTGCTTGTGATTTGACAGTCAGCCAGCGAGTGTCCGTCCGTCTCTTTGCGTTTGTGTGTGAGGTGTTTCCTGTGCTCTGAGGTAGTCAAACATGGGATGGGATGGGATGAGCCCTCCAACACTGACTGAATAGTGGACTGACTGACTAACTGACTGACTGACATACTGTAAAGTGAGCACAACCCTGGAGTTGAGAAACATTATTACCCCATAGGCCCAGGGACATAGCTTTTCCCCTGGGATGAGCTTGGCTGTAGTCAATATAATAGAGATACTTACAAAGTATAAGCAAAGTTTTGTTTTTGCCTTAGGCCTATGTGTCATATAAATGTAGAATTATTGTATGGTGACATGTATGATAGAATATAAATAACAGGATGAAGTCAACAAATGTGGAGTGTTTTTCAATATGCTGTGCTCAGATTGGCTGCTCTCATTAAGGCAGGAGGAGCTAATGTTAGAACTAGCCAAACTCCTCCTCTCCTCTCCTAGAGGACTGCCAGAGTAATACTAGTGGTGTGGTCCCGTTGCATCACCAGTCACCCTGTCCACATTCAGAAGCTTGCTTTCGCAGCTGTTTAATATAAATTCTCTGTGAATATCTTGGTCCAGATGGTTTATTTTTACAAACAATACACAGGCCCGCATTCCTGCAGTGTGACCCCCTCCCACCCTCCCCTGCCTGCCTAACTAGCAAGGCTCACTTTGGAGAGAGAGAGAAGGAAGGGTGGGGGTAGAGGGGTGCACAGAATGCACAGTGACACTAGTCTTATGCCAACAAGGTACAATAAAAGCGATATGTTCCTGTACAGGTGTGGATATATAACATAGACATAGATATTGAGAGACAGATACACACATAACACACAGTGTTTCATGTGAGGACTCAACAGATGTGCGGGGTAAAAAAGTGCATGTACTGTATATGGACTTAGATTCAATGTGTTTATTTGAACAGGATACATAACCATTTGTCATAGATCTTCAGGGTTCCAGATGAGATCCAGATGACGGCACAGCAGCGTTGTGTTCATTAATATCACTGATAATGTCACTGAGGGGCGTGGTATTTTCGTTTACCCTCCGGTCCCAGGCCCTGCACCCCTGCCTGTACCCCCAGGCCCTACTGACACTGGAAGTCTACCAATGCCTGTGCCCCTGCCTGTACCCCTGCTTGCACCCCCTTCTGTACCTCTGCTACACACCTGCATGCACCCCCAAGTCCCTCAGGCCCTCCACCCCTGCCTATATCCCGGACTGCACCCACAGGCCTTACTGTCACAGCTAATGCACAGGCCTGGACCCCTCTCTGCACCCCCAGGCCCCACTGCAACAGCTAACGAGCCAGCCACTACACACTACACATCCACTCCCTTCCAGCCAACACCTCCTCACAAAGGAAGCTCCTAGCAAGAGAGAAGAAAGAGCCAGAGGCACTTGGACGGGATTACATCCTAGTAAAATTCTTCAGTCCCCTCCACAGGCCGCCCCTTAACCCTCCCCTCCCCTGTTCAGATTGAGGGTCCACACAAGAACCAATGGAGTGTTCACAGTTGGATGGAGTAGACTGACAGAGGGGCCAGTCTCTACAGAAGGTCTATCGTGTATTCAGGATTCAGTACACGATAGATTCAGATTGGGTTCGTGCCATGGGGGAGATCTTTGTGGGCTATACTCGGCCTTGTCTCAGGATAGTAAGTTGATGGTTGAAGATATCCCTCTATTGGCGGAGGGGCTGTGCTTTGGCAAAGTGGGTGGGGTTATATCCTGCCTGTTTGGCCCTGTCCAGGGGTATCGATCGTCAGACAAAAAATTTGATTTTCTTTAAAAAACAGGACTCTTTATCCCTCCTCTCTCTCTCCCTGTCTCTCTCTCTCTCTCGCTCTCCCTTTCCTTCCCCCTCTCTCTCTCCCTCTCTGTCTCTCTCTCTCGCTCTCCCTTTCCTTCCCCCTCTCTCTCTCCCTCTCTCTCTCTCTCTCTCTCTCTCTCTCTCTCTCTCTCTCTCTCTCTCTCTCTCTCTCTCTCTCTCTCTCTCTCTCTCTCGCTCTCCCTTTCCTTCCCCCTCTCTCTCTCTCTCTCTCTCTCTCTCTCTCTCTCTCTCTCTCTCTCTCTCCCTTTCCTCTCCCTCCTTTCCTCTCTCTCTCTCCCTCTCTCTCTCTCTCTCTCTCTCTCTCTCTCGCTCTCCCTTTCCTTCCCCCTCTCTCTCTGTCTCTCCCCCCCTCTTTCTCTCTCTTTCTTGCCCCTCTTCTCGCTATCTCTCTTTCTCTCTGTCTCTCCTCCTCACTCACTCCTTCATTACCTTTACTCTAGGTGTTCTTGTCCAATCCACCACTGTGAGACCAAGCTGTGAAGCAGCCTATTGGCGGTGCTTCCTCCCGTTCCTCCACATGATTCCAACAACAGTGGCGGAAGGGGTCAGGTAACAGGTGGACAAAGCCTGGTCGATTCAGAGTAAATGATGCGTGGTCCCAGCGCGGTAAATAAGAGGCAGGGTGCCATCAAAGCAGGGCAGCCTGAACAGCTGCCATTCCTGCTGGGCTCCTGCCGGTGCTGGTGGTGGGGATGAGGTCACCTGGCTGAGCCCACTGTGGCTCACCGTGCACAGAGGGACAGGATGTAGTTGTCAGTTGTAGTTGACCGCACTGCTTGTAGAAGGTGGAGAACTCACTGATGTGATGTATGAGTTCACTTTAATGATCAGAAGAGTAGTGACATTGTTCTTGTTTAGGAAAACTATAAACCAAAGATAAATGGAAATAGGTTTTTGGGCTATGGGCAATGGCATAGGGTAAGATTATAGTTGTTAGTGGATGATAGTGGTAATAACTGTTATTTTTTGTGTTGTGTTTTTCTCCTCGCTTATCTTCCATGGAGAAGTGGACAGTCATTTCAGTGGTGAGGATAGGTTTAAAAATCCCTGCAATAAAACCACATAGTTAGAAAACAAAAAACATCCCACAGTTTCCAAAACGCTCCTTATAGTTACTGCTGTAATTTTGCTGTTCCCTCGCCAGCGACAGAACAGGAAGGGGCTGTAGAGCTATAGCCGTTGTTTGTAGGTAGCCTGCATGTGTTGTGTTGTTTAGAACGCTTTACGTCAGAGCTGCTGACCTCGGAGCTAAAAGACTGAATCACTCAGCAGCCTTCCCCCTGGAGCTCCTCCCTTCATTGGAGCCAGGGAGGCAGCCCCAGCTGCCTGCTCTCCCAGCCAGGGCTCCCCAGCCAGGGCTCCCCAGCCAGGGCTAACCCAGCCAGGCCTCCCCTCAGCCAGGCCCCACGGCACTGCTCCACACCCCTCCTGGAGCTGGGGACAGGTTCTGGGCCTGGAACTCTTCCTCACTTCGCAGCCAGGACAGCCGCCCGCCAGCCCCCTCAGCCAGGCCCCATTGTGGTGCTCCACTGCCCAGTAATTGAAGCCTTGGACTTGGGATATATTTAATCACCATAACAAGGAGTTGGTAGGAATAAATGACCTTGTAAAGTCTCGCTCTCTGTGAAGCTCTCTGAATGAGCTGGATCACAGCTTATGGGCAGGGGTGGAGGAGGGTGGAGTTGTGTATGTGCAGTCCACCTACCTCCCCTGCTCCCCTTGCCCAGCCACCCCCCACCCCTCCTCCCTGCCTCCCTCCCTCGATCCACACCCCTAGCACTACCTCCCCTGCCCAGTCACTCCTCCCACCCTCCTTCCACCCCTCTCACCCCCATCCCCACCCTTAACACATCCGACTGCAGGCCAACAAATTTCATTACAACAGCCTTAAACTGCCCAGTTTTAGAGGCTTCTAATTATTCCTCTCTTAGATGTGGTTGTGTCGAGAAAGGCTGTAAATCAACAGAAGTGGGAGACGCCAGGCCTGGAGCTGTGAGAAAACTGGAAACAAATTGTCTACCCCTCCTAACCTCCCTCCCTTCCTCCATGCTATTGCTCCCTCCATCCATCTATCCTTCAGCCTACCCCCTCATCTTCCAGCGACATGCAGGAACACGGGGACAGAGCGATGGGGAGAAAGTGTGTGTGGGGGGGGGGCTGTTGTCCAACTGAACACCTCAAAGCTTTATATGAGACCAGCAGCCAGAGACACCGGAGTACAGTGACCCTGGCTAACACTATATATACACTCCATTGTCGCATTCCAAATGGCACCCTATTGCCTATATAGTGCACTACATAGAGCTCTGTTCAAAAGTAGTGCACTGTGTAGGATAATGGGGTGCCATTTGGGATGCATCCTATATCACATAACTAGGTCACAGGAGATGGAACGATAGCAGATTGGGCAGATTTGTATGAAATGATAGCATGTTTATTAAGAGGAAATAAAACCAACGTGATATAGTATGACTGTGGACAGATGGGACAGGACGGTAGCCTGGATATATGAGCTGGTCTTAGGAAACACAGTCAGTCGTATTGAAAAGACTTTGTCCTCTGACTCCTCGTATCCTCTGCTGTGGTGTCTAGTACTTAGCATACATGATAGAGCTCCATTCATCACAGAGCTGAGCCCCACTGGTATAGGTGTAATAGGAGTTGTGCCTTTCGGCCTGTAGGTGTGATGGGCTCTCTGTGGCCTCATTAGGTCCCATAGTGTGAGCGTCCGCTGGTCAGGTGTTGCGCTGAGGGCCAAGTTAGGGGATTGACATGCCCAGCAGACAGAAGTGCTAGCTGAGTGGTACCTGGAATCTGCCTGTCCTGTCTGTGTCTGCTGCTCCCTCCACAGACTGGCCTGCCTGTAATCAGCCTCTTTAATGGTTCCAGCCAGTAATTGCTCTGTATAGCCCCAAGATAGCAATCAAAGGGCTCAAAGATGCTGAATTCCACTCTCTCTCTCTCTCTCTCTCTCTCTCTCTCTCTCTCTCTCTTTCTCTCTCTCTCTCTCTCTCTCTCTCTCTCTCTCTCTCTCTCTTTCTCTCTCTCTCTCTCTCTCTCTCTCTGTCTTTCTTTCTTTCTTTTTGCTTTATCCGCTGCTTGGTGTGTTGGGGCACTGTAACAAAAGCATCTTGGCATCTGTTTCTTAGTGTTTGAGAGGGGGGAGATCAATTCAAATTGAACTAATGACAAAATTGATATCTCTTTGAAGAGTGGGCCCAGCCCCCGCTTCCCCCGCCTCTGTCTTATGTGCAGTTTTCCCTGTCCTCTGCTCTCTTATCTTTCAACAATTACAAGACCTAGTCTAATGGACCTTTTAAGTTGCCTGCCAGCTGTATTTGCAAAAAAATGATGTCTTCATCTTCTTAAGACAAATAAAGCTCTGGTGAGCGAGGATCATTCTTATGCAGTGTCAATGCCTTTACTCTGAAGTCATGGCTGCATGGGACATCACGCTGTTGGTTAGTGAGATGAGCTATGGCTGTGTCCTCAAGTCAGTTTGGGCCTACAGGTACACGTACACTATGTGTCATTTGTTATGCTCCAGGGACGTGTGTGTCACAGTCACTTGTTTAGTGGAGAGGGAGGGCGGCTACGAACGAAGGGGGGCTATGATCAGTACAGCGATGTAGCAGGGTGAGATCATCAGTTAACACAGTGATAAGAGAAGGAGGAGGAGACACCTGCCTCTCAGCAGATGCCCCATCCCCAGCCCCAGCCCCCACCAGTCCCAGTACCCATGTAGGCCTAGACTGTCAGGTGGGTGGGGGTAACTGATGCACATTGCCTGAAGGAGGCATAAGCCACCAAAATACACCTGCTTCTTATCTCCCACCTATCATGTATCTAAGTACTGACAATGACCCTACAACTCAACACAGAGTACATTACCAGTCCATACCTGTTAATGACATCGGATGCCTTCTACAGTGTCCAGGTCAAAGAGGGAGAGAGTAAACATGGTGTTCTTTCCACCTGTGAGAGGGTGAGATGCTAACCTGATTAAAGATCTACCTTGCATGATCCAATGCAAGGAGGTCAAATCTGATCGTTGTTTAGCACGCACAGCGATGGATACTAATATATATGAGAAACTGAGAAAGCGAGAAAGAGAGAGAGAGAGGGAGATAAAGAGAGATAAGACAGGCAGCAGATACCAGAGAAAATAATGAAGAAGTCAAGGAGAAGAGGGTATCAGTACCTCAGCTCAACTGAGAGAGAGAGAGAAGGAAAAGAGAGAGAGAGAGAGAGAAGGAAAAGAGAGAGAGAGAACGAAAGAGAGAAGGGAAAGAGAGAGAGAGAACGAGAGAGAGAAGGGAAAGAGAGAGAGAGAGAACGAGAGAGTGAAGGAAAAGAGAGAGTGTTAGAGCGGGTGAAAGAAAGTAGCGCTGGCCAAGTGTTTGAAGTGTATCACTGTAGGCCAAACATCTGAAGAGGACAAGATTGCAAACATGTCACAGTATCGCCTGCTTGCACTTAACAGCAGATGTTAGGTCTCTCTGGGCTGGGTAATGGCTCCATACTCAGGTTGGCCTGACCTGATGAATGAATAATGTGCTGCACAAAAAACTGAAACTGTAACAAGCTCATAACGCCGATCGCAAATCCTTTGCTCTTTTCCTCTTTCACCTTCCCTCCCTTTTCACCCCCACTCCTCCTCTCCTCCGCCACTTCCCTGGTTGCAGAATGCCCAGCCACGCTTCCCGTTTACTGTGTAATTACTTTGAAGGAGACGGATGCCCATACATTCTCCACACGTAACAGCACCGGGGCGATTTAGCTCCTAATTTATGGGCAAGGGGTTCAAAGTTGTAATAATATTTGGCTAGTATCATGGTAGACCCTGTCTGCTCTGCTGTGATGGATGGAGGCAGGATCAAGCCATTGTGATTCTGAGCATGACGAGGTATTGGCACCAAACAAGTTTATACCCCCACAACACAGTCCTTTATAGGGCTGGCCGTGGCTGTTCCGAGGCTGGACAGGGCGTGGGAGAGAAGACAGAGGGGGGGGTTCATGAATTATATGTATGACTGAGTGTTTGGGCCTGGGCATGGCCATACAGACAGAGACGACAGACAAGGGAGAGAAGAGCTAGCTAGCTGACACACTGCTGTCCTCTCCTGCTCATGTTTATGTACATTAATGATGCTCATGTTTATGTACATTAATGATCAGAAGCTGGAATAAAACAGCGTCTCTCTATTTGGTTTGGTGTCTGTGTTGGTGCAGTTCATTGGCAGTAAAAGACAAAGCCACGGGTGGTGAAGGCGGCTGAAGCGGTGATGAGTTATTTGGGCAGAGCTGGTTGGCTAACAGACATGGTGTGGGAGGGGCTGTAGTGTTTTGGTTAATGTGGGTCTGGTTACTGGTTTTACTGGAGTTATAATTCTGGTTTAACCCACTGTTTGGGTTAGCTTTAGCTCTTCAGGTTATTCCACATCTATTTTGTCTATAAGACCAAACTTCACTTTTCTACAAACGTTTGAATATTGGCCATACAGCAAAACGTATCAGAATGCAGAATTCATAGTACTGCACAGCCTTTAACAATGGTTTTAACTTGATACAATTATTTATTTTTATCTAAGTGAAATAATTTATTCCTTAGGAAAAAAATGCTGTTTGTATTAGGATATACACTGAGTGTACAAAACATTAAGAACACATTCCTAATATTGACTTGATTCTACAATGCTGGCCCATGCTGACTCCAATGCTTCCCACTATCACGTTTAAGGTAAGACCCAGATGCAGACTGTGTCGAAGTAACAATGTTTATTGCAACAACAAGGGCAAAGGTACAGGATGGCAGGCAGGCACAGGGTCAGGTCAGGCCGAAGTCAGTAATCCAGAGTAGTGGGCAAAGGTACAGGACGGCAGGCAGGCTCAGGGGAGGCCGAAGTCAGTAATCCAGAGTAGTGGGCAAAGGTACAGGACGGCAGGCAGGCTCAGGGCAGGCCGAAGTCAGTAATCCAGAGTAGTGGGCAAAGGTACAGAATGGCAGGCAGGCTCAAGGCAGGCCGAAGTCAGTAATCCAGAGTAGTGGGCAAAGGTACAGAACGGCAGGCAGGCTCAGGGCAGGCCGAAGGGTCAAAGCTGGGAAAAACTAGAAAACAGGAACTTAGACAAGACAGGTGCAAGGGGAAAACTGCTGGAAAGTTCTATGAACAAAACGAACTGGCAACAGACAAAACGAGAACACAGGTATAAATACACAGGGGATACTGGGGAAGATGTGTGACACCTGGAGGTGGGTGGACACCCACAGTCGGGTCAAATTGACTGGATGTCCTTTGGATGGTACACACTGGAAGCTGTTGAGTGTTGCAGTTCTTGACACAAACGGGTATGCCTGGCACCTACTACCATACACCATGGAAAGGCAATTCATTATTTTGTCTTGCCTATTCACCATCTGAATTGCACAAACACAATCCATGTCTCAATTGTCTCAAAAATCCTTCTTTAACCTGTCTCCTCCCTTTCATCTACACTGATTGAAGTTGATTTAACAGGTGACATCAATAAGGGATTCATCTGGTCAGTCTATGTCATGGAAATAGCAGTGTTTTTAATGTTTCCTACAGTGTATATGATATATTGCCAATACTTTTTTTAGATTGATCATATTTGTTTCGTTACAATATAGTAATTGGAAGAATCTCCCTGCTTGTGCTTTGATTTCTGTCTTGTTTTTAATACCTCTAGTCTATAGCACCACTGGCAGGTCTGGAATGAGTGCCAGTACATGTTTGTAATATACAAAATTAAACATTGCCATTCTGTTTTAATGAACCACTTGTTGGAAGGGCATTGATTTTGAGGACATTAAGCCAGTGGAGCCACACAGAAGATAACAGAACATTCTTTAATCTAGCTCTGTCCCAGTTCACACTTGACCAGATGGAGATGTTGTTTTTTATCTTTGTAAGGAGAAAAAAATCTCTTTAAAAATGAATACATTATTTACACCCACCACTGACTTACTGGCCTGGCGTGTTAAATCAAGTCCACAGCAGGCTCTTTGCTGAGTCCGTCTTAATGATTTCTAAAACATTATTATTTTTTTGCCTGCTTCCACTGCTGCAGCTCTGGGCTTTTTTCCCTTTATTACCATACACACATGCACACACATGCACACACACGCACACACATGCACACACATGCAAGCACGAGCGGTATATACGCAGTCAAACATGCACACATACACACTCAAATACACACTCACATACACATACACACTCCCATACACACTCACATACACACTCACATACACATACACATACACACTCACATACACACTCACATACACACTCACATACACACTCACATACACATGGAACAGCCTGAATTACTGTATTACACTGTGTCATTTCCAGAGAGGCCAGTGATTAGAGGGGAGCAGGTCCTCCACTGACCTGATAAGATCTGGGAAAGGAGACCGAGTGACCCCCCCCACCACCACCACCACCTCCACCCCCCAGAGAATGAGAGGAGAGGTGGAAGGAGGTAGCAGAAAAGGATACAGAGGGGGCCTGGCCCAAGGTAGTCTACAGAGCAGCTGCTTTCATTGTCAACATCCCCCAGATAAAATCATCAGGAGAGGCCAGCAGGTAACTGTTTTACATGGTGTCATCTGGGGTGGGCCACACTGGGCTGGCCGGTTACCACCTGAGATTTATGAAAATGGGGAGTGATAAAATAATAATGGTCCCTGGGCCAGGCAGGGGAGAGGTAATAATTCAATGAGCTGTCTTTATCCATGGCTCCATACCAACAAATAGATGGATCTCTAAAATGAATGCTCCCGCCACTTTGCCATCAATTAGCAAACAAGCCCAATTGTTTGATTGTCTCTGAGGGAAGAAAAATAAAATGCATTTGATACGGGACAATCAGAGGAGCAGGTGAGCAGAGAGATAAGTTTCCAGGTCATTGTTCAGGCGACAAGGGGGAGGAAGGGACAGGTCGGACTCTGGGTGAATTCAATCAATTGATGCTGTTTCAAATTATCCTGTTGTGCGATTATGCTGTCCCCAGTGTCATAGGAGATAGTCAGTGTTCAAATGGATGTTGCTTGCCAACATGCTCAGTGTATGTGATTGTTTAATTAAAAATCTGATTTCTGCTGTATATACAATATAATAACTTTGTGTATATATTTGTACATTATATTTACATTTAGAATTAGTCAAAATTATATAGAAAATCTGTACATTTCTACTGCAAATGGATAAAACTAAAGCCTATGGCATGTGGTGTGGATAGATTCTCTCCACTCAATAACAGCAGTGATCCTTACAGATGTTCCATCAGTCTGACATGCATGGCAAGTGTATGTTTTTGTGTTAAGAGGATATGTTTAATTCAACCAGAGAATAATTATTGAAAAAACTTGGCTGCAATCCTAATCTGTGGGTCCAATCTGAGCATGAGCCTTAGTGAGATTAAATCTATCCCCACATTTTCCATCCATCCATCTGCTTCAAGACATCTCCCAAGAAATACAAATTTTCTTTAGTAGGGAGAAAACAACAGACTTAGGGCCCTGGCCGCGGTATTAGCGTGAGTGTTTACAAAATCAGCGTGGATTAGAGAGAAAGCCCCCACCCTGGCACAGGAGCATGGTTACACAAAAGGACAGAACAACACTACATTCTTAAAGTTCCTTGACCCAGACCCCTCCACCCCCACCATCCCACCCCTCCACCCCCATTTCCATTACCCGAGCCTATGACTTTATATGCAATCAGCCTGTATATTGCTTGGATGCATTCTAAAAACCACAGCAACAAATTTGGGTCTCAAATTGACAGAGGAATGAATCAAAGGGATGATAAAAGGGGTGACATCATCAGACGTAGCCTTGATCCAGCTGGAAAGCCTTCCTTCGTTCGTCGGTCGGGGACATAGGAGATAGATCTCCTCCTTGCCTGGGTTTTTTCGTCCCCTGTTAGTTGTTTATGAGGCAGGAATGGAATGGCAGGTGCCCCTCTGGACCCCATTGTCTCTTGGCATCTTGTGGCAGTGGCTTTGAGAGCTTGCATTAGAGGCATCCGACACCAGGCCTGGGTTCAAATAGTATTTGTTTTCCTTCAAATACTTAAAATGTTCGATTGAGCCTGTCTGGAGTGCCAAGTAGTCAGGGTTTGCATTTTTGGGACTATTCCATTGGTCCCATTGCACTAGGTAAGCTTAATTAAGCGCAAATGGAATTTGAATCCAGCTCTAGTGGCAGACAGCTGCATTAAAGGCATCTTGTGGATGAGGTTGGCCACGTCAGGAGATTCATTAAATTCTGTGTGTCAGGCCTGTTTCCAGCCTCCAGCCTGCCACCACTTAGCCTCTGACTGAAGATGCAGGTCACCTGTAATAAACACTAAAGATGGGACTGGGAGGAGTGTAGGGGCAGTCAGGGAGAGTGGTCTACTCTAGGGCCAAGGAGGAGGTTGGAGGGAGGGGAGAGTCACGGGAGACTTTGAGAACTCCGTTTAGAAGGGCATCAGTGGAGTGATACTTCTTTGTTTGGTGTTTATGTATTCATGGTAAAACCGTTGTCTTTTACTTGCTGTTAGATGCCACAAATCATATTTCTAGTTTCCTCAAAGAGTATTTCTAACTTCCCTAGAAAAGTATTTCTTAATTTCCACAAAGTATATTTCTTAGTTTCCTAAAAACATATTTATTTGTTTCATCAAAGAATGTTTCAAAATGTGTTATGAATAATTATGATTACATATTTAAATACTAAATCTTTTAGATTTTGTCATATTTTAGACACCACCATTGTCCATCCTATAGTACACTTCAGTAGGAAGTACAGTATCTCTCCAGTCAGTCAGTTCATATGAGCCTGTCTTCTCCCCAGACATGTTCATGTATTCTGCTCTGATAGGTCCTGACAGGAGGCTACTCTTACATCACCCAGACACAGTCTGCATGGCGGGGAACATGTCCGCCCATGGCCTTTGGGGATTTGATGATATAGTTACACATGTTCACATATGTCTGGGGGAATTAAGACACTTTACTGCCATTTGGGCTGATGTCTTATTTAACCTCATGGTATTTACGACCTAGCTCTGTCTGTCTGCAGCACAGTGTTGCTGCTTCACACTTTGGCTTATTTCATTTCTCACTTTGCGTTACACAGCAGCACATCCCAATAAATCACCAAATGGCTCCTCTGTCTGCCCAACAACTCACTTTCAGTCCTGCTTGTTTTAGCCCTCTCGCTTTTAATGAGCATGACCAATTGGATATGTGCTATTGGCAACTGCATAGCTCCTCCAGTACAGCGAGCCATTGTGCATTAGAGTAGCAGGGGACCAGGAAAGGGATGGCTTCATGGGCTGTCTCCGGATTTCTAGTTTTTAGTACGTGTGACATTCTGTAAATATGGTTCATGTGGCTCCCTATCAGCCTGTGGCGTCATATGTAGCCCTATGTCATGTGTATGAACTGTGTCTTATGTCATGTGTACTGTATGTTCTGTACAGTGTATGTGATTGTATGTGCATAAGGTGTCAGTGTGTATGTGTGCTTACACAGCCAAGTGAATATAGAATACGTTTTATGTTACAGTTCAGCAGGGAGGAAGTATCCTATACAGTCTCGTTACATCACCCATGGAGGTTATTGCAATCAGACACACCACCAGCAGGAAATGGCATAAGAACTGTCATTCATTTCAGTGGAATATTATGTTTGTTGTTTTCTCTGGTTTTTGAAATGTTGAGGATGTACATGTAATATTGATGTGAAATGTGTTGGGGCTACCCTCTGGCTCAATAGTGAACCTTGCCAAGGTGTTTCTGTTCGTGCCTCAGAGCATTTTCAGTATCTTAGATAGGCATCCGGAATAGAAAGCTACTGTATTTTTGAGGTGACAAAAATGTTTTAAAAAATCCTTTGTTTGAGACAGGTGTGTTTGACCTGTATTCAGGTTTGTATGAAATGTGAGTTTTAAAAAAGTTTTTAAAAATCCTTTGTTTGAGACAGGTGTGTTTGACCTGTATTCAGGTTTGTATGAAATGTGAAAATTAAGTTGGGGTTTACAATTTAACGCAAGAAGTGTGTTGCATTTTTTTTAAGTGAGCATATTTCAAGCTTCCTCCAGATGTATTGGGGGGGGCAGCAGGTAGCCTAGTGTTTAGAGTGTTGGACTAGTAACCAAAAGGTTGCAAGATCGATGTCACGGTCGTCCTCCTCTTCATCTGAAGAGGAGAGGCGAGAAGGATCGGAGGACCAAAATGCGGCGTGATATGTGTTCATCATGAATTTTAATAAAGAAAACACTGAACACTGAAACACTATACAAAAACAATAAACAAAATAACAACCGTGAAGCTAATGCGAACTGTGCTGAAACAAGCAATCAACATAGACAATCACCCACAAACAAACAGTGCAACCCAGGCTACCTAAGTATGATTCTCAATCAGAGACAACTAATGACACCTGCCTCTGATTGAGAACCATACTAGGCCGAAACATAGAAATCCCCAAATCATAGAAAAACAAACATAGACTGCCCACCCCAACTCACACCCTGACCATACTAAATAATGACAAAACAAAGGAAATAAAGGTCGGTACGTGACAATCAAATCCCCAAGCTGACAAGGTAAAAATCTGTCATTCTGCCCCTGAACAAGGCAGTTAACCCACTGTTCCTAGGCCGTCATTGAAAATAAGAATTTGTTCTTAGCTGACTTGCCTAGTTAAATAAAGGTAAAACAAAGATGTATGTCTCTTTGAAGATGAAAGAAGAGCTGTAAATCTGAGGACAATAACACAACAGATAAAATGCTGCTATCAATATGTTCAGTCAACAATGCCCAATCCCTCAACACATTATCCACATCTCAAGATGCTCTTTAAGTGATTCTTTATTAAGGAGTCTTTAGTAACTTGAAGTACTACTGCTGTGTTTCTCTACAGCTTCACTAACTTGGTCTGTAACTCCAGGGGATGTTTCTGGTGACCTGGCCTAGTTCAACTGTTTCTATATTCATCCAGAGACCATTTTATCCATCAGCTCCTTTAAACACTCCCTCTCTGTGGGAGATTGTGGTCCAATTATCCGTCTGAATCTCACTGCAGGTATCCAAATGTCAGTCGTCCCCTGTGTTATTTCTTTGTGCTACTGTATCTCTGCATTGTGGATGTAGTAATTAGTACCTGTGGGACGTTGTCTGTGTGATCAGAGGGCTCAGGGTAAGCATGGCCTCCATTACGGCTCTGCAGTTGCAGCGTTCAGGCTTGGATCTTCTGTGCGACTGTGAGAGAGGCCTTGCATTCACCTCGCATGGATCAAACATGGAGGTGTCATCGGTGCACAGGTATGGAGGCAGGGGCAGCTGATGCATTAGGGAGGGTCTCAGTGTTCTCACAGCCTGGAAATGGAGACTGTTCTAAATGTACATTCACACGGCTTGGTACAGAATAGAGAATTAGCTGATAGTTTTAAAACATTTCAAATGAAATTACTGTGATGCCACTTGTAAATAATTTGACTATGTCAGTGTAGGATGTATAGAGGAAATTTTTTACTTAATTTGAGACTTTTTAAATGATTGTATATTAGCACATTCAGTTCAGTATCTTTTTCATCACCAGTCTCATAATGCATGATTTTGATAGATCCCATGCCACACAATGTGTCTCATGCTCATCTTGGTTCTGTAAATGACGTAGGGAAGACTAATAAACCACAAGAAAGGGAATCGACTGATGAGGCCTCTCAGTTCAATGTCCCCTGTTTGATATAAGAGCTGTTCTATGCTAAAGCACTCTCTGCTCGTTTTTCCTCTCTCCTCTTTGTCACTTAAAGAATGCTTGGCGTCTGTGGATTAATTAAGGCCCAAACATTAAATATTGATTGATGCATTATCAGTGGCTCACAGTCGCCTCCTCTCAGATTGATTTCCCACGTGATTTATTGTCATATTTGCAGAGTCATTTCACTTGATAACAAAGAGAAATTGCCTTGCAACCTCAGTTACCCCCCTCCGCCTCCACCACCCGCCACTACCATTAGCCCCCACATTCACATTCACAGTCTCTGATTTCGGAACACATTTTCTGGTCTCTCTGTATCGCTCTTTCTCTCTCTACCCCGACTGTCTTTTGCTCTTTCTCTCTCTAGACCGACTGTCTTTTGCTCTTTCGCTCTCTACCCCGACCTTCTTTTGCTCTTTTTCCCTCCCCCTGACTGTCTTTTGCTGTTTCTCTCTCCCCCTGACTGTCTTTTGCTCTTTCTCTCTCTCTCCCCTGACTGTCTTTTGCTCTTTCTCTCTCCCCCTGACTGTCTTTTCCTGTTTCTCTCTCTACCCGATTGTCTTTTGCTGTTTCTCTCTCCCCCTGACTGTCTTTTGCTCTTTCTCTCTCTACCCCGACTGTCTTTTGCTCTTTCTCTCTCTACCCCGGCTGTCTTTTGCTCTTCCTCTCTCTCCCCTGACTGTCTTTTGCTCTTTCTCTCTCTCCCCTGACTGTCTTTTGCTCTTTCTCTCTCTACCTGACTGTCTTTTGCTGTTTCTCTCTCCCCTGACTGTCTTTTGCTCTTTCTCTCTCTATCCCGACTGTCTTTTGCTGTTTCTCTCTCTCCCTGACTGTCTTTTGCTCTTTCTCTCTCTACCCCGACTGTCTTTTGCTGTTTCTCTCTCTATCCCGACTGTCTTTTGCTCTTTCTCTCTCCCCCTGACTGTCTTTTCCTGTTTCTCTCTCTACCCCGACTGTCTTTTGCTCTTTCTCTCTCTACCCCGACTGTCTTTTGCTCTTTCTCTCTCTATCCCGACTGTCTTTTGCTCTTTCTCTCTCTACCCCGACTGTCTTTTGCTGTTTCTCTCTCTATCCCGACTGTCTTTTGCTCTTTCTCTCTCTTCCCTGACTGTCTTTTGCTCTTTCTCTCTCTACCCCAACTGACTTTTGCTCTTTCTCTCTCTAAACCGACTGTCTTTTGCTCTTTCTCTCTCTACCCCGGCTGTCTTTTGCTCTTTCTCTCTCTTCCCTGACTGTCTTTTGCTCTTTCTCTCTCTACCCCAACTGACTTTTGCTCTTTCTCTCTCTAAACCGACTGTCTTTTGCTCTTTCTCTCTCTACCCCGGCTGTCTTTTGCTCTTTCTCTCTCTCCCCTGACTGTCTTTTGCTATTTCTCTCTCTCCCCTGACTGTCTTTTGCTCTTTCTCTCTCTCCCCTGACTGTCATATGCTCTTTCTCTCTCTACCATGACTGTCTTTTGCTCTTTCTCTCTCTCGCCTGACTGTCTTTTGCTCTTTCTCTCTCTACCCCGACTGTCTTTTCCTCTTTCTCTCTCTCGCCTGACTGTCTTTTGCTCTTTCTCTCTCTACCCCGACTGTCTTTTGCTCTTTCTCTCTCCAGACCGACTGTCTTTTGCTCTTTCGCTCTCTACCCCGACCTTCTTTTGCTCTTTTTCCCTCCCCTGACTGTCTTTTGCTGTTTCTCTCTCCCCCTGACTGTCTTTTGCTCTTTCTCTCTCTCTCCCCTGACTGTCTTTTGCTCTTTCTCTCTCCCCCTGACTGTCTTTTCCTGTTTCTCTCTCTACCCGATTGTCTTTTGCTGTTTCTCTCTCCCCCTGACTGTCTTTTGCTCTTTCTCTCTCTATCCCGACTGTCTTTTGCTCTTCCTCTCTCTCCCCTGACTGTCTTTTGCTCTTTCTCTCTCTCCCTGACTGTCTTTTGCTCTTTCTCTCTCTACATGACTGTCTTTTGCTGTTTCTCTCTCCCCCTGACTGTCTTTTGCTCTTTCTCTCTCTATCCCGACTGTCTTTTGCTGTTTCTCTCTCTATCCCCTGACTGTCTTTTGCTCTTTCTCTCTCTACCCCGACTGTCTTTTGCTGTTTCTCTCTCTATCCCGACTGTCTTTTGCTCTTTCTCTCTCCCCCTGACTGTCTTTTCCTGTTTCTCTCTCTACCCCGACTGTCTTTTGCTCTTTCTCTCTCTACCCCGACTGTCTTTTGCTCTTTCTCTCTCTACCCCGACTGTCTTTTGCTCTTTCTCTCTCTCCCTGACTGTCTTTTGCTCTTTCTCTCTCTACCCGACTGTCTTTTGCTGTTTCTCTCTCCCCCTGACTGTCTTTTGCTCTTTCTCTCTCTATCCCGACTGTCTTTTGCTCTTTCTCTCTCTACCCCGACTGTCTTTTGCTGTTTCTCTCTCTATCCCGACTGTCTTTTGCTCTTTCTCTCTCTTCCCTGACTGTCTTTTGCTCTTTCTCTCTCTACCCCAACTGACTTTTGCTCTTTCTCTCTCTAAACCGACTGTCTTTTGCTCTTTCTCTCTCTACCCCGGCTGTCTTTTGCTCTTTCTCTCTCTCCCCTGACTGTCTTTTGCTCTTTCTCTCTCTCCCCTGACTGTCTTTTGCTCTTTCTCTCTCTCCCCTGACTGTCATATGCTCTTTCTCTCTCTCCCATGACTGTCTTTTGCTCTTTCTCTCTCTCGCCTGACTGTCTTTTGCTCTTTCTCTCTCTACCCCGACTGTCTTTTGCTCTTTCTCTCTCTAGACCGACTGTCTTTTGCTCTTTCGCTCTCTACACCAACCTTCTTTTGCTCTTTTTCCCTCCCCCTGACTGTCTTTTGCTGTTTCTCTCTCCCCCTGACTGTCTTTTGCTCTTTCTCTCTCTCTCCCCTGACTGTCTTTGGCTCTTTCTCTCTCTACCCCGACTGTCTTTTGCTGTTTCTCTCTCTACCCCGACTGTCTTTTGCTCTTTCTCTCTCCCCCTGACTGTCTTTTCTGTTTCTCTCTCCCCCTGACTGTCTTTTCCTGTTTCTCTCTCTACCCGACTGTCTTTTGCTGTTTCTCTCTCCCCCTGACTGTCTTTTGCTCTTTCTCTCTCTACCCCGACTGTCTTTTGCTCTTTCTCTCTCTATCCCGACTGTCTTTTGCTCTTTCTCTCTCCCCCTGACTGTCTTTTCCTGTTTCTCTCTCTACCCCGACTGTCTTTTGCTCTTTCTCTCTCTACCCCGACTGTCTTTTGCTCTTTCTCTCTCTACCCCGGCTGTCTTTTGCTCTTTCTCTCTCTCCCCTGACTGTCTTTTGCTCTTTCTCTCTCTCCCCTGACTGTCATATGCTCTTTCTCTCTCTCCCATGACTGTCTTTTGCTCTTTCTCTCTCTTCCCTGACTGTCTTTTGCTCTTTCTCTCTCTACCCCAACTGACTTTTGCTCTTTCTCTCTCTAAACCGACTGTCTTTTGCTCTTTCTCTCTCTACCCCGGCTGTCTTTTGCTCTTTCTCTCTCTCCCCTGACTGTCTTTTGCTCTTTCTCTCTCTCCCCTGACTGTCTTTTGCTCTTTCTCTCTCTCCCCTGACTGTCATATGCTCTTTCTCTCTCTCCCATGACTGTCTTTTGCTCTTTCTCTCTCTCCCTGACTGTCTTTTGCTCTTTCTCTCTCTACCCCGACTGTCTTTTGCTCTTTCTCTCTCTAGACCGACTGTCTTTTGCTCTTTCGCTCTCTACACCAACCTTCTTTTGCTCTTTTTCCCTCCCCCTGACTGTCTTTTGCTGTTTCTCTCTCCCCCTGACTGTCTTTTGCTCTTTCTCTCTCTCTCCCCTGACTGTCTTTGGCTCTTTCTCTCTCTACCCCGACTGTCTTTTGCTGTTTCTCTCTCTATCCCGACTGTCTTTTGCTCTTTCTCTCTCCCCCCTGACTGTCTTTTCCTGTTTCTCTCTCCCCCTGACTGTCTTTTCCTGTTTCTCTCTCTCTACCCGACTGTCTTTTGCTGTTTCTCTCTCCCCCTGACTGTCTTTGCTCTTTCTCTCTCTACCCCGACTGTCTTTTGCTCTTTCTCTCTCTATCCCGACTGTCTTTTGCTCTTTCTCTCTCCCCCTGACTGTCTTTTCCTGTTTTCTCTCTCTACCCGACTGTCTTTTGCTCTTTCTCTCTCTACCCCGACTGTCTTTTGCTCTTTCTCTCTCTACCCCGGCTGTCTTTTGCTCTTTCTCTCTCTCCCTGACTGTCTTTTGCTCTTTCTCTCTCTCCCCTGACTGTCATATGCTCTTTCTCTCTCTCCCATGACTGTCTTTTGCTCTTTCTCTCTCTTCCCCTGACTGTCTTTTGCTCTTTCTCTCTCTACCCCAACTGACTTTTGCTCTTTCTCTCTCTAAACCGACTGTCTTTTGCTCTTTCTCTCTCTACCCCGGCTGTCTTTTGCTCTTTCTCTCTCTCCCCTGACTGTCTTTTGCTCTTTCTCTCTCTCCCCTGACTGTCTTTTGCTCTTTCTCTCTCTCCCTGACTGTCATATGCTCTTTCTCTCTCTCCCATGACTGTCTTTTGCTCTTTCTCTCTCTCTGACTGTCTTTTGCTCTTTCTCTCTCTACCCCGACTGTCTTTTGCTCTTTCTCTCTCTAGACCGACTGTCTTTTGCTCTTTCTCTCTACCCCTACCTTCTTTTGCTCTTTTTCCCTCCCCTGACTGTCTTTTGCTGTTTCTCTCTCCCCCTGACTGTCTTTTGCTCTTTCTCTCTCTCTCCCCTGACTGTCTTTTGCTCTTTCTCTCTCTACCCTGACTGTCTTTTGCTGTTTCTCTCTCCCCCTGACTGTCTTTTGCTCTTTCTCTCTCTATCCCGACTGTCTTTTGCTGTTTCTCTCTCTATCCCCTGACTGTCTTTTGCTCTTTCTCTCTCTACCCCGACTGTCTTTTGCTCTTTCTCTCTCCCCCTGACTGTCTTTTGCTCTTTCTCTCTCTCCCCCTGACTGTCTTTTGCTCTTTCTCTCTCTACCCTGACTGTCTTTTGTGTTTCTCTCTCCCCCTGACTGTCTTTTGCTCTTTCTCTCTCTATCCCGACTGTCTTTTGCTGTTTCTCTCTCTATCCCTGACTGTCTTTTGCTCTTTCTCTCTCTACCCTGACTGTCTTTTGCTGTTTCTCTCTCTATCCCGACTGTCTTTTGCTCTTTCTCTCTCCCCCTGACTGTCTTTTCTGTTTCTCTCTCTACCCCTGACTGTCTTTTGCTCTTTCTCTCTCCCCCTGACTGTCTTTTGCTCTTTCTCTCTCTACCCCTGACTGTCTTTTTGCTCTTTCTCTCTCTACCCTGACTGTCTTTTGCTCTTTCTCTCTCTACCCCGACTGTCTTTTGCTGTTTTTCTCTATCCCTACTTCTTTTGCTCTTTCTCTCTCCCCCTGACTGTCTTTTCCTGTTTCTCTCTCTACCCGACTGTCTTTTGCTGTTTCTCTCTCTCCCCTGACTGTCTTTTGCTCTTTCTCTCTCTATCCCGACTGTCTTTTGCTCTTTCTCTCTCTACCCCGACTGTCTTTTGCTCTTTCTCTCTCTACCCCGGACTGTCTTTTGCTCTTTCTCTCTCTCCCTGACTGTCTTTTGCTCTTTCTCTCTCTCCCCTGACTGTCTTTTGCTCTTTCTCTCTCTACCCCTGTCTTTTGCTGTTTCTCTCTCCCCCTGACTGTCTTTTGCTCTTTCTCTCTCTATCCCGACTGTCTTTTGCTCTTTCTCTATCTACCCCGACTGTCTTTTGCTCTTTCTCTCTCTATCCCGACTGTCTTTTGCTGTTTCTCTCTCTCCCCCTGACTGTCTTTTGCTCTTTCTCTCTCTACCCCGACTGTCTTTTGCTCTTTCTCTCTCTATCCCGACTGTCTTTTGCTCTTTCTCTCTCCCCCTGACTGTCTTTTCCTGTTTCTCTCTCTACCCCGACTGTCTTTTGCTCTTTCTCTCTCTACCCCGACTGACTTTTGCTCTTTCTCTCTCTACCCCTGACTGTCTTTTGCTCTTTCTCTCTCTCCCCTGACTGTCTTTTGCTCTTTCTCTCTCTACCCGACTGTCTTTTGCTGTTTCTCTCTCCCCCTGACTGTCTTTTGCTCTTTCTCTCTCTCTCCCCTGACTGTCTTTTGCTCTTTCTCTCTCTACCCCGACTGTCTTTTGCTCTTTCTCTCTCTATCCCGACTGTCTTTTGCTCTTTCTCTCTCTCCCCTGACTGTCTTTTGCTCTTTCTCTCTCTACCCCAACTGACTTTTGCTCTTTCTCTCTCTAAACCGACTGTCTTTTGCTCTTTCTCTCTCTACCCCAACTGTCTTTTGCTCTTTCTCTCTCTACCCCGGCTGTCTTTTGCTCTTTCTCTCTCTCCCCTGACTGTCTTTTGCTCTTTCTCTCTCTCCCCTGACTGTCATATGCTCTTTCTCTCTCTCCCATGACTGTCTTTTGCTCTTTCTCTCTCTCCCTGACTGTCTTTTGCTCTTTCTCTCTCTACCCCGACTGTCTTTTGCTCTTTCTCTCTCTAGACCGACTGTCTTTTGCTCTTTCTCTCTCTACCCAACCTGTCTTTTGCTCTTTTTCCTCCCCCCTGTCTTTTGCTCTTTCTCTCTCTCCCCTGACTGTCTTTTGCTCTTTCTCTCTCTCCCCCTGACTGTCTTTTGCTCTTTCTCTCTCTACCCCTGACTGTCTTTTGCTGTTTCTCTCTCTATCCCGACTGTCTTTTGCTCTTTCTCTCTCCCCCTGACTGTCTTTTCCTGTTTCTCTCTCCCCCTGACTGTCTTTTCCTGTTTCTCTCTCTACCCGACTGTCTTTTGCTGTTTCTCTCTCCCCCTGACTGTCTTTTGCTCTTTCTCTCTCTACCCCGACTGTCTTTTGCTCTTTCTCTCTCTATCCCGACTGTCTTTTGCTCTTTCTCTCTCCCCTGACTGTCTTTTCCTGTTTCTCTCTCTACTGTCTTTTGCTCTTTCTCTCTCTCCCCGACTGTCTTTTGCTCTTTCTCTCTCTCCCCTGACTGTCTTTTGCTCTTTCTCTCTCTCCCCTGACTGTCATATGTCTTTCTCTCTCCCCTGACTGTCTTTTGCTCTTTCTCTCTCTCCCCTGACTGTCTTTTGCTCTTTCTCTCTCTACCCCAACTGACTTTTGCTCTTTCTCTCTCTAAACCGACTGTCTTTTGCTCTTTCTCTCTCTACCCCGGCTGTCTTTTGCTCTTTCTCTCTCTCCCCTGACTGTCTTTTGCTCTTTCTCTCTCTCCCCTGACTGTCTTTTGCTCTTTCTCTCTCTCCCCTGACTGTCTTATGCTCTTTCTCTCTCTCCCATGACTGTCTTTTGCTCTTTCTCTCTCCCCTGACTGACTTTTGCTCTTTCTCTCTCTACCCCAACTGACTTTTGCTCTTTCTCTCTCTAGACCGACTGTCTTTTGCTCTTTCTCTCTACACCAACCTTCTTTTTGCTCTTTTTCCCTCCCCTGACTGTCTTTTTCTGTTTCTCTCTCCCCTGACTGTCTTTTGCTCTTTCTCTCTCTCCCCTGACTGTCTTTGGCTCTTTCTCTCTCTACCCCGACTGTCTTTTGCTGTTTCTCTCTCTATCCCGACTGTCTTTTGCTCTTTCTCTCTCCCCCTGACTGTCTTTTCCTGTTTCTCTCTCCCCCTGACTGTCTTTTCTGTTTCTCTCTCTACCCGACTGTCTTTTGCTCTTTCTCTCTCCCCCTGACTGTCTTTTGCTCTTTCTCTCTCTACCCCGACTGTCTTTTGCTCTTTCTCTCTCTATCCCGACTGTCTTTTGCTCTTTCTCTCTCCCCCTGACTGTCTTTTCTGTTTCTCTCTCTACCCCGACTGTCTTTTGCTCTTTCTCTCTCTACCCCGACTGTCTTTTGCTCTTTCTCTCTCTACCCGACTGTCTTTTGCTCTTTCTCTCTCTCCCCTGACTGTCTTTTGCTCTTTCTCTCTCTCCCTGACTGTCTTTTGCTCTTTCTCTCTCTCCCATGACTGTCTTTTGCTCTTTCTCTCTCTTCCCTGACTGTCTTTTGCTCTTTCTCTCTCTACCCCCCAACTGTCTTTTGCTCTTTCTCTCTCTAAACCGACTGTCTTTTGCTCTTTCTCTCTCTACCCCTGACTTCTTTTGCTCTTTCTCTCTCTCCCTGACTGTCTTTTGCTCTTTCTCTCTCTCCCCTGACTGTCTTTTGCTCTTTCTCTCTCTCCCCTGACTGTCATATGCTCTTTCTCTCTCTCCCATGACTGTCTTTTGCTCTTTCTCTCTCTCCCTGACTGTCTTTTGCTCTTTCTCTCTCTACCCCGACTGTCTTTTGCTCTTTCTCTCTCTAGACCGACTGTCTTTTGCTCTTTCTCTCTCCCCCCTGCTCTTTTTCCCTCCCCCTGACTGTCTTTTGCTCTTTCTCTCTCTCCCCTGACTGTCTTTTGCTCTTTCTCTCTCTCCCCTGACTGTCTTTGGCTCTTTCTCTCTCTACCCTGACTGTCTTTTGCTGTTTCTCTCTCCCCCTGACTGTCTTTTGCTCTTTCTCTCTCTATCCCGACTGTCTTTTGCTGTTTCTCTCTCTCCCCTGACTGTCTTTTGCTCTTTCTCTCTCTCCCGACTGTCTTTTGCTGTTTCTCTCTCTATCCCGACTGTCTTTTGCTCTTTCTCTCTCCCCCTGACTGTCTTTTCCTGTTTCTCTCTCTACCCCGACTGTCTTTTGCTCTTTCTCTCTCTCCCCTGACTGTCTTTTGCTCTTTCTCTCTCTACCCCGACTGTCTTTTGCTCTTTCTCTCTCTAGACCGACTGTCTTTTGCTCTTTCTCTCTCTCCCCCTGAGTGTCTTATGCTCTTTCTCTCTCTCCCATGACTGTCTTTTGCTGTTTCTCTCTCCCCCTGACTGTCTTTTCCTCTTTCTCTCTCTCTCCCCTGACTGTCTTTTGCTCTTTCTCTCTCTACCCCGACTGTCTTTTGCTGTTTCTCTCTCTATCCCTACTGTCTTTTGCTCTTTCTCTCTCCCCCCTGACTGTCTTTTCCTGTTTCTCTCTCTACCCGACTGTCTTTTGCTGTTTCTCTCTCCCCCTGACTGTCTTTTGCTCTTTCTCTCTCTATCCCGACTGTCTTTTGCTCTTTCTCTCTCTACCCCGACTGTCTTTTGCTCTTTCTCTCTCTACCCCGGCTGTCTTTTGCTCTTTCTCTCTCTCCCTGACTGTCTTTTGCTCTTTCTCTCTCTCCCTGACTGTCTTTTGCTCTTTCTCTCTCTACCCGACTGTCTTTTGCTGTTTCTCTCTCCCCCCGACTGTCTTTTGCTCTTTCTCTCTCTATCCCGACTGTCTTTTGCTCTTTCTCTCTCTACCCCGACTGTCTTTTGCTCTTTCTCTCTCTATCCCGACTGTCTTTTGCTATTTCTCTCTCCCCCTGACTGTCTTTTCCTCTTTCTCTCTCTCTCCCCTGACTGTCTTTTGCTCTTTCTCTCTCTCCCCTGACTGTCTTTTGCTCTTTCTCTCTCTACCCCTGACTGTCTTTTGCTCTTTCTCTCTCTCTCCCGACTGTCTTTTGCTCTTTCTCTCTCTCCCCTGACTGTCTTTGCTCTTTCTCTCTCTCCCATGACTGTCTTTTGCTGTTTCTCTCTCCCCCTGACTGTCTTTTCCTCTTTCTCTCTCTCTCCCTGACTGTCTTTTTATCTTTCTCTCTCTACCCCCTGACTGTCTTTTGCTGTTTCTCTCTCTATCCCTGACTGTCTTTTGCTCTTTCTCTCTCCCCCTGACTGTCTTTTCCTGTTTCTCTCTCTCCCGACTGTCTTTTGCTGTTTCTCTCTCCCCCTGACTGTCTTTTGCTCTTTCTCTCTCTATCCCGACTGTCTTTTGCTCTTTCTCTCTCTACCCCGACTGTCTTTTGCTCTTTCTCTCTCTACCCCGACTGTCTTTTGCTCTTTCTCTCTCTCCCTGACTGTCTTTTGCTCTTTCTCTCTCTCCCCTGACTGTCTTTTGCTCTTTCTCTCTCTACCCGACTGTCTTTTTGCTGTTTCTCTCTCCCCCTGACTGTCTTTTGCTCTTTCTCTCTCTATCCCGACTGTCTTTTGCTCTTTCTCTCTCTACCCCGACTGTCTTTTGCTCTTTCTCTCTCTCCCCTGACTGTCTCATGCTCTTTCTCTCTCTCCCATGACTGTCTTTTGCTCTTTCTCTCTCTCCCCTGACTGTCTTTTGCTCTTTCTCTCTCTACCCCGGCTGTCTTTTGCTCTTTCTCTCTCTAGACCGACTGTCTTTTGCTCTTTCGCTCTCTACCCGACTGTCTTTTGCTGTTTCTCTCTCCCCCTGACTGTCTTTTGCTCTTTCTCTCTCTCTCCCCTGACTGTCTTTTGCCCTTTCTCTCTCTACCCCGACTGTCTTTTGCTGTTTCTCTCTCTAGACCGACTGTCTTTTGCTCTTTCTCTCTCTACCCGACTGTCTTTTGCTGTTTCTCTCTCCCCCTGACTGTCTTTTGCTCTTTCTCTCTCTCTCCCCTGACTGTCTTTTGCCCTTTCTCTCTCTACCCCGACTGTCTTTTGCTGTTTCTCTCTCTATCCCGACTGTCTTTTGCTCTTTCTCTCTCTATCCTGACTGTCTTTTGCTCTTTCTCTCTCCCCCTGACTGCCTTTTTCTCTTTCTCTCTCCCCCTGACTGTCTTTTGCTCTTTCTCTCTCCCCCCGACTGTCTTTTGCTCTGTCTCTCTCTCCCCTGACGGTATTTTGCTCTTTCGCTCTCTACCCCGACTGTCTTTTGCTCTTTCTCTCTCTACCCCGACTGTCTTTGCTCTTTCTCTCTCTCCCCAACTGTCTTTTGCTCTTTCTCTCTCTACCCCGACTGTCTTTTGCTCTTTCTCTCTCTACCCCAACTGACTTTTGCTCTTTCTCTCTCTAAACCGACTGTCTTTTGCTCTTTCTCTCTCTACCCCGGCTGTCTTTTGCTCTTTCTCTCTCTCCCCTGACTGTCTTTTGCTCTTTCTCTCTCTCCCATGACTGTCTTTTGCTCTTTCTCTCTCTATCCCGACTGTCTTTTGCTCTTTCTCTCTCTATCCCGACTGTCTTTTGCTCTTTCTCTCTCCCCCCTGACTGTCTTTTGCTGTTTCTCTCTCTCCCTGACTGCCTTTTGCTCTTTCTCTCTCTATCCTGACTGTCTTTTGCTCTTTCTCTCTCCCCCTGACTGCCTTTTGCTCTTTCTCTCTCCCCCTGACTGGCTTTTGCTCTTTCTCTCTCCCCCCGACTGTCTTTTGCTCTTTCTCTCTACCCTGACTGTCTTTTGCTCTGTCTCTCTCTCCCCTGTCGGTATTTTGCTCTTTCGCTCTCTACCCCGACTGTCTTTTGCTCTTTCTCTCTCTCCCCTGACTGTCTTTTGCTCTTTCTCTCTCTCCCCTGACTGTCTTTTGCTCTTTCTCTCTCTCCCCCGACTGTCTTTTGCTCTTTCTCTCTCTCCCCTGACTGTCTTTTGCTCTTTCTCTCTCTACCCGACTGTCTTTTGCTGTTTCTCTCTCCCCCTGACTGTCTTTTCCTCTTTCTCTCTCTCTCCCTGATTGTCTTTTGCTCTTTCTCTCTCTACCCCGACTGTCTTTTGCTGTTTCTCTCTCTACCCCCTGACTGTCTTTTGCTCTTTCTCTCTCTCCCCTGACTGTCTTTTGCTCTTTCTCTCTCTACCCGACTGTCTTTTGCTGTTTCTCTCTCCCCCCCTGACTGTCTTTTGCTCTTTCTCTCTCTATCCCGACTGTCTTTTGCTCTTTCTCTCTCTACCCCTGACTGTCTTTTGCTGTTTCTCTCTCTATCCCGACTGTCTTTTGCTCTTTCTCTCTCTTCCCTGACTGTCTTTTGCTCTTTCTCTCTCTACCCCAACTGACTTTTGCTCTTTCTCTCTCTTTGTCTTTTGCTCTTTCTCTCTCTACCCCTGACTGTCTTTTGCTCTTTCTCTCTCTCCCTGACTGTCTTTTGCTCTTTCTCTCTCTCCCCTGACTGTCTTTTGCTCTTTCTCTCTCTCCCCGACTGTCTTTGCTCTTTTCTCTCTCCCATGACTGTCTTTTGCTCTTTCTCTCTCTCCCTGACTGTCTTTTGCTCTTTCTCTCTCTACCCCGACTGTCTTTTGCTCTTTCTCTCTCTAGACCGACTGTCTTTTGCTCTTTCTCTCTCTACACCACTGTCTTTTGCTCTTTTTCCTCTCCCCTGACTGTCTTTTGCTGTTTCTCTCTCCCCCTGACTGTCTTTTGCTCTTTCTCTCTCTCCCCTGACTGTCTTTTGCTCTTTCTCTCTCTACCCCTGACTGTCTTTTTGCTCTTTCTCTCTCTATCCCGACTGTCTTTTGCTCTTTCTCTCTCTCCCCTGACTGTCTTTTCCTGTTTCTCTCTCCCCCTGACTGTCTTTTCTGTTTCTCTCTCTACCCGACTGTCTTTTGCTGTTTCTCTCTCCCCCTGACTGTCTTTTGCTCTTTCTCTCTCTACCCCTGACTGTCTTTTGCTCTTTCTCTCTCTATCCCGACTGTCTTTTGCTCTTTCTCTCTCTCCTGACTGTCTTTTCTCTTTTCTCTCTCTACCCCGACTGTCTTTTGCTCTTTCTCTCTCTACCCCACTGTCTTTTGCTCTTTCTCTCTCTCCCCTGACTGTCTTTTGCTCTTTCTCTCTCTCCCCTGACTGTCTTTTGCTCTTTCTCTCTCCCCTGACTGTCTTTTGCTCTTTCTCTCTCCCCTGACTGTCTTTTGCTCTTTCTCTCTCTTCCCTGACTGTCTTTTGCTCTTTCTCTCTCTACCCCAACTGACTTTTGCTCTTTCTCTCTCTAAACCCCTGACTGTCTTTTGCTCTTTCTCTCTCTACCCCGGCTGTCTTTTGCTCTTTCTCTCTCCCCTGACTGTCTTTTGCTCTTTCTCTCTCTCCCCTGACTGTCTTTTGCTCTTTCTCTCTCTCCCTGACTGTCTTTGCTCTTTCTCTCTCTCCCCATGACTGTCTTTTGCTCTTTCTCTCTCTCCCTGACTGTCTTTTGCTCTTTCTCTCTCTACCCCGACTGTCTTTGCTCTTTCTCTCTCTAGACCGACTGTCTTTTGTCTTTTGCTCTTTTCTTTTGCTCTTTTTCCCTCCCCCTGACTGTCTTTTGCTCTTTCTCTCTCCCCCTGACTGTCTTTTGCTCTTTCTCTCTCTCCCCCTGACTGTCTTTTGCTCTTTCTCTCTCTACCCCGACTGTCTTTTGCTGTTTCTCTCTCTATCCCGACTGTCTTTTGCTCTTTCTCTCTCCCCCTGACTGTCTTTTGCTCTTTCTCTCTCCCCCTGACTGTCTTTTGCTGTTTCTCTCTCTACCCGACTGTCTTTTGCTGTTTCTCTCTCCCCCTGACTGTCTTTTGCTCTTTCTCTCTCTACCCTGACTGTCTTTTGCTCTTTCTCTCTCTATCCCGACTGTCTTTTGCTCTTTCTCTCTCCCCCCTGACTGTCTTTTCTGTTTCTCTCTCTACCCCGACTGTCTTTTGCTCTTTCTCTCTCTACCCCTGACTGTCTTTTGCTCTTTCTCTCTCTACCCCGACTGTCTTTTGCTCTTTCTCTCTCTCCCTGACTGTCTTTTGCTCTTTCTCTCTCTCCCTGACTGTCTTTTGCTCTTTCTCTCTCTCCCCATGACTGTCTTTTGCTCTTTCTCTCTCTCCCCTGACTGTCTTTTGCTCTTTCTCTCTCTACCCCAACTGTCTTTTGCTCTTTCTCTCTCTAAACCCCGACTGTCTTTTGCTCTTTCTCTCTCTACCCCGGCTGTCTTTTGCTCTTTCTCTCTCTCCCCTGACTGTCTTTTGCTCTTTCTCTCTCTCCCTGACTGTCTTTTGCTCTTTCTCTCTCTCCC
Source organism: Oncorhynchus tshawytscha (assembly GCF_018296145.1). Lineage (NCBI taxonomy): Eukaryota > Metazoa > Chordata > Actinopteri > Salmoniformes > Salmonidae > Oncorhynchus > Oncorhynchus tshawytscha. Next base: position 70,395,083 of record NC_056440.1, on the reverse strand, counting down.
CTGACTGTCTTTTGCTCTTTCTCTCTCTCCCCATGACTGTCTTTTGCTCTTTCTCTCTCTCTCCTGACTGTCTTTTGCTCTTTCTCTCTCTACCCCGACTGTCTTTTGCTCTTTCTCTCTCTAGACCGACTGTCTTTTGCTCTTTCTCTCTCTACCCCTACTGTCTTTTGCTCTTTTCCCTCCCCTGACTGTCTTTTGCTCTTTCTCTCTCCCCCTGACTGTCTTTTGCTCTTTCTCTCTCTCCCCTGACTGTCTTTTGCTCTTTCTCTCTCTCCCCTGACTGTCTTTTGCTGTTTCTCTCTCCCCCTGACTGTCTTTTGCTCTTTCTCTCTCTATCCCTGACTGTCTTTTGCTCTTTCTCTCTCTATCCCCTGACTGTCTTTTGCTCTTTCTCTCTCTCCCCTGACTGTCTTTTGCTTTTCTCTCTCTATCCCGACTGTCTTTTGCTCTTTCTCTCTCCCCCCCTGACTGTCTTTTGCTCTTTCTCTCTCTACCCCGACTGTCTTTTGCTCTTTCTCTCTCTCCCCTGACTGTCTTTTGCTCTTTCTCTCTCTACCCCGACTGTCTTTTGCTCTTTCTCTCTCTCCCCTGACTGTCTTTTGCTCTTTCTCTCTCTCCCCTGACTGTCTTTTGCTCTTTCTCTCTCTCCATGACTGTCTTTTGCTGTTTCTCTCTCCCCTGACTGTCTTTTCTCTTTCTCTCTCTCCCCCTGACTGTCTTTTGCTCTTTCTCTCTCTACCCCGACTGTCTTTTGCTGTTTCTCTCTCTATCCCTACTGTCTTTTGCTCTTTCTCTCTCTCCCCTGACTGTCTTTTGTTTCTCTCTCTCCCGACTGTCTTTTGCTGTTTCTCTCTCCCCCCTGACTGTCTTTTGCTCTTTCTCTCTCTATCCCGACTGTCTTTTGCTCTTTCTCTCTCTACCCCTGACTGTCTTTTGCTCTTTCTCTCTCTCCCCTGACTGTCTTTTGCTCTTTCTCTCTCTCCCCTGACTGTCTTTTGCTCTTTCTCTCTCTCCCCTGACTGTCTTTTGCTCTTTCTCTCTCTACCCGACTGTCTTTTGCTGTTTCTCTCTCCCCCTGACTGTCTTTTGCTCTTTCTCTCTCTATCCCCTGACTGTCTTTTGCTCTTTCTCTCTCTACCCCTGACTGTCTTTTGCTCTTTCTCTCTCTCCCCTGACTGTCTTTTGCTCTTTTCTCTCTCCCCCTGACTGTCTTTTCTGTTTCTCTCTCTACCCCTGACTGTCTTTTGCTCTTTCTCTCTCTCCCCTGACTGTCTTTTGCTCTTTCTCTCTCTACCCCGACTGTCTTTTGCTCTTTCTCTCTCTCCCCCTGACTGTCTTTTGCTCTTTCTCTCTCTCCCCTGACTGTCTTTTGCTCTTTCTCTCTCTCCCATGACTGTCTTTTGCTGTTTCTCTCTCCCCCTGACTGTCTTTTCTCTTTCTCTCTCTCCCCTGACTGTCTTTTGCTCTTTCTCTCTCTACCCCGACTGTCTTTTGCTCTTTCTCTCTCTATCCCTGACTGTCTTTTGCTCTTTCTCTCTCCCCCCTGACTGTCTTTTCCTGTTTCTCTCTCTACCCGACTGTCTTTTGCTGTTTCTCTCTCCCCCTGACTGTCTTTTGCTCTTTCTCTCTCTATCCCGACTGTCTTTTGCTCTTTCTCTCTCTACCCCGACTGTCTTTTGCTCTTTCTCTCTCTACCCCGGCTGTCTTTTGCTCTTTCTCTCTCTCCCCTGACTGTCTTTTGCTCTTTCTCTCTCTCCCCTGACTGTCTTTTGCTCTTTCTCTCTCTACCCGACTGTCTTTTGCTGTTTCTCTCTCCCCCTGACTGTCTTTTGCTCTTTCTCTCTCTATCCCGACTGTCTTTTGCTCTTTCTCTATCTACCCCGACTGTCTTTTGCTCTTTCTCTCTCTACCCCGACTGTCTTTTGCTCTTTCTCTCTCTACCCCGGCTGTCTTTTGCTCTTTCTCTCTCTCCCCTGACTGTCTTTTGCTCTTTCTCTCTCTCCCCTGACTGTCTTTTGCTCTTTCTCTCTCTCCCCTGACTGTCTCATGCTCTTTCTCTCTCTCCCATGACTGTCTTTTGCTCTTTCTCTCTCTCCCTGACTGTCTTTTGCTCTTTCTCTCTCTACCCCGACTGTCTTTTGCTCTTTCTCTCTCTAGACCGACTGTCTTTTGCTCTTTCTCTCTACCCCGACCGTCTTTTGCTCTTTTTCTCCCCCCTGACTGTCTTTTGCTCTTTCTCTCTCTCCCCTGACTGTCTTTTGCTCTTTCTCTCTCTCCCGACTGTCTTTTGCTGTTTCTCTCTCCCCCTGACTGTCTTTTCCTCTTTCTCTCTCTCTCCCCTGACTGTCTTTTGCTCTTTCTCTCTCTACCCCGACTGTCTTTTGCTCTTTCTCTCTCTCCCCTGACTGTCTTTTGCTCTTTCTCTCTCTCCCCTGAGTGTCTTATGCTCTTTCTCTCTCTACCCGACTGTCTTTTGCTCTTTCTCCCTCTACCCCAACTGACTTTTGCTCTTTCTCTCTCTAAACCGACTGTCTTTTGCTCTTTCTCTCTCTACCCCGGCTGTCTTTTTGCTCTTTCTCTCTCTCCCCTGACTGTCTTTTGCTCTTTCTCTCTCTCCCCCTGACTGTCTTTTGCTCTTTCTCTCTCTCCCCTGACTGTCTTTGCTCTTTCTCTCTCTCCCATGACTGTCTTTTGCTCTTTCTCTCTCCCCTGACTGTCTTTTGCTCTTTCTCTCTCTACCCCAACTGACTGTCTTTTGCTCTTTCTCTCTCTAAACCGACTGTCTTTTGCTCTTTCTCTCTCTACCCCGACTGTCTTTGCTCTTTCTCTCTCTCCCTGACTGTCTTTTGCTCTTTCTCTCTCTCCCTGACTGTCTTTTGCTCTTTCTCTCTCTACCCCAACTGACTTTTGCTCTTTCTCTCTCTACCCCGACTGTCTTTTGCTATTTCTCTCTCTACCCCGGCTGTCTTTTGCTCTTTCTCTCTCTCCCCTGACTGTCTTATGCTCTTTCTCTCTCTCCCATGACTGTCTTTTGCTCTTTCTCTCTCTCCCCTGACTGTCTTTTGCTCTTTCTCTCTCTCCCCCGACTGTCTTTTGCTCTTTCTCTCTCTACCCCGACTGTCTTTTGCTCTTTCTCTCTCTAGACCGACTGTCTTTTGCTCTTTCGCTCTCTACCCCGACCGTCTTTTGCTCTTTTTCCCTCCCCCTGACTGTCTTTTGCTCTTTCTCTCTCTCCCCTGACTGTCTTTTGCTCTTTCTCTCTCTACCCGACTGTCTTTTGCTGTTTCTCTCTCCCCCTGACTGTCTTTTCTCTTTCTCTCTCTCTCCCTGACTGTCTTTTGCTCTTTCTCTCTCTACCCCGACTGTCTTTTGCTGTTTCTCTCTCTATCCCGACTGTCTTTTGCTCTTTCTCTCTCCCCCTGACTGTCTTTTCTGTTTCTCTCTCTACCCGACTGTCTTTTGCTGTTTCTCTCTCCCCCTGACTGTCTTTTGCTCTTTCTCTCTCTATCCCGACTGTCTTTTGCTCTTTCTCTCTCTACCCCCGACTGTCTTTTGCTCTTTCTCTCTCTCCCTGACTGTCTTTTGCTCTTTCTCTCTCTCCCCTGACTGTCTTTTGCTCTTTCTCTCTCTCCCTGACTGTCTTTTCTCTTTCTCTCTCCCCTGACTGTCTTTTGCTCTTTCTCTCTCTCTCCCGACTGTCTTTTGCTGTTTCTCTCTCCCCCTGACTGTCTTTGTCTTTCTCTCTCTATCCCGACTCTTTTCTTTCTCTCTACCCCTGACTGTCTTTTGCTCTTTCTCTCTCTACCCCGACTGTCTTTTGCTCTTTCTCTCTCTACCCCGACTGTCTTTTGCTCTTTCTCTCTCTCCCCTGACTGTCTTTTGCTCTTTCTCTCTCTCCCCTGACTGTCTTTTGCTCTTTCTCTCTCTCCCCTGACTGTCTTTTGCTCTTTCTCTCTCTCCCCTGACTGTCTTTTGCTCTTTCTCTCTCTCCCCTGACTGTCTTTTGCTCTTTCTCTCTCTACCCCGACTGTCTTTTGCTCTTTCTCTCTCTAGACCGACTGTCTTTTGCTCTTTCGCTCTCTACCCCCTGACTTTTGTCTTTTTCCCTTTGTCTTTTGCTCTTTCTCTCTCCCCTGACTGTCTTTTGCTCTTTTCTCTCCCCGCTGTCTTTTGCTGTTTCTCTCCCCCTGACTGTCTTTTGCTCTTTCTCTCTCTCCCCTGACTGTCTTTTGCTCTTTCTCTCTCTACCCCGACTGTCTTTTGCTCTTTCTCTCTCTCCCCTGACTGTCTTTTGCTCTTTCTCTCTCTCCCCTGAGTGTCTTATGCTCTTTCTCTCTCTACCCGACTGTCTTTTGCTCTTTCTCCCTCTACCCCAACTGACTTTTGCTCTTTCTCTCTCTAAACCGACTGTCTTTTGCTCTTTCTCTCTCTACCCCGGCTGTCATTTGCTCTTTCTCTCTCTCCCCTGACTGTCTTTTGCTCTTTCTCTCTCTCCCCTGACTGTCTTTTGCTCTTTCTCTCTCTCCCCTGAGTGTCTTATGCTCTTTCTCTCTCTCCCTGACTGTCTTTTGCTCTTTCTCTCTCTCCCCTGACTGTCTTTTGCTCTTTCTCTCTCTACCCCAACTGTCTTTTGCTCTTTCTCTCTCTAAACCCGACTGTCTTTTGCTCTTTCTCTCTCTACCCTGCTGTCTTTTGCTCTTTCTCTCTCCCCTGACTGTCTTTTGCTCTTTCTCTCTCTCCCCTGACTGTCTTTTGCTCTTTCTCTCTCTACCCCACTGACTTTTGCTCTTTCTCTCTCTACCCCTGACTGTCTTTTGCTCTTTCTCTCTCTACCCCGACTGTCTTTTGCTCTTTCTCTCTCTCCCTGACTGTCTTTTGCTCTTTCTCTCTCTCCCCCGACTGTCTTTTGCTCTTTCTCTCTCTCCCCTGACTGTCTTTTGCTCTTTCTCTCTCTCCCCTGACTGTCTTTTGCTCTTTCTCTCTCTACCCCGACTGTCTTTTGCTCTTTCTCTCTCTAGACCGACTGTCTTTTGCTCTTTCGCTCTCTACCCCGACCGTCTTTTGCTCTTTTTCCCTCCCCCTGACTGTCTTTTGCTCTTTCTCTCTCTCCCCTGACTGTCTTTTGCTCTTTCTCTCTCTACCCGACTGTCTTTTGCTGTTTCTCTCTCCCCCTGACTGTCTTTTGCTCTTTCTCTCTCTCTCCCCTGACTGTCTTTTGCTCTTTCTCTCTCTACCCCGACTGTCTTTTGCTGTTTCTCTCTCTACCCCGGCTGTCTTTTGCTCTTTCTCTCTCTCCCCTGACTGTCTTTTGCTCTTTCTCTCTCTCCCATGACCGTCTTTTGCTGTTTCTCTCTCCCCCTGACTGTCTTTTGCTCTTTCTCTCTCTATCCTGACTGTCTTTTGCTCTTTCTCTCTCCCCCTGACTGCCTTTTTCTCTTTCTCTCTCCCCCCGACTGTCTTTTGCTCTGTCTCTCTCTCCCCTGACGGTATTTTGCTCTTTCGCTCTCTACCCCGACTGTCTTTTGCTCATTCTCTCTCTACCCCGACTGTCTTTTGCTCTTTCTCTCTCTACCCCGACTGTCTTTTGCTCTTTCTCTCTCTATCCCTGACTGTCTTTTGCTCTTTCTCTCTCTACCCCGACTGTCTTTTGCTCTTTCTCTCTCTACCCCGACTGTCTTTTGCTCTTCTCTCTCTACCCCCTGTCTTTTTGCTCTTTCTCTCTCTCCCTGACTGTCTTTTGCTTTCTTCTCTCCCCTGACTGTCTTTTGCTCTTTCTCTCTCTCCCCTGACTGTCTTTTGCTCTTTCTCTCTCTCCCCCTGACTGTCTTTTGCTCTTTCTCTCTCTCCCCTGACTGTCTTTTGCTCTTTCTCTCTCTACCCCTGACTGTCTTTTGCTCTTTCTCTCTCTACCCCGACTGTCTTTTGCTCTTTCTCTCTCTACCCGACTGTCTTTTGCTCTTTCTCTCTCCCCCTGACTGTCTTTTGCTCTTTCTCTCTCTCCCCTGACTGTCTTTTGCTCTTTCTCTCTCTACCCCTGACTGTCTTTTGCTCTTTCTCTCTCTACCCGACTGTCTTTTGCTCTTTCTCTCTCTACCCGACTGTCTTTTGCTCTTTCTCTCTCTCCCCTGACTGTCTTTTGCTCTTTCTCTCTCTCTCCCTGACTGTCTTTTGCTCTTTCTCTCTCTACCCTGACTGTCTTTTGCTGTTTCTCTCTCTATCCCCTGACTGTCTTTTGCTCTTTCTCTCTCCCTGACTGTCTTTTGTCTTTCTCTCTCTCCCTGACTGTCTTTTTGCTCTTTCTCTCTCCCCCTGACTGTCTTTTGCTCTTTCTCTCTCTACCCCTGACTGTCTTTTGCTCTTTCTCTCTCTCCCCTGACTGTCTTTTGCTCTTTCTCTCTCTCCCCTGACTGTCTTTTGCTCTTTCTCTCTCTCCCCTGACTTTTGCTCTTTCTCTCTCTACCCCGACTGTCTTTTGCTCTTTCTCTCTCTACCCCTGACTTTTGTTTCTCTCTCCCCTGACTGTCTTTTGCTCTTTCTCTCTCTCCCCTGACTGTCTTATGCTCTTTCTCTCTCTCCCATGACTGTCTTTTGCTCTTTCTCTCTCTCCCCTGACTGTCTTTTGCTCTTTCTCTCTCTACCCCGACTGTCTTTTGCTCTTTCTCTCTCTAGACCGACTGTCTTTTGCTCTTTCGCTCTCTACCCCGACCGTCTTTTGCTCTTTTTCCCTCCCCCTGACTGTCTTTTGCTCTTTCTCTCTCTCCCCTGACTGTCTTTTGCTCTTTCTCTCTCTACCCTGACTGTCTTTTGCTGTTTCTCTCTCTCCCCCTGACTGTCTTTTGCTCTTTCTCTCTCTCTCCCCTGACTGTCTTTTGCTCTTTCTCTCTCTACCCCGACTGTCTTTTGCTCTTTCTCTCTCTATCCCGACTGTCTTTTGCTCTTTCTCTCTCCCCCTGACTGTCTTTTCTGTTTCTCTCTCTACCCGACTGTCTTTTGCTCTCTCTCCCCCTGACTGTCTTTTGCTCTTTCTCTCTCTATCCCGACTGTCTTTTGCTCTTTCTCTCTCTACCCCGACTGTCTTTTGCTCTTTCTCTCTCTACCCCTGACTGTCTTTTGCTCTTTCTCTCTCTCCCTGACTGTCTTTTGCTCTTTCTCTCCCCTGACTGTCTTTTGCTCTTTCTCTCTCTACCCGACTGTCTTTTGCTGTTTCTCTCTCCCCCCTGACTGTCTTTTGCTCTTTCTCTCTCTATCCCTGACTGTCTTTTGCTCTTTCTCTCTCTACCCCGACTGTCTTTTGCTCTTTCTCTCTCTACCCCGACTGTCTTTTGCTCTTTCTCTCTCTCCCCTTTGTCTTTTCTCTTTCTCTCCCCCTGACTGTCTTTTGCTCTTTCTCTCTCTCCCTGACTGTCTTTTGCTCTTTCTCTCTCTCCCCTGACTGTCTTTTGCTCTTTCTCTCTCTCCCTGACTGTCTTTTGCTCTTTCTCTCTCTCCCTGACTGTCTTTTGCTCTTTCTCTCTCTACCCCTGACTGTCTTTTGCTCTTTCTCTCTCTAGACCCTGACTGTCTTTTGCTCTTTCTCTCTACCCCTGACTGTCTTTTGCTTTTCTCTCTCCCCCTGACTGTCTTTTGCTCTTTCTCTCTCTCCCCTGACTGTCTTTTGCTCTTTCTCTCTCCCCTGACTGTCTTTTGCTCTTTCTCTCTCTACCCCGACTGTCTTTTGCTCTTTCTCTCTCTACCCGACTGTCTTTTGCTCTTTCTCCCTGACTGTCTTTTGCTCTTTCTCTCTCTCCCCCTGACTGTCTTTTGCTCTTTCTCTCTCTACCCCTGACTGTCTTTTTGCTTTTCTCTCTCTATCCCGACTGTCTTTTGCTCTTTCTCTCTCTACCCGACTGTCTTTTGCTCTTTCCCTCCCCCTGACTTCTTTTGCTCTTTCTCTCTCCCCTGACTGTCTTTTGCTCTTTCTCTCTCTACCCTGACTGTCTTTTGCTCTTTCTCTCTCCCCCCCGACTGTCTTTTGCTCTTTCTCTCTCTCTCCTGACTGTCTTTTGCTCTTTCTCTCTCTACCCCGACTGTCTTTTGCTCTTTCTCTCTCTCCCTGACTGTCTTTTGCTCTTTCTCTCTCTCCCCTGACTGTCTCTTTGCTCTTTCTCTCTCTACCCGACTGTCTTTTGCTCTTTCTCTCTCTCCCCAACTGTCTTTTGCTCTTTCTCTCCCTGACTGTCTTTTGCTCTTTCTCTCTCTACCCCGGCTGTCTTTTGCTCTTTCTCTCTCTCCCCTGACTGTCTTTTGCTCTTTCTCTCTCTCCCCTGACTGTCTTTTGCTCTTTCTCTCTCTCCCCTGAGTGTCTTATGCTCTTTCTCTCTCTCCCATGACTGTCTTTTGCTCTTTCTCTCTCCCCTGACTGTCTTTTGCTCTTTCTCTCTCTACCCCAACTGACTTTTGCTCTTTCTCTCTCTAAACCGACTGTCTTTTGCTCTTTCTCTCTCTACCCCGGCTGTCGTTTGCTCTTTCTCTCTCTCCCCTGACTGTCTTTTGCTCTTTCTCTCTCTCCCCTGACTGTCTTTTGCTCTTTCTCTCTCTACCCCAACTGACTTTTGCTCTTTCTCTCTCTACCCCGACTGTCTTTTGCTCTTTCTCTCTCTACCCCGGCTGTCTTTTGCTCTTTCTCTCTCTCCCCTGACTGTCTTATGCTCTTTCTCTCTCTCCCATGACTGTCTTTTGCTCTTTCTCTCTCTCCCTGACTGTCTTTTGCTCTTTCTCTCTCTCCCCCTGACTGTCTTTTGCTCTTTCTCTCTCTACCCCGACTGTCTTTTGCTCTTTCTCTCTCTACCCCGACTGTCTTTTGCTCTTTCTCTCTCTACCCCGACTGTCTTTTGCTCTTTTTCTCTCTCCCCTGACTGTCTTTTGCTCTTTCTCTCTCTCCCCTGACTGTCTTTTGCTCTTTCTCTCTCTACCCCGACTGTCTTTTGCTCTTTCTCTCTCCCCCCTGACTGTCTTTTGCTCTTTCTCTCTCCTGACTGTCTTTTGCTCTTTCTCTCTCTACCCCGACTGTCTTTTGCTGTTTCTCTCTCTATCCTCTTTTGCTCTTTCTCTCTCCCCCTGACTGTCTTTTGCTTTTCTCTCTCTACCCGACTGTTTTTGCTTTTCTCTCTCCCCTGACTGTCTTTTGCTCTTTCTCTCTCTCTCCCGACTGTCTTTTGCTCTTTCTCTCTCTCCCCTGACTGTCTTTTGCTCTTTCTCTCTCTCCCCCTGACTGTCTTTTGCTCTTTCTCTCTCTCCCCTGACTGTCTTTTGCTCTTTCTCTCTCTCCCCTGACTGTCTTTTGCTCTTTCTCTCTCTACCCCTGACTGTCTTTTGCTCTTTCTCTCTCTACCCGACTGTCTTTTGCTCTTTCTCTCTCTACCCCTGACTGTCTTTTGCTCTTTCTCTCTACCCCGACTGTCTTTTGCTCTTTCTCTCTCTACCCCGACTGTCTTTTTTGCTCTTTCTCTCTCTCCCCTGACTGTCTTTTGCTCTTTCTCTCTCTCCCTGACTGTCTTTTGCTCTTTCTCTCTCTCCCCTGACTGTCTTTTGCTCTTTCTCTCTCTCCCCTGACTGTCTTTTGCTCTTTCTCTCTCTATCCCTGACTGTCTTTTGCTCTTTCTCTCTCTACCCCACTGTCTTTTGCTCTTTCTCTCTCTAGACCGACTGTCTTTTGCTCTTTCTCTCTCTACCCCGACTGTCTTTTGCTCTTTTTCCCTCCCCCTGACTGTCTTTTGCTCTTTCTCTCTCTCCCCTGACTGTCTTTTGCTCTTTCTCTCTCTACCCCTGACTGTCTTTTGCTGTTTCTCTCTCCCCCTGACTGTCTTTTGCTCTTTCTCTCTCTCCCCCTGACTGTCTTTTGCTCTTTCTCTCTCTACCCGACTGTCTTTTGCTCTTTCTCTCTCTCCCTGACTGTCTTTTGCTCTTTCTCTCTCTCCCCCTGACTGTCTTTTGCTCTTTCTCTCTCTACCCGACTGTCTTTTGCTCTTTCTCTCTCTACCCCACTGTCTTTTGCTCTTTCTCTCTCTAAACCGACTGTCTTTTGCTCTTTCTCTCTCTACCCCGACTGTCTTTTGCTCTTTCTCTCTCTCCCCTGACTGTCTTTTGCTCTTTCTCTCTCTCCCTGACTGTCTTTTGCTCTTTCTCTCTCTCCCCTGACTGTCTTTGCTCTTTCTCTCTCCCCTGACTGTCTTTTGCTCTTTCTCTCTCCCCTGACTGTCTTTTGCTCTTTCTCTCTCTACCCCAACTGACTTTTTGCTCTTTCTCTCTCTAAACCGACTGTCTTTTGCTCTTTCTCTCTCTACCCCGACTGTCTTTTGCTCTTTCTCTCTCTCCCTGACTGTCTTTTGCTCTTTCTCTCTCTCCCTGACTGTCTTTTGCTCTTTCTCTCTCTACCCCAACTGTCTTTTGCTCTTTCTCTCTCTACCCCGACTGTCTTTTGCTCTTTCTCTCTCTACCCCGACTGTCTTTTGCTCTTTCTCTCTCTCCCTGACTGTCTTTGCTCTTTCTCTCTCTCCCCTGACTGTCTTTTGCTCTTTCTCTCTCCCCTGACTGTCTTTTGCTCTTTCTCTCTCTCCCCTGACTGTCTTTTGCTCTTTCTCTCTCTACCCGACTGTCTTTTGCTCTTTCTCTCTCTAGACCGACTGTCTTTTGCTCTTTCTCTCTACCCCCGACCTGTCTTTTGCTCTTTTTCCCTCCCCCTGACTGTCTTTTGCTCTTTCTCTCTCTCCCCTGACTGTCTTTTGCTCTTTCTCTCTCTACCCGACTGTCTTTTGCTCTTTCTCTCTCCCCCTGACTGTCTTTTCCTCTTTCTCTCTCTCTCCCCTGACTGTCTTTTGCTCTTTCTCTCTCTACCCCGACTGTCTTTTGCTGTTTCTCTCTCTATCCCGACTGTCTTTTGCTCTTTCTCTCTCCCCCCTGACTGTCTTTTCCTGTTTCTCTCTCTACCCGACTGTCTTTTGCTGTTTCTCTCTCTACCCTGACTGTCTTTTGCTCTTTCTCTCTCTATCCCTGACTGTCTTTTGCTCTTTCTCTCTCTACCCCTGACTGTCTTTTGCTCTTTCTCTCTCTACCCCGACTGTCTTTTGCTCTTTCTCTCTCTCCCCTGACTGTCTTTTGCTCTTTCTCTCTCTCCCTGACTGTCTTTTGCTCTTTCTCTCTCTACCCGACTGTCTTTGCTGTTTCTCTCTCCCCCTGACTGTCTTTTGCTCTTTCTCTCTCTCTCCCCTGACTGTCTTTTGCTCTTTCTCTCTCTACCCCGACTGTCTTTTGCTCTTTCTCTCTCTACCCCGACTGTCTTTTGCTCTTTCTCTCTCTACCCCGGCTGTCTTTTGCTCTTTCTCTCTCTCCCCTGACTGTCTTTTGCTCTTTCTCTCTCTCCCCTGACTGTCTTTTGCTCTTTCTCTCTCTCCCCTGACTGTCTTATGCTCTTTCTCTCTCTCCCATGACTGTCTTTTGCTCTTTCTCTCTCTCCCCTGACTGTCTTTTGCTCTTTCTCTCTCTACCCCGACTGTCTTTTGCTCTTTCTCTCTCTAGACCGACTGTCTTTTGCTCTTTCGCTCTCTACCCGACTGTCTTTTGCTTTTTCTCTCTCCCCCTGACTGTCTTTTGCTCTTTCTCTCTCCCCCCTGACTGTCTTTTGCTCTTTCTCTCTCTCCCCTGACTGTCTTTTGCTGTTTCTCTCTCTATCCCGACTGTCTTTTGCTCTTTCTCTCTCTCTTTTGCTGTTTCTCTCTCCCCCTGACTGTCTTTTGCTCTTTCTCTCTCTCCCCTGACTGTCTTTTGCTCTTTCTCTCTCTCCCCGACTGTCTTTTGCTCTTTTCTCTCTCTCCCGACTGTCTTTTGCTCTTTCTCTCTCTATCCTGACTGTCTTTTGCTCTTTCTCTCTCTCCCCTGACTGTCTTTTGCTCTTTCTCTCTCCCCCTGACTGTCTTTTGCTCTTTCTCTCTCTACCCCTGTGTCTTTTGCTCTTTCTCTCTCTCCCCTGACTGTCTTTTGCTCTTTCTCTCTCTCCCCGACTGTCTTTTGCTCTTTCTCTCTCTCCCCAACTGACTGTCTTTTGCTCTTTCTCTCTCTACCCCGACTGTCTTTTGCTCTTTCTCTCTCTACCCTGACTGTCTTTTGCTCTTTCTCTCTCTCCCTGACTGTCTTTTGCTCTTTCTCTCTCTCTCCATGACTGTCTTTTGCTCTTTCTCTCTCTCCCCTGACTGTCTTTTGCTCTTTCTCTCTCTCCCCCGACTGTCTTTTGCTCTTTCTCTCTCTACCCCGACTGTCTTTTGCTCTTTCTCTCTCTAGACCGACTGTCTTTTGCTCTTTCGCTCTCTACCCCGTCTTTTGCTCTTTTTCCCTCCCCCCTGACTGTCTTTTGCTCTTTCTCTCTCTCCCCTGACTGTCTTTTGCTCTTTCTCTCTCTACCCGACTGTCTTTTGCTGTTTCTCTCTCCCCCTGACTGTCTTTTGCTCTTTCTCTCTCTCTCCCCTGACTGTCTTTTGCTCTTTCTCTCTCTACCCCGACTGTCTTTTGCTGTTTCTCTCTCTATCCCGACTGTCTTTTGCTCTTTCTCTCTCCCCCCTGACTGTCTTTTCCTGTTTCTCTCTCTACCCGACTGTCTTTTGCTGTTTCTCTCTCCCCCTGACTGTCTTTTGCTCTTTCTCTCTCTATCCCGACTGTCTTTTGCTCTTTCTCTCTCTACCCCGACTGTCTTTTGCTCTTTCTCTCTCTCCCCTGACTGTCTTTTGCTCTTTCTCTCTCTCCCCTGACTGTCTTTTGCTCTTTCTCTCTCTCCCCTGACTGTCTTTTGCTCTTTCTCTCTCTCCCCCTGACTGTCTTTTGCTCTTTCTCTCTCTCCCCTGACTGTCTTTTGCTCTTTCTCTCTCTATCCCCTGACTGTCTTTTGCTCTTTCTCTCTCTACCCCGACTGTCTTTTGCTCTTTCTCTCTCTACCCCTGACTGTCTTTTGCTCTTTCTCTCTCTTTTGCTCTTTCTCTCCCCCTGACTGTCTTTTGCTCTTTCTCTCTCTACCCCGACTGTCTTTTGCTCTTTCTCTCTCTCCCCTGACTGTCTTTGCTCTTTCTCTCTCTCCCCTGACTGTCTTTTGCTCTTTCTCTCTCTCCCCTGACTGTCTTTTGCTCTTTCTCTCTCTACCCCGACTGTCTTTTGCTCTTTCTCTCTCTATCCGACTGTCTTTTGCTCTTTCTCTCTCTACCCGACTGTCTTTTGTCTTTGACTGTCTTTTGCTTTCTCTCTCCCCCTGACTGTCTTTTGCTCTTTCTCTCTCTCCCCTGACTGTCTTTTGCTGTTTCTCTCTCTAGACCGACTGTCTTTTGCTCTTTCTCTCTCTACCCGACTGTCTTTTGCTCTTTCTCTCTCCCCCTGACTGTCTTTTGCTCTTTCTCTCTCTCCCCTGACTGTCTTTTGCTCTTTCTCTCTCTACCCCCTGACTGTCTTTTGCTCTTTCTCTCTCTATCCCGACTGTCTTTTGCTCTTTCTCTCTCTATCCTGACTGTCTTTTGCTCTTTCTCTCTCTCCCCTGACTGTCTTTTCTCTTTCTCTCTCTCCCCTGACTGTCTTTTGCTCTTTCTCTCTCCCCCGACTGTCTTTTGCTCTTTCTCTCTCTCCCTGACTGTCTTTTGCTCTTTCTCTCTCTACCCCGACTGTCTTTTGCTCTTTCTCTCTCTACCCCGACTGTCTTTTGCTCTTTCTCTCTCTCCCCCTGACTGTCTTTTGCTCTTTCTCTCTCTCCCCAACTGTCTTTTGCTCTTTCTCTCTCTCCCCACTGTCTTTTGCTCTTTCTCTCTCTAAACCCCTGACTGTCTTTTGCTCTTTCTCTCTCTCCCCGACTGTCTTTTGCTCTTTCTCTCTCTCCCCTGACTGTCTTTTGCTCTTTCTCTCTCTCCCCATGACTGTCTTTTGCTCTTTCTCTCTCTATCCCTGACTGTCTTTTGCTCTTTCTCTCTCTATCCCCCTGACTGTCTTTTGCTCTTTCTCTCTCTCCCCTGACTGTCTTTTGCTCTTTCTCTCTCTCCCCTGACTGTCTTTTGCTCTTTCTCTCTCTCCCCTGACTGTCTTTTGCTCTTTCTCTCTCCCCTGACTGTCTTTTGCTCTTTCTCTCTCCCCCTGACTGTCTTTTGCTCTTTCTCTCTCCGACTGTCTTTTGCTCTTTCTCTCTCCCCCTGACTGTCTTTTGCTCTTTCTCTCTCTCCCCAACTCTTTTGCTCTTTCTCTCTCTTTTTCTCTCTCTCCCCTGACTGTCTTTTGCTCTTTCTCTCTCCCCCTGACTGTCTTTTGCTCTTTCTCTCTCTCCCCCAACTGTCTTTTGCTCTTTCTCTCTCTCCCCTGACTGTCTTTTGCTCTTTCTCTCTCTACCCTGACTGTCTTTTGCTCTTTCTCTCTCCCCCTGACTGTCTTTTTCTCTTTCTCTCTCTCCCCTGACTGTCTTTTGCTCTTTCTCTCTCTACCCCGACTGTCTTTTGCTGTTTCTCTCTCTATCCCGACTGTCTTTTGCTCTTTCTCTCTCCCCCCTGACTGTCTTTTCCTGTTTCTCTCTCTATCCCGACTGTCTTTTGCTCTTTCTCTCTCTATCCCGACTGTCTTTTGCTCTTTCTCTCTCTACCCCGACTGTCTTTTGCTCTTTCTCTCTCTACCCCGGCTGTCTTTTGCTCTTTCTCTCTCTCCCCTGACTGTCTTTTGCTCTTTCTCTCTCTCCCCTGACTGTCTTTTGCTCTTTCTCTCTCTACCCGACTGTCTTTTGCTCTTTCTCTCTCCCCCTGACTGTCTTTTGCTCTTTCTCTCTCTATCCCGACTGTCTTTTGCTCTTTCTCTCTCTACCCCTGACTGTCTTTTGCTCTTTCTCTCTCTCCCCTGACTGTCTTTTGCTCTTTCTCTCTCTCCCCTGACTGTCTTTTGCTCTTTCTCTCTCCCCCTGACTGTCTTTTGCTCTTTCTCTCTCTCCCCTGACTGTCTTTTGCTCTTTCTCTCTCTACCCTGACTGTCTTTTGCTCTTTCTCTCTTGTCTTTTGCTCTTTCTCTCTCCCCCTGACTGTCTTTTGCTCTTTCTCTCTCTCCCTGACTGTCTTTTGCTCTTTCTCTCTCTACCCCCTGACTGTCTTTTGCTCTTTCTCTCTCTCTCCCCCTGACTGTCTTTTGCTCTTTCTCTCTCTCTCCCCTGACTGTCTTTTGCTCTTTCTCTCTCTACCCCCTTTTTGCTCTTTCTCTCTCTCCCCTGACTGTCTTTTGCTCTTTCTCTCTCTCCCCTGACTGTCTTTTGCTCTTTCTCTCTCTACCCGACTGTCTTTTGCTCTTTCTCTCTCTCCCCTGACTGTCTTTTGCTCTTTCTCTCTCTCCCCTGACTGTCTTTTGCTCTTTCTCTCTCTCCCCTGACTGTCTTTTGCTCTTTCTCTCTCTCTCCTGACTGTCTTTTGCTCTTTCTCTCTCTACCCCTGACTGTCTTTTGCTCTTTCTCTCTCCCCCTGACTGTCTTTTGCTCTTTCTCTCTCTCCCCCTGACTGTCTTTTGTCTTTCTCTCTCTACCCCTGACTTTTTTGCTCTTTCTCTCTCTACCCTGACTGTCTTTTGCTCTTTCTCTCTCTCCCGACTGTCTTTTGCTCTTTTCTCTCTCTACCCGACTGTCTTTTGCTCTTTCTCTCTCTACCCCGACTGTCTTTTGCTCTTTCTCTCTCTACCCCTGACTGTCTTTTGCTCTTTCTCTCTCTACCCCTGACTGTCTTTTGCTCTTTCTCTCTCTCCCCTGACTCTTTTGCTCTTTCTCTCTCCCCCTGACTGTCTTTTGCTCTTTCTCTCTCTACCCTGACTGTCTTTTGCTCTTTCTCTCTCTCCCCTGACTGTCTTTTGCTCTTTCTCTCTCTATCCCTGACTGTCTTTTGCTCTTTCTCTCTCTCCCCTGACTGTCTTTTGCTCTTTCTCTCTCTCCCCTGACTGTCTTTTGCTCTTTCTCTCTCTCCCATGACTGTCTTTTGCTCTTTCTCTCTCTCCCCTGACTGTCTTTTGCTCTTTCTCTCTCTCCCCTGACTGTCTTTTGCTCTTTCTCTCTCTGACCGACTGTCTTTTGCTCTTTCTCTCTACCCCGACTGTCTTTTGCTTTTTCTCTTTCTCCCCCTGACTGTCTTTTGCTCTTTCTCTCTCTCCCTGACTGTCTTTTGCTCTTTCTCTCTCTCCCTGACTGTCTTTTGCTCTTTCTCTCTCTACCCCTGACTGTCTTTTGCTCTTTCTCTCTCTCCCCTGACTGTCTTTTGCTCTTTCTCTCTCTCCCCTGACTGTCTTTTGCTCTTTCTCTCTCTACCCCGGCTGTCTTTTGCTCTTTCTCTCTCTCCCCTGACTGTCTTTTGCTCTTTCTCTCTCTCCCCTGACTGTCTTTTGCTCTTTCTCTCTCTACCCCAACTGACTTTTGCTCTTTCTCTCTCTAAACCGACTGTCTTTTGCTCTTTCTCTCTCTACCCCGGCTGTCTTTTGCTCTTTCTCTCTCTCCCCTGACTGTCTTTTGCTCTTTCTCTCTCTCCCCAGACTGTCTTTTGCTCTTTCTCTCTCTCCCCAACTGTCTTTTGCTCTTTCTCTCTCTCCCCTGACTGTCTTTTGCTCTTTCTCTCTCTCCCTGACTGTCTTTTGCTTCTCTCTCTCCCCTGACTGTCTTTTGCTCTTTCTCTCTCTCCCTGACTGTCTTTTGCTCTTTCTCTCTCTACCCCTGACTGTCTTTTGCTCTTTCTCTCTCCCCCTGACTGTCTTTTGCTCTTTCTCTCTCTCCCCTGACTGTCTTTTGCTCTTTCTCTCTCTACCCCAACTGTCTTTTGCTCTTTCTCTCTCTACCCCTGACTGTCTTTTGCTCTTTCTCTCTCTCCCCTGACTGTCTTTTGCTCTTTCTCTCTCCCCCCTGACTGTCTTTTGCTCTTTCTCTCTCCCCTGACTGTCTTTTGCTCTTTCTCTCTCTCCCCTGACTGTCTTTTGCTCTTTCTCTCTCTACCCCGACTGTCTTTTGCTCTTTCTCTCTCTCCCCGACTGTCTTTTGCTCTTTCTCTCTCTACCCCGACTGTCTTTTGCTCTTTTCTCTCTCCCCTGACTGTCTTTTGCTCTTTCTCTCTCTCCCCCCTGACTGTCTTTTGCTCTTTCTCTCTCTACCCGACTGTCTTTTGCTGTTTCTCTCTCCCCCCCGACTGTCTTTTGCTCTTTCTCTCTCTCCCCTGACTGTCTTTTGCTCTTTCTCTCTCTACCCCGACTGTCTTTTGCTCTTTCTCTCTCTCCCCCGACTGTCTTTTGCTCTTTCTCTCTCTCCCCCTCTTTCTCTCTCTCCCCTGTCTTTTGCTCTTTCTCTCTCCCCTGACTGTCTTTTGCTCTTTCTCTCTCTATCCCCCTGACTGACTTTTTTTGCTCTTTCTCTCTCTACCCCTGACTGTCTTTTGCTCTTTCTCTCTCTCCCCTGACTGTCTTTTGCTCTTTCTCTCTCTCCCCTGACTGTCTTTTGCTCTTTCTCTCTCTCCCCTGACTGTCTTTTGCTCTTTCTCTCTCTCCCCTGACTGTCTTTTGCTCTTTCTCTCTCTCCCCGACTGTCTTTTGCTCTTTCTCTCTCCCCCGACTGTCTTTTGCTCTTTCTCTCTCTCCCCTGACTGTCTTTTGCTCTTTCTCTCTCTCCCCGACTGTCTTTTGCTCTTTCTCTCTCTACCCCGACTGTCTTTTGCTCTTTCTCTCTCTATCCCCGACTGTCTTTTGCTCTTTCTCTCTCCCCCTGACTGTCTTTTGCTCTTTCTCTCTCTCCCTGACTGTCTTTTGCTCTTTCTCTCTCTCCCTGACTGTCTTTTGCTGTTTCTCTCTCTCCTGACTGTCTTTTGCTCTTTCTCTCTCTCCCCCGACTGTCTTTTGCTCTTTCTCTCTCTACCCCGACTGTCTTTTGCTCTTTCTCTCTCTATCCCGACTGTCTTTTGCTCTTTCTCTCTCCCCCTGACTGTCTTTTGCTCTTTCTCTCTCTACCCGACTGTCTTTTGCTCTTTCTCTCTCCCCCTGACTGTCTTTTGCTCTTTCTCTCTCTATCCCGACTGTCTTTTGCTCTTTCTCTCTCTACCCCGACTGTCTTTTGCTCTTTCTCTCTCTCCCCTGACTGTCTTTTGCTCTTTCTCTCTCTCCCCTGACTGTCTTTTGCTCTTTCTCTCTCTCCTGACTGTCTTTGTCTTTCTTTTCTCCTGACTCTTTTGCTCTTTCTCTCTCCCCCTGACTGTCTTTTGCTCTTTCTCTCTCTCCCCTGACTGTCTTTTGCTCTTTCTCTCTCTACCCCGACTGTCTTTTGCTCTTTCTCTCTCTTGACTGTCTTTTGCTCTTTCTCTCTCTCTGCCCTGACTGTCTTTTGCTCTTTCTCTCTCTCTTTCTCTCTCTCCCTGACTGTCTTTTGCTCTTTCTCTCTCTCCCTGACTGTCTTTTGCTCTTTCTCTCTCTCCCCTGACTGTCTTTTGCTCTTTCTCTCTCTCCCCTGACTGTCTTTTGCTCTTTCTCTCTCTCCCCGACTGTCTTTTGCTCTTTCTCTCTCTCCCCTGACTGTCTTTTGCTCTTTCTCTCTCTCCCCTGACTGTCTTTTGCTCTTTCTCTCTCTCCCCCTGACTGTCTTTTGCTCTTTCTCTCTCTCCCCTGACTGTCTTTTGCTCTTTCTCTCTCTTTTTGCTCTTTCTCTCCCCGACTGTCTTTTGCTCTTTCTCTCTCTCTCCCCTGACTGTCTTTTGTCTTTTCTCTCTCCCCTGACTGTCTTTTGCTCTTTCTCTCTCCCTGACTGTCTTTTGCTCTTTCTCTCTCTCCCCTGACTGTCTTTTGCTCTTTCTCTCTCTCCCTGACTGTCTTTTGCTCTTTCTCTCTCTCCCTGACTGTCTTTTGCTCTTTCTCTCTCTCCCCCTGACTGTCTTTTGCTCTTTCTCTCTCTCCCCCCCCTGACTGTCTTTTGCTCTTTCTCTCTCTAAACCGACTGTCTTTTGCTCTTTCTCTCTCTACCTGTCTTTTGCTCTTTCTCTCTCTCCCCTGACTGTCTTTTGCTCTTTCTCTCTCTCCCCTGACTGTCTTTTGCTCTTTCTCTCTCTCCCCTGACTGTCTTTTGCTCTTTCTCTCTCTACCCCCCTGACTGTCTTTTGCTCTTTCTCTCTCTCCCCTGACTGTCTTTTGCTCTTTCTCTCTCTCCCCCTGACTGTCTTTTGCTCTTTCTCTCTCTCCCCGACTGTCTTTTGCTCTTTCTCTCTCTCCCCTGACTGTCTTTTGCTCTTTCTCTCTCTCCCCTGACTGTCTTTTGCTCTTTCTCTCTCCCCTGACTGTCTTTTGCTCTTTCTCTCTCTACCCCTGACTGTCTTTTGCTCTTTCTCTCTCCCCTGACTGTCTTTTGCTCTTTCTTCTCCCCCTGACTGTCTTTTGCTCTTTCTCTCTCCCCCCTGACTGTCTTTTGCTCTTTCTCTCTCTCCCCTGACTGTCTTTTGCTCTTTCTCTCTCTCCTGTCTTTGTCTTTTGCTTTTCTCTCTCCCCCTGACTGTCTTTTGCTCTTTTTCTCTCTCTACCCTGACTGTCTTTTGCTCTTTCTCTCTCTACCCCCTGTCTTTTGCTCTTTCTCTCTCTCCCCTGACTGTCTTTTGCTCTTTCTCTCTCTACCCCTGACTGTCTTTTGCTCTTTCTCTCTCTCCCCCTGACTGTCTTTTGCTCTTTCTCTCTCTCCCCCTGACTGTCTTTTGCTCTTTCTCTCTCTCCCCTGACTGTCTTTTGCTCTTTCTCTCTCTAAACCGACTGTCTTTTGCTCTTTCTCTCTCTCTACCCCGACTGTCTTTTGCTCTTTCTCTCTCTCCCCTGACTGTCTTTTGCTCTTTCTTCTCTCCCCTGACTGTCTTTTGCTCTTTCTCTCTCTCCCTGACTGTCTTTTTGCTCTTTCTCTCTCTTTTGCCCTGACTGTCTTTTGCTCTTTCTCTCTCTCCCCTGACTGTCTTTTGCTCTTTCTCTCTCTCCCCCTGACTGTCTTTTGCTCTTTCTCTCTCTACCCCGACTGTCTTTTGCTCTTTCTCTCTCTACCCGACTGTCTTTTGCTCTTTTTTCCCCCTGACTGTCTTTTGCTCTTTCTCTCTCTCCCCTGACTGTCTTTTGCTCTTTCTCTCTCTACCCGACTGTCTTTTGCTGTTTCTCTCTCCCCCTGACTGTCTTTTGCTCTTTCTCTCTCCTCCCTGACTGTCTTTTGCTCTTTCTCTCTCTCCCCGACTGTCTTTTGCTCTTTCTCTCTCTACCCCGACTGTCTTTGCTCTTTCTCTCTCCCCCTGACTGTCTTTTGCTCTTTCTCTCTCTACCCCTGACTGTCTTTTGCTCTTTCTCTCTCTC
The DNA here is from genome assembly GCF_018296145.1 of Oncorhynchus tshawytscha. NCBI lineage: Eukaryota > Metazoa > Chordata > Actinopteri > Salmoniformes > Salmonidae > Oncorhynchus > Oncorhynchus tshawytscha. Next base: position 70,374,737 of record NC_056440.1, on the reverse strand, counting down.
CCTGACTGTCTTTTGCTCTTTCTCTCTCTCTCCCTGACTGTCTTTTGCTCTTTCTCTCTCTCCCCTGACTGTCTTTTGCTCTTTCTCTCTCTCCCCTGACTGTCTTTTGCTCTTTCTCTCTCTCCCTGACTGTCTTTGCTCTTTCTCTCTCTCCCTGACTGTCTTTTGCTCTTTCTCTCTCTCCCTGACTGTCTTTTGCTCTTTCTCTCTCTACCCCCTGACTGTCTTTTGCTCTTTCTCTCTCTCCCTGACTGTCTTTTGCTCTTTCTCTCTCTCCCCTGACTGTCTTTTGCTCTTTCTCTCTCTCCCCCTGACTGTCTTTTGCTCTTTCTCTCTCCCCCTGACTGTCTTTTGCTCTTTCTCTCTCCCCCTGACTGTCTTTTGCTCTTTCTCTCTCTCTCCCTGACTGTCTTTTGCTCTTTTCTCTCTCCCTGACTGTCTTTGTCTTTTGCTCTTTCTCTCTCTCCCTGACTGTCTTTTGCTCTTTCTCTCTCTCTACCCCCTCTTTCTCTCTCTGACTGTCTTTTGCTCTTTCTCTCTCTCCCCCCTGACTGTCTTTTGCTCTTTCTCTCTCTCCCTGACTGTCTTTTGCTCTTTCTCTCTCTCCCCTGCTGTCTTTTGCTTTGTTTCTCTCTCTCCCCTGACTGTCTTTTGCTCTTTCTCTCTCTCCCTGACTGTCTTTTGCTCTTTCTCTCTCTATCCCTGACTGTCTTTTGCTCTTTCTCTCTCTCCCCCTGACTGTCTTTTGCTCTTTCTCTCTCTACCCCGACTGTCTTTTGTTTCTCTCTCTCCCCTGACTGTCTTTTGCTCTTTCTCTCTCTACCCTGACTGTCTTTTGCTCTTTCTCTCTCTCCCCCTGACTGTCTTTTGCTCTTTCTCTCTCTCCCTGACTGTCTTTTGCTCTTTCTCTCTCTCCCCTGACTGTCTTTTGCTCTTTCTCTCTCTACCCTGACTGTCTTTTGCTCTTTCTCTCTCTCCCCTGACTGTCTTTTGCTCTTTCTCTCTCTACCCCTGACTGTCTTTTGCTCTTTCTCTCTCTCCCCCTGACTGTCTTTTGCTCTTTCTCTCTCTACCCCTGACTGTCTTTTGCTCTTTCTCTCTCTCCCCTGACTGTCTTTTGCTCTTTCTCTCTCTCCCTGACTGTCTTTTGCTCTTTCTCTCTCTCCCCTGACTGTCTTTTGCTCTTTCTCTCTCTCCCCTGACTGTCTTTGCTCTTTCTCTCTCTCCCCTGACTGTCTTTTGCTCTTTCTCTCTCTCCCCCTGACTGTCTTTTGCTCTTTCTCTCTCTCCCCCTGACTGTCTTTTGCTCTTTCTCTCTCTCCCCTGACTGTCTTTTGCTCTTTCTCTCTCTATCCCGACTGTCTTTTGCTCTTTCTCTTTCTCTGACTGTCTTTTCTCTTTCTCTCTCTCCCCTGACTGTCTTTTGCTCTTTCTCTCTCTCCCCTGACTGTCTTTTGCTCTTTCTCTCTCTCCCCCCTGACTGTCTTTTTGCTCTTTCTCTCTCTCCCCGACTGTCTTTTGCTCTTTCTCTCTCTCCCTGACTGTCTTTTGCTCTTTCTCTCTCTCCCCTGACTGTCTTTTGCTCTTTCTCTCTCTCCCCGACTGTCTTTTGCTCTTTCTCTCTCTACCCCTGACTGTCTTTTGCTCTTTCTCTCTCTGCCCCTGACTGTCTTTTTTGCTCTTTCTCTCTCTCCCTGACTGTCTTTTGCTCTTTCTCTCTCTTTTGTTTTTCCTCTGACTGTCTTTTTGCTCTTTCTCTCTCTGTCTTTTGCCCCTCCCTGACTGTCTTTTGCTCTTTCTCTCTCCCCTGACTGTCTTTTGCTCTTTCTCTCTCTCCCCTGACTGTCTTTTGCTCTTTCTCTCTCTACCCCTGACTGTCTTTTGCTCTTTCTCTCTCTATCCCCGACTGTCTTTTGCTCTTTCTCTCTCCCCCTGACTGTCTTTTGCTCTTTCTCTCTCTCCCCTGACTGTCTTTTGCTCTTTTTCTCTCTCTCCCCTGACTGTCTTTTGCTCTTTCTCTCTCTCCCCTGACTGTCTTTTGCTCTTTCTCTCTCCCCCTGACTGTCTTTTTGCTCTTTCTCTCTCTACCCCTGACTGTCTTTTGCTCTTTCTCTCTCTACCCTGACTGTCTTTTGCTCTTTCTCTTTCTCTACCCTGACTGTCTTTTGCTCTTTCTCTCTCTCTCCCCTGACTGTCTTTTGCTCTTTCTCTCTCTACCCTGACTGTCTTTTGCTCTTTCTCTCTCTCCCCTGACTGTCTTTTGCTCTTTCTCTCTCTCCCCTGACTGTCTTTTGCTCTTTCTCTCTCTCTCCCCCGACTGTCTTTTGCTCTTTCTCTCTCTCCCCGACTGTCTTTTGCTCTTTCTCTCTCTCCCCTGACTGTCTTTTGCTCTTTCTCTCTCTCCTGACTGTCTTTTGCTCTTTCTCTCTCTAAACCCCTGACTGTCTTTTGCTCTTTCTCTCTCTCCCCTGACTGTCTTTTGCTCTTTCTCTCTCTCCCCTGACTGTCTTTTGCTCTTTCTCTCTCTCCCCTGACTGTCTTTTGCTCTTTCTCTCTCTCCCGACTGTCTTTTGCTCTTTCTCTCTCCCCCTGACTGTCTTTTGCTCTTTCTCTCTCTCTCCCTGACTGTCTTTGCTCTTTCTCTCTCTCCCCTGACTGTCTTTTGCTCTTTCTCTCTCTCCCCTGACTGTCTTTTGCTCTTTCTCTCTCTCCCCCTGACTGTCTTTTGCTCTTTCTCTCTCTACCCCGACTGTCTTTTGCTCTTTCTCTCTCTCCCCTGACTGTCTTTTGCTCTTTCTCTCTCCCCCTGACTGTCTTTTGCTCTTTCTCTCTCTCCCTGACTGTCTTTTGCTCTTTCTCTCTCTCCCCCTGACTGTCTTTTGCTCTTTCTCTCTCTCCCCTGACTGTCTTTTGCTCTTTCTCTCTCTACCCCGACTGTCTTTTGCTCTTTCTCTCTCTACCCTGACTGTCTTTTGCTCTTTCTCTTCTCCCCCTGACTGTCTTTTTCTTTCTCTCTCTACCCCGACTGTCTTTTGCTCTTTCTCTCTCTACCTGACTGTCTTTTGCTCTTTCTCTCTCTACCCGACTGTCTTTTGCTCTTTCTCTCTCTCCCCCCTGACTGTCTTTTGCTCTTTCTCTCTCTCCCTGACTGTCTTTTGCTCTTTCTCTCTCTCCCCTGACTGTCTTTTGCTCTTTCTCTCTCTCCCCTGACTGTCTTTTGCTCTTTCTCTCTCTCCCCGACTGTCTTTTTGCTCTTTCTCCCCCCTGACTGTCTTTTTTCTTTCTCTCTGTCTTTGTTCTTTCCCCTGACTGTCTTTTGCTTTTCTCTTTTCTTTTTCTTTCTCTCTCTCCCCCTGACTGTCTTTTGCTCTTTCTCTCTCCCCTGACTGTCTTTTGCTCTTTCTCTCTCTCCCCTGACTGTCTTTTGCTGTTTCTCTCTCTCCCCTGACTGTCTTTTGCTCTTTCTCTCTCTCCCCTGACTGTCTTTTGCTCTTTCTCTCTCCCTGACTGTCTTTTGCTCTTTCTCTCTCTCCCCTGACTGTCTTTTGCTCTTTTCTCTCTCCCCTGACTGTCTTTTGCTCTTTCTCTCTCTCCCCCTGACTGTCTTTTGCTCTTTCTCTCTCTCCCCTGACTGTCTTTTGCTCTTTCTCTCTCTCCCCTGACTGTCTTTTTGCTCTTTCTCTCTCTCCCCTGACTGTCTTTTGCTCTTTCTCTCTCTCCCCCTGACTGTCTTTTGCTCTTTCTCTCTCTCTCCCGACTGTCTTTTGCTCTTTCTCTCTCTACCCCTGACTGTCTTTTGCTCTTTCTCTCTCTCCCCTGACTGTCTTTTCTCTTTCTCTCTCTCCCTGACTGTCTTTTGCTGTTTCTCTCTCTGACTGACTGTCTTTTGCTGTTTCTCTCTCTACCCTGACTGTCTTTTGCTCTTTCTCTCTCTCCCCTGACTGTCTTTTGCTCTTTCTCTCTCTCCCCTGACTGTCTTTTGCTCTTTCTCTCTCTACCCCGACTGTCTTTTGCTCTTTCTCTCTCTCCCCTGACTGTCTTTGCTCTTTCTCTCTCTCCCCTGACTGTCTTTTGCTCTTTCTCTCTCCCCTGACTGTCTTTTGCTCTTTCTCTCTCTCCTGACTGTCTTTTGCTCTTTCTCTCTCTCCCTGACTGTCTTTTGCTCTTTCTCTCTCTACCCCTGACTGTCTTTTGCTCTTTCTCTCTCCCCCGACTGTCTTTTGCTCTTTCTCTCTCTCCCCTGACTGTCTTTTGCTCTTTCTCTCTCTCCCCTGACTGTCTTTTGCTCTTTCTCTCTCTCCCCTGACTGTCTTTGCTCTTTCTCTCTCTACCCTGACTGTCTTTTGCTTTTTCTCTCTCCCCTGACTGTCTTTTGCTCTTTCTCTCTCTCCCCTGACTGTCTTTTGCTCTTTCTCTCTCTCCCCTGACTGTCTTTTGCTCTTTCTCTCTCTCCCCTGACTGTCTTTTGCTCTTTCTCTCTCTACCCCTGACTGTCTTTTGCTCTTTCTCTCTCTAAACTGACTGTCTTTTGCTCTTTCTCTCCCCTGACTGTCTTTTTCTTTCTCCTCCCCCTGACTGTCTTTTGCTCTTTCTCTCTCTCCCCTGACTGTCTTTTGCTCTTTCTCTCTCTACCCTGACTGTCTTTTGCTCTTTCTCTCTCCCCCTGACTGTCTTTTGCTCTTTCTCTCTGTCTCCCTGACTGTCTTTTGCTCTTTCTCTCTCTACCCCGACTGTCTTTTGCTGTTTCTCTCTCTATCCCTGACTGTCTTTTGCTCTTTCTCTCTCTCCCCTGACTGTCTTTTCTGTTTCTTTCTCTCTCTACCCCTGACTGTCTTTTGCTCTTTCTCTCTCTCTCCCCTGACTGTCTTTTGCTCTTTCTCTCTCTAAACTGACTGTCTTTTGCTCTTTCTCTCTCTACCCCGACTGTCTTTTGCTCTTTCTCTCTCTCCCCTGACTGTTCTTTTCTCTTTCTCTCCCCTGACTGTCTTTTGCTCTTTCTCTCTCTCCCCCTGACTGTCTTTTGCTCTTTCTCTCTCTCCCCTGACTGTCTTTTGCTCTTTCTCTCTCTCCCCTGACTGTCTTTTTTGCTCTTTCTCTCTCTCCCCTGACTGTCTTTTGCTCTTTCTCTCTCTCCCTGACTGTCTTTTGCTCTCTTCTTTTGCTCTTTCTCTCTCCCCCTGACTGTCTTTTGCTCTTTCTCTCTCTTTAAAACTGTCTTTTGCTCTTTCTCTCTCTACCCCTGACTGTCTTTTGCTCTTTCTCTCTCTACCCTGACTGTCTTTTGCTCTTTCTCTCTCTCCCTGACTGTCTTTTGCTCTTTCTCTCTCTCCCCTGACTGTCTTTTGCTCTTTCTCTCTCTCCCCTGACTGTCTTTTGCTCTTTCTCTCTCTCCCCAGACTGTCTTTTGCTCTTTCTCTCTCTCCCCGACTGTCTTTTGCTCTTTCTCTCTCTCCCCTGACTGTCTTTTGCTCTTTCTCTCTCTCCCCTGACTGTCTTTTGCTCTTTCTCTCTCTAAACCTGACTGACTTTTGCTCTTTCTCTCTCTACCCCCAGGTGTCTTTTGCTCTTTCTCTCTCTCCCCTGACTGTCTTTTGCTCTTTCTCTCTCTCCCCTGACTGTCTTTTGCTCTTTCTCTCTCTCCCCTGACTGTCTTTTGCTGTTTCTCTCTCTCCCCTGACTGTCTTTTGCTCTTTCTCTCTCTCCCCTGACTGTCTTTTGTCTTTCTTCTCTCTCCCCTGACTGTCTTTTGCTCTTTCTCTCTCTACCCCGACTGTCTTTTGCTCTTTCTCTCTCTCCCCTGACTGTCTTTTGCTCTTTCTCTCTCTCTCCCTGACTGTCTTTTGCTCTTTCTCTCTCCCCCCTGACTGTCTTTTGCTCTTTCTCTCTCTACCCGACTGTCTTTTGCTCTTTCTCTCTCTCCCCCCGACTGTCTTTTGCTCTTTCTCTCTCTCCCCTGACTGTCTTTTTCTTTCTCTCTCTCCCCTGACTGTCTTTTGCTCTTTCTCTCTCTACCCCGACTGTCTTTTGCTCTTTCTCTCTCTACCCCGACTGTCTTTTGCTCTTTCTCTCTCTGTCTTTTTGCTCTTTCTCTCTGACTGTCTTTTGCTCTTTCTCTCTCTCTCTAAACCTGACTGTCTTTTGCTCTTTCTCTCTCTCCCCTGACTGTCTTTTGCTCTTTCTCTCTCTCCCCTGACTGTCTTTTGCTCTTTCTCTCTCTCCCCTGACTGTCTTTTGCTCTTTCTCTCTCTACCCCGACTGTCTTTTGCTCTTTCTTTTGCTCTACCCCCCTGACTGTCTTTTGCTCTTTCTCTCTCTAAACCGACTGTCTTTTGCTCTTTCTCTCTCTCCCCTGACTGTCTTTTGCTCTTTCTCTCTCTACCCGACTGTCTTTTGCTGTTTCTCTCTCCCCTGACTGTCTTTTGCTCTTTCTCTCTCTCTCCCTGACTGTCTTTTGCTCTTTCTCTCTCTCCCTGACTGTCTTTTGCTGTTTCTCTCTCCCCGACTGTCTTTTGCTCTTTCTCTCTCTACCCCTGACTGTCTTTTGCTCTTTCTCTCTCCCCCGACTGTCTTTTGCTCTTTCTCTCTCTCCCCGACTGTCTTTTGCTCTTTCTCTCTCTATCCCGACTGTCTTTTGCTCTTTCTCTCTCTCCCTGACTGTCTTTTGCTCTTTCTCTCTCTCCCCTGACTGTCTTTTGCTCTTTCTCTCTCTCCCCCTGACTGTCTTTTGCTCTTTCTCTCTCTACCCGACTGTCTTTTGCTCTTTCTCTCTCTCCCCTGACTGTCTTTTGCTCTTTCTCTCTCTCCCCCTGACTGTCTTTTGCTCTTTCTCTCTCTACCCCTGACTGTCTTTTGCTCTTTCTCTCTCTACCCCGACTGTCTTTTGCTCTTTCTCTCTCTCCCCTGACTGTCTTTTGCTCTTTCTCTCTCTCCCCCTGACTGTCTTTTGCTCTTTCTCTTTCTACCCCAACTGTCTTTTGCTCTTTCTCTCTCTAAACCCTGACTGTCTTTTGCTCTTTCTCTCTCTACCCGGACTGTCTTTTGCTCTTTCTCTCTCTCCCCCCCTGACTGTCTTTTGCTCTTTCTCTCTCTACCCCCGACTGTCTTTTGCTGTTTCTCTCTCCCCCTGACTGTCTTTTGCTCTTTCTCTCTCTAAACCGACTGTCTTTTGCTCTTTCTCTCTCTACCCCGACTGTCTTTTGCTCTTTCTCTCTCTACCCCGACTGTCTTTTGCTCTTTCTCTCTCTCCCCTGACTGTCTTTTGCTCTTTCTCTCTCTCCCTGACTGTCTTTTGCTCTTTCTCTCTCTACCCCTGACTGACTTTTGCTCTTTCTCTCTCTCCCCGACTTTTGTCTTTTGCTCTTTCTCTCTCTACCCCTGACTGTCTTTTGCTCTTTCTCTCTCTCCCCCTGACTGTCTTTTGCTCTTTCTCTCTCCCCCTGACTGTCTTTTGCTCTTTCTCTCTCCCCCTGACTGTCTTTTGCTCTTTCTCTCTCCCCCTGACTGTCTTTTGCTCTTTCTCTCTCCCCCCGACTGTCTTTTGCTCTGTCTCTCTCTCCCCTGACGGTATTTTGCTCTCTACCCCGACTGTCTTTTGCTCTTTCTCTCTCTACCCCTGTTACGTTCCCCAGATTATGTGTTGTAGTTTGTGTATTTGCATGTGTTTATTTCAGGAAATGGCTTCCTGAAATCCCTCAAGCAGCTGATTGGTCGACTCCAGGGCTAATTGGAGAGCTGACCCCGCCCCCTCGTCAAGACACAGCTGTCTCCAATTCCCCATTCCTTCAGAAGCTATATAAAAGCCAGTGTTCTGTTCAGGAGATCTTTTTGTAGAGGATTTTGCTGGAGGTAGATTTGTTAGAGATTTGTTAGAGATCTCTTCTTTTTGGAGGTAGAGATTTTGCTAGAGAGAATTGCTGAGATTGATTGTGATAGAGGTTGATTTTGTTGGAAAGTGGTATGTTCTGTGAGTTTGTTGCTCAGATAGAGCTTATTTGACATCCTTTTGTTTCTTAGTTTGTTTAAAATTGTTTAATATTCTGTTTCATTTGTTCCCAAGGGGGAAGGGGAAGGCACCTAGGGAGTGCTTAGGCAAGAGGCCCGCGGGCATACATATACTTCCGGCGCCGACAGAGATGGCCGCCTCGCTTCGCGTTCCTAGGAAACTATGCAGTTTTTTGTTTTTTTACGTGTTATTTCTTACACTAGTACCCCAGGTCATCTTAGGTTTCTTTACATACAGCCGACAAGAACTACTGAATATAAGATCAGCGTCAACTCACCATCAGTACGACCAAGAATATGTTTTTCGCGATGCGGATCCTGAGTTCTGCCTTACAACCAGTGTAACCGAGTGGATCACATGCAGCGACCAAAAAAAAAAAAAAACGACTCAGAAAAAGAGGGAAACGAAGCGGTCTTCTGGTCAGACTCCGGAGACGGGCACATCGTGCACCACTCCCCAGCATTCTTCTTGCCAATGTCCAGTCTCTTGACAACAAGGTTGATGAAATCCGAGCAAGGGTAGCATTCCAGAGGGACATCAGAGACTGTAACGTTCTCTGCTTCACGGAAACATGGCTCACTGGAGAGACGCAATCCGAGCGGTGCAGCCAGCGGGTTTCTCCACGCATCGCGCGGACAGAAACAAACATCTCTCTGGTAAGAAGACGGGCGGGGGCGTATGCCTTATGGCCAACGTGACATGGTGTGATGAAGGAAACATACAGGAACTCAAATCCTTCTGTTCACCTGATTTAGAATTCCTCACAATCAAATGTAGACCGCATTATCTACCAAGAGAATTCTCTTCGATTATAATCACAGCCGTATATATCCCCCCAAGCAGACACATCGATGGCTCTGAACGAACTTTATTTAACTCTCTGCAAACTGGAAACGATTTATCCGGAGGCTGCATTCATTGTAGCTGGGGATTTTAACAAGGCTAATCTGAAAACAAGACTCCCTAAATTTTATCAGCATATTGATTGCGCAACCAGGGGTGGAAAGACCCTGGATCATTGTTACTCTAACTTCCGCGACGCATATAAGGCCCTGCCCCGCCCCCTTTCGGAAAAGCTGACCACGACTCCATTTTGTTGATCCCTGCCTACAGACAGAAACTAAAACAAGAAGCTCCCACGCTGAGGTCTGTCCAACGCTGGTCCGACCAAGCTGACTCCACACTCCAAGACTGCTTCCATCACGTGGACTGGGAGATGTTTCGTATTGCGTCAGACAACAACATTGACGAATACGCTGATACGGTGTGCGAGTTCATTAGAACGTGCGTTGAAGATGTCGTTCCCATAGCAACGATTAAAACATTCCCTAACCAGAAACCGTGGATTGATGGCAGCATTCGTGTGAAACTGAAGGCACGAACCACTGCTTTTAATCAGGGCAAGGTGTCTGGTAACATGACTGAATACAAACAGTGCAGCTATTCCCTCCGCAAGGCTATCAAACAAGCTAAGCGCCAGTACAGAGACAAAGTAGAATCTCAATTCAACGGCTCAGACACAAGAGGTATGTGGCAGGGTCTACAGTCAATCACGGACTACAGGAAGAAACCCAGCCCAGTCTCGGACCAGGATGTCTTGCTCCCAGGCAGACTAAATAACTTTTTTGCCCGCTTTGAGGACAATACAGTGCCACTGACACGGCCTGCAACGGAATCATGCGGTCTCTCCTTCACTGCAGCCGAAGTGAGTAAGACATTTAAACGTGTTAACCCTCGCAAGGCTGCAGGCCCAGACGGCATCCCCAGCCGCGCCCTCAGAGCATGCGCAGACCAGCTGGCCGGTGTGTTTACGGACATATTCAACCAATCCCTATACCAGTCTGCTGTTCCCACATGCTTCAAGAGGGCCACCATTGTTCCTGTTCCCAAGAAAGCTAAGGTAACTGAGCTAAACGACTACCGCCCGTAGCACTCACATCCGTCATCATGAAGTGCTTTGAGAGACTAGTCAAGGACCATATCACCTCCACCCTACCTGACACCCTTGACCCACTCCAATTTGCTTACCGCCCAAATAGGTCCACAGACGATGCAATCTCAACCACACTGCACACTGCCCTAACCCATCTGGACAAGAGGAATACCTATGTGAGAATGCTGTTCATCGACTACAGCTCGGCATTCAACACCATAGTACCCTCCAAGCTCGTCATCAAGCTCGAGACCCTGGGTCTCGACCCCGCCCTGTGCAACTGGGTACTGGACTTCCTGACGGGCCGCCCCCAGGTGGTGAGGGTAGGCAACAACATCTCCTCCCCGCTGATCCTCAACACTGGGGCCCCACAAGGGTGCGTTCTGAGCCCCCTCCTGTACTCCCTGTTCACCCACGACTGCGTGGCCATGCACGCCTCCAACTCAATCATCAAGTTTGCGGACGACACAACAGTGGTAGGCTTGATTACCAACAACGACGAGACGGCCTACAGGGAGGAGGTGAGGGCCCTCGGAGTGTGGTGTCAGGAAAATAACCTCACACTCAACGTCAACAAAACTAAGGAGATGATTGTGGACTTCAGGAAACAGCAGAGGGAACACCCCCATCCACATCGATGGAACAGTAGTGGAGAGGGTAGCAAGTTTTAAGTTCCTCGGCATACACATCACAGACAAACTGAATTGGTCCACTCACACAGACAGCATCGTGAGGAAGGCGCAGCAGCGCCTCTTCAACCTCAGGAGGCTGAAGAAATTCGGCTTGTCACCAAAAGCACTCACAAACTTCTACAGATGCACAATCGAGAGCATCCTGGCGGGCTGTATCACCGCCTGGTATGGCAACTGCACCGCCCTCAACCGTAAGGCTCTCCAGAGGGTAGTGAGGTCTGCACAACGCATCACCGGGGGCAAACTACCTGCCCTCCAGGACACCTACACCACCCGATGCTACAGGAAGGCCATAAAGATCATCAAGGACATCAACCACCCGAGCCACTGCCTGTTCACCCCGCTGTCATCCAGAAGGCGAGGTCAGTACAGGTGCATCAAAGCTGGGACCGAGAGACTGAAAAACAGCTTCTATCTCAAGGCCATCAGACTGTTAAACAGCCACCACTAACATTGAGTGGCTACTGCCAACACACTGTCAATGACACTGACTCTACTCCAGCCACTTTAATCATGGGAATTGATGGGAAATTATGTAAATATATCACTAGCCACTTTAAACAATGCTACCTTATATAATGTTACTTACCCTACATTGTTCATCTCATATGCATACGTTGATACTGTACTCTATATCATCGACTGCATCCTTATGTAATACATGTATCACTAGCCACTTTAACTATGCCACTTGGTTTACATACTTATCTCATATGTATATACTGTACTCGATATCATCTACTGTATCTTGCCTATGCTGCTCTGTACCATCACTCATTCATATATCCTTATGTACATATTCTTTATCCCCTTACACTGTGTATAAGACAGTCGTTTTTTTTTGGAATTGTTAGTTAGATTACTTGCTCGTTATTACTGCATTGTCGGAACTAGAAGCACAAGCATTTCGCTACACTCGCATTAACATCTGCTAACCATGTGTATGTGACAAATAAAATTTGATTTGATTTGATTTGACCCGTAGCATATTCGCTGTCTAGACACACTAGGTAAGACCTGGGCGGACCACCCCTTGTATTTTGGTTAGGGCACCAGGTGGTGCTAAATTAGGTAAGTAGTGGGTAGGCAGGTAAAATAGGAGAGGGGGGGGCTTTGAGATTTACTTTCTTTGATTTGGTTCAGTCCAGCCCCTTTTCCCCATATTACCGTGTAAAGGAATAAAGTCCTTGTAAACGGTACCACATTCTGCCTGTTGTCATTCTTACTTGCACCTACAGTCCATACCTTTTTCGCTTCACAGAGTTTAGTTGTAGCAGGGTGTTGCGTTCCCTCTTCATAGAGGCGTGCGTAAAAACCCCGACTGTCTTTGCTCTTTCTCTCTCTACCCCGGCTGTCTTTTGCTCTTTCTCTCTCTCCCCCCTGGCTGTCTTTTGCTCTTTCTCTCTCTCCCCTGGCTGTCTTTTGCTCTTTCTCTCCCCCTGACTGTCTTTTGCTCTTTCTCTCTCCCCCTGACTGTCTTTTGCTCTTTCTCTCTCCCCTGACTGTCTTTTGCTCTTTCTCTCTCCCCTGACAGTCTTTTGCTCTTTCTCTCTCTCCCCTGACTGTCTTTTGCTCTTTCTCTCTCTCCCCTGACTGTCTTTTGCTCTTTCTCTCTCTACCCCGACTGACTTTTGCTCTTTCTCTCTCTAAACCGACTGACTTTTGCTCTTTCTCTCTCTACCCCGGCTGTCGTTTGCTCTTTCTCTCTCTACCCCGGCTGTCGTTTGCTCTTTCTCTCTCTACCCCGACTGTCTTTTGCTCTTTCTCTCTCTCCCCTGACTGTCTTTTGCTCTTTCTCTCTCTCCCCTGAGTGTCTTGCTCTTTCTCTCTCTCCCCTGAGTGTCTTGCTCTTTCTCTCTCTCCCCTGACTGTCTTTTGCTCTTTCTCTCTCTCCCCTGACTGTCTTTTGCTCTTTCTCTCTCTATCCCGACTGTCTTTTGCTCTTTCTCTCTCCCCCGACTGACTTTTGCTCTTTCTCTCTCTACCCCTGACTGTCTTGCTCTTTCTCTCTCTACCCCTGACTGTCTTTTGCTCTTTCTCTCTCTATCCCGACTGTCTTTTGCTCTTTCTCTCTCCCTGACTGACTTTTGCTCTTTCTCTCTCTATCCCGACTGACTTTTGCTCTTTCTCTCTCTACCCCCGACTGTCTTGCTCTTTCTCTCTCTACCCCGACTGACTTTTGCTCTTTCTCTCTCTCCCCTGACTGACTTTTGCTCTTTCTCTCTCTACCCCGACTGTCTTTTGCTCTTTCTCTCTCTACCCGACTGTCTTTTGCTCTTTCTCTCTCTAAACCGGCTGTCGTTTGCTCTTTCTCTCTCTCCCCCGACTGTCTTTTGCTCTTTCTCTCTCTCCCCTGACTGTCTTTTGCTTTTCTCTCTCTGTCTTGCTCTTTCTCTCTCTCCCCTGACTGTCTTTTGCTCTTTCTCTCTCTCCCCTGACTGTCTTTTGCTCTTTCTCTCTCTCCCCTGACTGTCTTTTGCTCTTTCTCTCTCTCCCCTGTCTGTCTTTTGCTCTTTCTCTCTCTCCCTGACTGTCTTTTGCTCTTTCTCTCTCTCCCCTGACTGTCTTTTGCTCTTTCTCTCTCTCCCCTGACTGTCTTTTGCTCTTTCTCTCTCTCCCCTGTCTGTCTTTTGCTCTTTCTCTCTCTCCCCTGTCTGTCTTTTGCTCTTTCTCTCTCTACCCCGACTGTCTTTTGCTCTTTCTCTCTCTATCCCGACTGTCTTTTGCTCTTTCTCTCTCTATCCCGACTGACTTTTGCTCTTTCTCTCTCTATCCCGACTGACTTTTGCTCTTTCTCTCTCTACCCCGACTGTCTTGCTCTTTCTCTCTCTACCCCGACTGTCTTTTGCTCTTTCTCTCTCTACCCCGACTGTCTTTTGCTCTTTCTCTCTCTACCCCGACTGTCTTTTGCTCTTTCTCTCTACCCGGCTGTCGTTTGCTCTTTCTCTCTCTACCCCGGCTGTCGTTTGCTCTTTCTCTCTCTCCCCTGACTGTCTTTTGCTCTTTCTCTCTCTCCCCTGACTGTCTTGCTCTTTCTCTCTCTCCCCTGACTGTCTTTTGCTCTTTCTCTCTCTCCCCTGACTGTCTTTTGCTCTTTCTCTCTCTCCCCTGTCTGTCTTTTGCTCTTTCTCTCTCTCCCCTGTCTGTCTTTTGCTCTTTCTCTCTCTCCCTGACTGTCTTTTGCTCTTTCTCTCTCTCCCCTGACTGTCTTTTGCTCTTTCTCTCTCTCCCCTGACTGTCTTTTGCTCTTTCTCTCTCTACCCCGACTGTCTTTTGCTCTTTCTCTCTCTACCCCGACTGTCTTTTGCTCTTTCTCTCTCTACCCCGACTGTCTTTGCTCTTTCTCTCTCTCCCCCGGCTGTCTTTTGCTCTTTCTCTCTCTACCCCGGCTGTCGTTTGCTCTTTCTTTCTCCCCTGGCTGTCTTTTGCTCTTTCTCTCTCTACCCCGGCTGTCTTTTGCTCTTTCTCTCTCTCCCCTGACTGTCTTGCTCTTTCTCTCTCTCCCCTGACTGTCTTTTGCTCTTTCTCTCTCTCCCTGACTGTCTTTTGCTCTTTCTCTCTCTCCCCTGTCTGTCTTTTGCTCTTTCTCTCTCTCCCCTGTCTGTCTTTTGCTCTTTCTCTCTCTCCCCTGACTGTCTTTTGCTCTTTCTCTCTCTCCCCTGACTGTCTTTTGCTCTTTCTCTCTCTCCCCTGACTGTCTTTTGCTCTTTCTCTCTCTACCCCGGCTGTCTTTTGCTCTTTCTCTCTCTACCCCGGCTGTCTTTTGCTCTTTCTCTCTCTACCCCGGCTGTCGTTTGCTCTTTCTCTCTCTCCCCTGGCTGTCTTTTGCTCTTTCTCTCTCTACCCCGGCTGTCGTTTGCTCTTTCTCTCTCTCCCCTGGCTGTCTTTTGCTCTTTCTCTCTCTACCCCGGCTGTCGTTTGCTCTTTCTCTCTCTCCCCTGGCTGTCGTTTGCTCTTTCTCTCTCTACCCCGGCTGTCTTTTGCTCTTTCTCTCTCTACCCCTGTTACGTTCCCCAGATTATGTGTTGTAGTTTGTGTATTTGCATGTGTTTATTTCAGGAAATGGCTTCCTGAAATCCCTCAAGCAGCTGATTGGTCGACTCCAGGGCTAATTGGAGAGCTGACCCCGCCCCCTCGTCAAGACACAGCTGTCTCCAATTCCCCATTCCTTCAGAAGCTATATAAAAGCCAGTGTTCTGTTCAGGAGATCTTTTTGTAGAGGATTTTGCTGGAGGTAGATTTGTTAGAGATTTGTTAGAGATCTCTTCTTTTTGGAGGTAGAGATTTTGCTAGAGAGAATTGCTGAGATTGATTGTGATAGAGGTTGATTTTGTTGGAAAGTGGTATGTTCTGTGAGTTTGTTGCTCAGATAGAGCTTATTTGACATCCTTTTGTTTCTTAGTTTGTTTAAAATTGTTTAATATTCTGTTTCATTTGTTCCCAAGGGGGAAGGGGAAGGCACCTAGGGAGTGCTTAGGCAAGAGGCCCGCGGGCATACATATACCCGTAGCATATTCGCTGTCTAGACACACTAGGTAAGACCTGGGCGGACCACCCCTTGTATTTTGGTTAGGGCACCAGGTGGTGCTAAATTAGGTAAGTAGTGGGTAGGCAGGTAAAATAGGAGAGGGGGGGGCTTTGAGATTTACTTTCTTTGATTTGGTTCCGTCCAGCCCCTTTTCCCCATATTACCGTGTAAAGGAATAAAGTCCTTGTAAACGGTACCACATTCTGCCTGTTGTCATTCTTACTTGCACCTACAGTCCATACCTTTTTTCGCTTCACAGAGTTTAGTTGTAGCAGGGTGTTGCGTTCCCTCTTCATAGAGGCGTGCGTAAAAACCCCGACTGTCTTTTGCTCTTTCTCTCTCTACCCCGGCTGTCTTTTGCTCTTTCTCTCTCTCCCCTGGCTGTCTTTTGCTCTTTCTCTCTCTCCCCTGGCTGTCTTTTGCTCTTTCTCTCTCTCCCCTGGCTGTCTTTTGCTCTTTCTCTCTCTCCCTGGCTGTCTTTTGCTCTTTCTCTCTCCCCCTGACTGTCTTTTGCTCTTTCTCTCTCCCCTGACTGTCTTTTGCTCTTTCTCTCTCTCCCTGACTGTCTTTTGCTCTTTCTCTCTCTCCCTGACTGTCTTTTGCTCTTTCTCTCTCTCCCCTGACTGTCTTTTGCTCTTTCTCTCTCTCCCCTGACTGTCTTTTGCTCTTTCTCTCTCTCCCCTGACTGTCTTTTGCTCTTTCTCTCTCTCCCCGACTGTCTTTTGCTCTTTCTCTCTCTACCCCGACTGACTTTTGCTCTTTCTCTCTCTCCCCTGACTGTCTTTTGCTCTTTCTCTCTCTAAACCGACTGACTTTTGCTCTTTCTCTCTCTAAACCGACTGTCTTTTGCTCTTTCTCTCTCTACCCCGGCTGTCGTTTGCTCTTTCTCCTCTCCCCTGACTGTCTTTTGCTCTTTCTCTCTCTACCCCGACTGTCTTTTGCTCTTTCTCTCTCCCCCCCGACTGTCTTTTGCTCTTTCTCTCTCCCCCCTGACTGTCTTTTGCTGTTTCTCTCTCCCCCTGACTGCCTTTTGCTCTTTCTCTATCCTGACTGTCTTTTGCTCTTTCTCTCTCCCCCTGACTGCCTTTTGCTCTGTCTCTCTCTCCCCTGACTGTCTTTTGCTCTTTCTCTCTCTCTCCCTGACTGTCTTTTGCTCTTTCTCTCTCCCCCCGACTGACTTTTGCTCTTTCTCTCTATCCCGACTGTCTTTTGCTCTTTCTGACTGTCTTTTGCTCTTTCTCTCTCCCCTGACTGCCTTTTGCTCTTTCTCTCTCCCCCTGACTGACTTTTGCTCTTTCTCTCTCTGACTTTTGCTCTTTCTCTCTCCCCCTGACTGCCTTTTGCTCTTTCTCTCTTCCCCCTGACTGCCTTTTGCTCTTTCTCTCTTCCCCCTGACTGCCTTTTGCTCTTTCTCTCTTCCCCCTGACTGCCTTTTGCTCTTTCTCTCTTCCCCCTGACTGCCTTTTGCTCTTTCTCTCTTCCCCCTGACTGGCTTTTGCTCTGTCTGTCTCTCCCCTGACTGGCTTTTGCTCTGTCTCTCTCTCCCCTGACTGTCTTTTGCTCTTTCTCTCTCCCCGGCTGTCGTTTGCTCTCTTCCCCTGACTGTCGTTTGCTCTCTTCCCCTGACTGTCGTTTGCTCTCTTCCCCTGACTGTCTTTTGCTCTCTCTCTCCCCTGACTGTCTTTTGCTCTCTCTCTCTCCCGACTGTCTTTTGCTCTTTCTCTCTCTCCCCGACTGTCTTTTGCTCTTTCTCTCTCTCCCCGACTGTCTTTTGCTCTTTCTCTCTCTCCCCGACTGTCTTTTGCTCTTTCTCTCTCTACCCCGACTGTCTTTTGCTCTTTCTCTCTCTACCCCGACTGTCTTTTGCTCTCTCTCTCTACCCCGACTGTCTTTTGCTCTCTCTCTACCCCGACTGTCTTTTGCTCTTTCTCTCTCTACCCCGACTGTCTTTTGCTCTCTCTCTCTACCCCGACTGTCTTTTGCTCTCTCTCTCTCCCGACTGTCTTTTGCTCTTTCTCTCTACCCCGACTGTCTTTTGCTCTTTCTCTCTCTACCCCGACTGTCTTTTGCTCTTTCTCTCTCTACCCCGACTGTAGTCTTTTGCTCTCTCTCTCTACCCCGACTGTCTTTTGCTCTCTCTCTCTCTACCCCGACTGTCTTTTGCTCTTTCTCTCTCTCCCCCGACTGTCTTTTGCTCTTTCTCTCTCTACCCCGACTGTCTTTTGCTCTTTCTCTCTCTACCCCGACTGTCTTTTGCTCTTCTCTACCCCGACTGTCTTTTGCTCTTTCTCTCTACCCCGACTGTCTTTTGCTCTTTCTCTCTCTCCCCGACTGTCTTTTGCTCTTTCTCTACCCCGACTGTCTTTTGCTCTCTCTCTTCCCCTGACTGTCTTTTGCTCTCTCTCTTCCCCTGACTGTCTTTTGCTCTCTCTCCCCTGACTGTCTTTTGCTCTTTCTCTCTCTACCCCGACTGTCGTTTGCTCTCTCTCTTCCCCTGACTGTCTTTTGCTCTTTCTCTCTCTACCCCAGCTGTCGTTTGCTCTCTTCCCCTGATGGTATTTTGCTCTTTCTCTCTCTCTGTTACGCACGCCTCTATGAAGAGGGAACGCAACACCCTGCTACAACTAAACTCTCCGTGAAGCGAAAAAGGTATGGACTGTAGGTGCAAGTAAGAATGACAACAGGCAGAATGTGGTACCGTTTACAAGGACTTTATTCCTTTACACGGTAATATGGGGAAAAGGGGCTGGACGGAACCAAAGCAAAGAAAGTAAATCTCAAAGCCCCCCCCTCTCCTATTTTACCTGCCTACCCACTACTTACCTAATTTAGCACCACCTGGTGCCCTAACCAAAATACAAGGGGTGGTCCGCCCAGGTCTTACCTAGTGTGTCTAGACAGCGAATATGCTACGGGTATATGTATGCCCGCGGGCCTCTTGCCTAAGCACTCCCTAGGTGCCTTCCCCTTCCCCCCTGGGAACAAATGAAACAGAATATTAAACAATTTCAAACAAACTAAGAAACAAAAGGATGTCAAATAAGCTCTATCTGAGCAACAAACTCACAGAACATACCACTTTCCAGCAAAATCAACCTCTATCACAATCAATCTCAGCAATCCCTACCTCCAGCAAAATCTCTACCTCCAAAAAGAAGAGATCTCCCCCCTGAACAGAACACTGGCTTTTATATAGTGTCAGAAGGAATGGGTAATTGGAGACAGCTGCGTCTTGACGAGGGGGCGGGGTCAGCTCTCCAATTAGCCCTGGAGTCGACCAATCAGCTGCTTGAGGGATTTCAGGAAGCCATTTCCTGAAATAAACACATGTAAATACACAAACTACAACACATAATCTGGGGAACGTAACACGCCCACCACAAAAATTGCAAACCTAGTTTTGCACTAATAAATGCCAACGTATCCCCAGTTAGTAAACCCGTGATAGAGCGTCAGCAACCACGTTCGCCGAGCCCTTCACATAAGCTATCTGTACATTATATCTTTGCACAATCAGAGCCCACCGCATAAGGCGGTGGTTCTGGTTGTACATTTGTTTCAAGAACACCAACGGATTATGGTCTGTGAAGACCACTACAGGCAAGGCACTGGAGCCCACATATACCTCAAAGAACTGTAAGGCAAGCAATAAAGCCAGCGTCTCTTGTTCGATTGTAGAGTACCTTGACTGACACGAGTTGAACTTACGGGAGAAGAAACTGACGGGCCGATCCACTCAGTCTTCATCTTCCTGTAAGAGAACCGCACCCACCCCCATAATACTAGCATCTACCTCCAACTTAAAAGGTTTGTCAAAGTTGGGGGCGGCAAGCACTGGGGCACTACAAAGTAGCGCTTTAGCGGACTCAAAAGCATAGTTACAGTCCTTGGACCACTTGAATGGTACCTTGGGACTAAGCAGAGATGAAAGGGGAGCAACTACCGTCGAGAAATTCTTACAGAATGTACGATAGTACCCTACCATCCCTAGGAATCTGCGCAACTGGCGGCGAGTAGTGGGAGCAGGAAAAGCAACAATTGCTTCCACTTTGCCAGTTACTGGGCGCACTTGACCTCGTCCCACTTGTTTCCCTAAGTAAGTCACTGTAGCCTTCCCAAACTCACACTTGGCCAAATTGAGGGTTAAAGAAGCCTTCTCCAACCGCTGAAACACACTTTTCAAAGTGGAGAGATGATCAGACCAAGTAGACGAATGAATCACCACATCGTCAAGGTACGCAGTACAATTTGGCACATCTTCAAACACAATGTTAACTAGCCGCTGAAAAGTAGCAGGTGCATTACACATGCCAAAGGGCATCACAGTGTATTGTACAAAGTTATCTGGCGTAACAAAAGCCGATATGTCAGAAGCTCGAGAGGTCAGAGGCACCTGCCAATAACCTTTTAACAAATCTAACTTACTAACGTAAGCAGCAGAGCCTATTCTATCAATACAGTCATCTAAGCGAGGTAGAGGAAAAGAATCAGACTTTGTAACTGCATTTACGCGACGATAGTCCGTACATAAGCGGGACGTACCGTCAGGCTTAGGAACAAGAATACATGGAGAACTCCAGAAGCTGTTACTGGGTTTTGCCATGTCATTCTGTAATAAATAAGCTACCTCACTTTTCATTACCTCTCTTTTCTTAGCATTAACCCGGTACGGATGCTGACGTATAGGAACAGCGTTCCCCACATCCACGTCATGTTCCAAGATGGATGTGCGACTTGGAATGTCTTGAAACACACTGAGAAAACTGTTTATCAATAGGATAAGATCCTTAGTTTGATCATTATCCAAATGTTCCATTTGAGAGGGTAACTTCTTCAGCATCTCTGAATTACATAGGCGTTCACCTTGCTGTAATGTATGGCGTAACTCCAACCCGTCCTCCTTATCCTCATCTAGGTCCCAGCCAGGCTTCAGCACCACCGCAGCCACACTGGAGACGGCGGGCTGGACCGGCTTACCTGAGGAGCTGTCGGGAGAATCACGCACATAATATGTTTTCAGCATGTTAACATGACACACACGGGAAGAACGCCTTCGATCTGGTGTCTTAATCACATAATTGGTGTCATTGAGTTTCTTTTCCACCAGATATGGTCCAGAAAAACGTGCTGACAGAGATGAGCCAGGGATTGGCAACAAAACTAAAACTTGATCCCCAGGTGCAAATGAACGGCAACAGCCTTTTTGTCATAATGCAACTTCATGCGTTTTTGAGAGACGAGGAGAGAGACTTTTGGGCTAACGCACATGCGGCGTGCAGTCTCTCCCGTGATCTTACTGACATAATCCAACACATTTTTAGGGGCGCTACTGGGTGTAGGAGATAAGATATGCTCCTTCAAAACTTTCAGCGGACCCCGTGGGGTGTGTCCAAACACAAGGTCAGCAGGGCTGAACCCTAAGGACTCTTGTATCGTTTCCATAGCAAATAGGACAAAGGGCACCCCCTCATCCCAATCAGTACTGGTATCCATACAATACTTTAGCATTGCCTTCAGTGTCTGATGCCAGCGTTCTAGAGCCCCTTGACTCTCTGGATGATACGGACTGGAGACCTGATGGGAAATACACAATGTCTTTAACACATTTGAAAACAGTTTAGACATGAAGTTGGATCCCTGATCAGTTTGGATTACTTTAGGGAGTCCAAACGTGAGAAGAACTTCACCAGTGCCTTCACCACAGTCTTAGCCGTTATAGTACGGAGAGGAATAGCCTCTGGGTATCGAGTAGCACTGCACATTATTGTTAGTAGGAACTGGTTACCTGACCTGGTTTTCGGCAATGGACCTACACAATCAATTATCACTCTTTCAAACGGTTCCCCTACCACAGGAATCGGGCAGAGTGCTTCCATAAAGTAGGCAGTCTGTCTAGTTTTAGCTTCCTCAATGGAAATTACCGAACTAAAACACTTGCGAAGACTGGTGTCTTCTTTTTGACATTCAATCACCTTCTCAGGGGTGACAGACAAAAGAATGTCATGTAATTGGGGCGCGATTTCGTTTTCCCCTGCCTTAGTTTTTACGGGGGTAAAAACTGTCGGCAATGCAGAAGGAATACTCAGTGCATTGTCTTCTACCTCAACATTCTCAAAAATAGAACTAGCCAAATCCACCACATCTCCTAGCTTGCGAGATTGTGCCTTCGTTAACACACAAGCAGGAAAAACATGTGGAAATGCTTGAACCAATTTCTCATCTGTAGTTCTGATTTCTGGGTTGTCTACTACCTCTAACACAGGAGTGACATTACCACCAGCAATATCATTCCCTAGTAGCAATTTTACTCCTGATACTGGCAGTGTAGACACTACACCAACACGGAAACGTCCTGATACCAAGTCTGACGCTAAGTGGACCCAGTGTAATGGTACAGGTACGGTTTTTGTCTCTATCCCCTGTAATATGACATGTGAGCCACAATACGTTTCAGGAGACCAGGGTAAAGCATCAGTAATGATTACTGACTGCGCCGCCCCGGTGTCACGTAGGATTTGGATAGGCTTTTGATCAGTTGGTTCTCCTGTTAAGGAAACATAACCGGCAGAGATAAACGGAGCATAGACAGGATCCGGTTTCTCAAATGCTGAGTCAATATCTCGATCCAATGGACGATCCAAAGACTTGACTAAACCCAAACTTCTCATTTTTGGGGACGGTGACTGGGACCGTTTCGGTTTATTTTTCAAAACTGGGCAGTCCGCAATCACGTGACCCTTTTGGTGACAGTAATAACATTCACGGATTTCTTGAAAAGGCTTAGGATTGTTAGAGGAAAAGCGACCTGAACGAGGAACTGATGACGTAATCGTCCGGCCTTCAAAACATGGAGCACCAAAGACAGTCTTGTGTGTCAAAGCGTACTCATCTGCCAACACTGCTGCTTGGGCCAATGTCACCACTTTCTGTTCATTTAAATGAACTACAAGTCTATCTGGGAGGTTGCTTTTAAAGTCCTCCAACAGCATCAACTCCCGAATATCAGTAAAGGTGTTAGCTTTGCTGGCTGAACACCAACGACTAAACAGAGACTCTTTGTCCCTAGCAAATTCAACAAATGTACGGTGAGACGTTTTTTTGTGGTTCCTGAAGCGCTGCCTATAAGCTTCAGGCACCAACTCATAAGCCCGCAACACGGTAGTTTTAACTGTATCGTAATGTAAACTGTCTTCCAGGGAGAGAGCAGCTACTACTTCCTGGGCTTTCCCAGACAATTTACATTGTAACAGGAGCGGCCAAACCTCGAGTGGCCAATGCAGCGCAGCGGCCACACGCTCAAACGCAGAGAAATAATAATCAACTTCCGACTCTCGGAATGGAGGGACTAAAGCTATGTTTTTACTCACATCGAAGTGGGCTTGATGATGAGCAGCTTGTGGAGTCGCACTGGAGCCAGCATCTAGCTCCAGTTGTCGGATCCTCACCTCCTTGTCAGCTTCTATTTTCCTAATTTCAAGTTCAAAATTCATCTGTCTCTCTTTATCTTTTTGCTCCATTTCTAACCGAGCCAGCCTCACCTTCAGCCTAGCAGTCCCATCTGAACGACCCGAAGCAGAAGATAAAGGATCGAATCGGGCAATGTAAAAGGGGTACGAGGAACCCCTTCCTCCGCCCTGTCCTCTGACTTGGCATCAGAAAGTCTACCCGTCTCCTCTCCTTGCAGTGAGAGAATCCGTTCTCTCACTAAACCCTCCCTGACTAGCACCAAAAGCTCAGCCTTTAGGGCTTTCTCAGGGAATACAAATCCATAATGGTCAGCTATAGCTATAAGGTCTACTTTACGAAACCTCACCAAACAATCAATAGAGGGCGCTTCAAAAAACTTGGAGATGGCTGATGCAGCCATCTTATACAATGCAGTCTACTGAACACACTAACTAAACAAGTCATCCAAACTCACAACCTACCATCACACCTCAATCACTAACCACAGAGAGAGCTCAGAGCAGCAGGGTCCGGTGGGTTTAATGGAAAAATCCCGGATGAGCCCCCATTATGTTACGCACGCCTCTATGAAGAGGGAACGCAACACCCTGCTACAACTAAACTCTCCGTGAAGCGAAAAAGGTATGGACTGTAGGTGCAAGTAAGAATGACAACAGTGAGAATGTGGTACCGTTTACAAGGACTTTATTCCTTTACACGGTAATATGGGGAAAAGGGGCTGGACGGAACCAAAGCAAAGAAAGTAAATCTCAAAGCCCCCCCCTCTCCTATTTTACCTGCCTACCCACTACTTACCTAATTTAGCACCACCTGGTGCCCTAACCAAAATACAAGGGGTGGTCCGCCCAGGTCTTACCTAGTGTGTCTAGACAGCGAATATGCTACGGGTATATGTATGCCCGCGGGCCTCTTGCCTAAGCACTCCCTAGGTGCCTTCCCCTTTCCCCCTGGGAACAAATGAAACAGAATATTAAACAATTTCAAACAAACTAAGAAACAAAAGGATGTCAAATAAGCTCTATCTGAGCAACAAACTCACAGAACATACCACTTTCCAGCAAAATCAACCTCTATCACAATCAATCAATCTCAGCAATCCCTACCTCCAGCAAAATCTCTACCTCCAAAAAGAGAGATCTCCCCCCTGAACAGAACACTGGCTTTTATATAGTGTCAGAAGGAATGGGTAATTGGAGACAGCTGCGTCTTGACGAGGGGGCGGGGTCAGCTCTCCAATTAGCCCTGGAGTCGACCAATCAGCTGCTTGAGGGATTTCAGGAAGCCATTTCCTGAAATAAACACATGTAAATACACAAACTACAACACATAATCTGGGGAACGTAACACTCTCCCCTGACTGTCTTTTGCTCTTTCTCTCTCTCCCCTGACTGTCTTTTGCTCTTTCTCTCTCTCCAGTGACTGTCTTTTGCTCTTTCTCTCTCTCCCCTGACTGTCTTATGCTCTTTCTCTCTCTCCCATGACTGTCTTTTGCTCTTTCTCTCTCTCCCCTGACTGTCTTTTGCTCTTTCTCTCTCTACCCCGACTGTCTTTTGCTCTTTCTCTCTCTACCCCGACTGTCTTTTGCTCTTTCTCTCTCTACCCCGACTGTCTTTTGCTCTTTCTCTCTCTACCCCGACTGTCTTTTGCTCTTTCTCTCTCTACCCCGGCTGTCTTTTGCTCTTTCTCTCTCTCCCCTGACTGTCTTTTGCTCTTTCTCTCTCTCCCCTGACTGTCTTTTGCTCTTTCTCTCTCTACCCCGACTGACTTTTGCTCTTTCTCTCTCTAAACCGACTGTCTTTTGCACTTTCTCTCTCTACCCCGGCTGTCTTTTGCACTTTCTCTCTCTCCCCTGACTGTCTTTTGCTCTTTCTCTCTCTCCCCTGACTGTCTTATGCTCTTTCTCTCTCTCCCATGACTGTCTTTTGCTCTTTCTTTCTCTCCCCCGACTGTCTTTTGCTCTTTCTCTCTCTAGACCGACTGTCTTTTGCTCTTTCGCTCTCTACCCCGACCGTCTTTTGCTCTTTTTCCCTCCCCCTGACTGTCTTTTGCTCTTTCTCTCTCTCCCCTGACTGTCTTTTGCTCTTTCTCTCTCTACCCGACGGTCTTTTGCTGTTTCTCTCTCCCCTGACTGTCTTTTTCTCTTTCTCTCTCTCTCCCTGACTGTCTTTTGCTCTTTCTCTCTCTACCCGACTGTCTTTTGCTGTTTCTCTCTCCCCCTGACTGTCTTTTGCTCTTTCTCTCTCGATCCCGACTGTCTTTTGCTCTTTCTCTCTCCCCCGACTGTCTTTTGCTCTTTCTCTCTCCCCCTGACTGTCTTTTGCTCTTTCTCTCTCTCCCCTGACTGTCTTTTGCTCTTTCTCTCTCTACCTCGACTGTCTTTTGCTCTTTCTCTCTCTCCCCTGACTGTCTTTTGCTCTTTCTCTCTCTACCCCGGCTGTCTTTTGCTCTTTCTCTCTCTCCCCTGACTGTCTTATGCTCTTTCTCTCTCTCCCCTGACTGTCTTTTGCTCTTTCTCTCTTCCCCCTGACTGTCTTTTACTCTTTCTCTCTCTATCCCGACTGTCTTTGGCTCTTTCTCTCTCTACCCCTGACTGTCTTTTGCTCTTTCTCTCTCTATCCCGACTGTCTTTGGCTCTTTCTCTCTCTATCCCGACTGTCTTTGGCTCTTTCTCTCTCTACCCCGACTGTCTTTTGCTCTTTCTCTCTCCCCTGACTGTCTTTTGCTCTTTCTCTCTCCCCCGACTGTCTTTTGCTCTTTCTCTCTCCCCCTGACTGTCTTTTGCTCTTTCTCTCTCTCCCTGACTGTCTTTTGCTCTTTCTCTCTCTACCCGACTGTCTTTTGCTCTTTCTCTCTCCTCCTGACTGTCTTTTGCTCTTTCTCTCTCTACCTCGACTGTCTTTTGCTCTTTCTCTCTCTCCCCTGACTGTCTTTTGCTCTTTCTCTCTCTACCCCGGCTGTCTTTTGCTCTTTCTCTCTCTACCCCGGCTGTCTTTTGCTCTTTCTCTCTCTACCCCGGCTGTCTTTTGCTCTTTCTCTCTCTCCCCTGACTGTCTTTTGCTCTTTCTCTCTCTCCCCTGACTGTCTTATGCTCTTTCTCTCTCTCCCATGACTGTCTTTTGCTCTTTCTCTCTCTACCCCGACTGTCTTTGCTCTTTCTCTCTCTCCCCAACTGTCTTTTGCTCTTTCTCTCTCTACCCGACTGTCTTTTGCGCTTTCTCTCTCTCTCCCCTGACTGTCTTTTGCTCTTTCTCTCTTCCCCCTGACTGTCTTTTGCTCTTTCTCTCTCTATCCCGACTGTCTTTGGCTCTTTCTCTCTCTACCCCTGACTGTCTTTTGCTCTTTCTCTCTCTATCCCGACTGTCTTTGGCTCTTTCTCTCTCTACCCCGACTGTCTTTTGATCTTTCTCTCTCTCCCCTGACTGTCTTTTGATCTTTCTCTCTCTACCCCGACTGTCTTTTGCTGTTTCTCTCTCTATCCCGACTGTCTTTTGCTCTTTCTCTCTCCCCCTGACTGTCTTTTGCTCTTTCTCTCTCTACCCCGGCTGTCTTTTGCTCTTTCTCTCTCTCCCCTGACTGTCTTTTGCTCTTTCTCTCTCTCCCTGACTGTCTTTTGCTCTTTCTCTCTCTACCCTGACTGTCTTTTGCTCTTTCTCTCTCCCCCTGACTGTCTTTTGCTCTTTCTCTCTCCCCCTGACTGTCTTTTGCTCTTTCTCTCTCCCCCGACGGTATTTTGCTCTTTCGCTCTCTACCCCGACTGTCTTTTGCTCTTTCGCTCTCTACCCCGACTGTCTTTTGCTCTTTCTCTCTCTCCCCTGACTGTCTTTTGCTCTTTCTCTCTCTCCCCTGACTGTCTTATGCTCTTTCTCTCTCTCCCATGACTGTCTTTTGCTCTTTCTCTCTCCCCCCTGACTGTCTTTTGCTCTTTCTCTCTCTCCCCTGACTGTCTTTTGCTCTTTCTCTCTCTCCCCTGACTGTCTTATGCTCTTTCTCTCTCTCCCATGACTGTCTTTTGCTCTTTCTCTCTCCCCCCTGACTGTCTTTTGCTCTTTCTCTCTCTCCCATGACTGTCTTTTGCTCTTTCTCTCTCCCCCCTGACTGTCTTTTGCTCTTTCTCTCTCTACCTCGACTGTCTTTTGCTCTTTCTCTCTCTACCCCGGCTGTCTTTTGCTCTTTCTCTCTCTACCCCGGCTGTCTTTTGCTCTTTCTCTCTCTATCCTGACTGTCTTTTGCTCTTTCTCTCTCTACCCCGACTGTCTTTTGCTCTTTCTCTCTCTATCCCGACTGTCTTTTGCTCTTTCTCTCTCCCCTGACTGTCTTATGCCCTTTCTCTCTCTACCCGACTGTCTTTTGCTCTTTCTCTCTCTATCCCGACTGTCTTTGGCTCTTTCTCTCTCTACCCCGACTGTCTTTTGATCTTTCTCTCTCTCTCCCCTGACTGTCTTTTGCTCTTTCTCTCTCCCCCCTGACTGTCTTTTGCTCTTTCTCTCTCTCCCATGACTGTCTTTTGCTCTTTCTCTCTCCCCCCTGACTGTCTTTTGCTCTTTCTCTCTCTACCTCGACTGTCTTTTGCTCTTTCTCTCTCTACCCCGGCTGTCTTTTGCTCTTTCTCTCTCTACTACCCGGCTGTCTTTTGCTCTTTCTCTCTCTATCCTGACTGTCTTTTGCTCTTTCTCTCTCTACCCCGACTGTCTTTTGCTCTTTCTCTCTCTCCCCGGCTGTCTTTTGCTCTTTCTCTCTCTATCCTGACTGTCTTTTGCTCTTTCTCTCTCTACCCGACTGTCTTTTGCTCTTTCTCTCTCTATCCCGACTGTCTTTGGCTCTTTCTCTCTCTACCCCGACTGTCTTTTGATCTTTCTCTCTCTCTCCCCTGACTGTCTTTTGCTCTTTCTCTCTCTACCCCGACTGTCTTTTGCTCTTTCTCTCTCTATCCCGACTGTCTTTTGCTCTTTCTCTCTCCCCCCTGACTGTCTTATGCCCTTTCTCTCTCTCCCATGACAGTCTTTTGCTCTTTCTCTCTCTACCCCGACTGTCTTTTGCTGTTTCTCTCTCTAAACCGACTCTCTTTTGCTCTTTCTCTCTCTACCCCGGCTGTCTTTTGCTCTTTCTCTCTCTCCCCTGTGTTACGTTCCCCAGATTATGTGTTGTAGTTTGTGTATTTACATGTGTTTATTTCAGGAAATGGCTTCCTGAAATCCCTCAAGCAGCTGATTGGTCGACTCCAGGGCTAATTGGAGAGCTGACCCCGCCCCCTTGTCAAGACGCAGTTGTCTCCAATTACCCATTCCTTCTGACACTATATAAAAGCCAGTGTTCTGTTCAGGTAGGGAGATCTCTTCTTTTTGGAGGTAGAGATTTTGCTGGAGGTAGGGATTGCTGAGATTGATTGTGATAGAGGTTGATTTTGTTGGAAAGTGGTATGTTCTGTGAGTTTGTTGCTCAGATAGAGCTTATTTGACATCCTTTTGTTTCTTAGTTTGTTTAAAATTGTTTAATATTCTGTTTCATTTGTTCCCAGGGGGGAAGGGGAAGGCACCTAGGGAGTGCTTAGGCAAGAGGCCCGCGGGCATACATATACCCGTAGCATATTCGCTGTCTAGACACACTAGGTAAGACCTGGGCGGACCACCCCTTGTATTTTGGTTAGGGCACCAGGTGGTGCTAAATTAGGTAAGTAGTGGGTAGGCAGGTAAGATAGGAGAGGGGGGCTTTGAGATTTACTTTCTTTGCTTTGGTTCCGTCCAGCCCCTTTTCCCCATATTACCGTGTAAAGGAATAAAGTCCTTGTAAACGGTACCACATTCTGCCTGTTGTCATTCTTACTTGCACCTACAGTCCATACCTTTTTCGCTTCACAGAGAGTTTAGTTGTAGCAGGGTGTTGCGTTCCCTCTTCATAGAGGCGTGCGTAACACCCTGACTGTCATTTGCTCTTTTTCCCTCCCCCTGACTGTCTTTTGCTCTTTCTCTCTCTACCCCGACTGTCTTTTGCTCTTTCTCTCTCTACCCCGACTGTCTTTTGCTCTTTCTCTCTCTACCCCGACTGTCATTTGCTCTTTCTCTCTCCCCCCTGACTGTATTTTGCTGTTTCTCTCTCCCCCTGACTGTCTTTTGCTGTTTCTCTCTCCCCTGACTGTCTTTTGCTCTTTCTCTCTCTATCCTGACTGTCTTTTGCTCTCTCTCTATCCTGACTGTCTTTTGCTCTTTCTCTCTCCCCCTGACTGCCTTTTTCTCTTTCTCTCTCCCCCTGACTGTCTTTTGCTCTTTCTCTCTCTCCCCTGACTGTCTTATGCTCTTTCTCTCTCTCCCCTGACTGTCTTTTGCTCTTTCTCTCTCTACCCCGACTGTCTTTTGCTCTTTCTCTCTCTAGACTGACTGTCTTTTGCTCTTTCTCTCTCTAGACTGACTGTCTTTTGCTCTTTCTCTCTCTAGACTGACTGTCTTTTGCTCTTTCTCTCTCTCCCCCGACCGTCTTTTGCTCTTTTTCCCTCCCCCTGACTGTCTTTTGCTCTTTCTCTCTCTCCCCTGACTGTCTTTTGCTCTTTCTCTCTCTACCCCGACTGTCTTTTGCTCTTTCTCTCTCTACCCCGACTGTCTTTTGCTCTTTCTCTCTCTAGACTGACTGTCTTTTGCTCTTTCTCTCTCTAGACTGACTGTCTTTTGCTCTTTCTCTCTCTAGACTGACTGTCTTTTGCTCTTTCTCTCTCTCCCCCGACCGTCTTTTGCTCTTTTTCCCTCCCCCTGACTGTCTTTTGCTCTTTCTCTCTCTCCCCTGACTGTCTTTTGCTCTTTCTCTCTCTACCCCGACTGTCTTTTGCTCTTTCTCTCTCTCCCCTGACTGTCTTTTGCTCTCTCTCTCTATCCCGACTGTCTTTTGCTGTTTCTCTCTCCCCCTGACTGTCTTTTGCTCTTTCTCTCTCTACCCCGACTGTCTTTTGCTGTTTCTCTCTCCCCCTGTGACTGTCTTTTGCTGTTTCTCTCTCCCCCTGACTGTCTTATGCTCTTTCTCTCTCTCCCATGACTGTCTTTTGCTCTTTCTTTCTCTCCCCCGACTGTCTTTTGCTCTTTCTCTCTCTAGACCGACTGTCTTTTGCTCTTTCTCTCTCCCCCTGACTGTCTTTTGCTCTTTCTCTCTCCCCCTGACTGTCTTTTGCTCTTTCTCTCTCCCCCGACTGTCTTTTGCTCTTTCTCTCTCCCCCTGACTGTCTTTTGCTCTTTCTCTCGCTCCCCTGACTGTCTTTTGCTCTTTCTCTCTCTACCCGACTGTCTTTTGCTGTTTCTCTCTCCTCCTGACTGTCTTTTGCTGTTTCTCTCTCTACCTCGACTGTCTTTTGCTCTTTCTCTCTCTCCCCTGACTGTCTTTTGCTCTTTCTCTCTCTACCCCGGCTGTCTTTTGCTCTTTCTCTCTCTACCCCGGCTGTCTTTTGCTCTTTCTCTCTCTACCCCGGCTGTCTTTTGCTCTTTCTCTCTCTCCCCCTGACTGTCTTTTGCTCTTTCTCTCTCTCCCTGACTGTCTTATGCTCTTTCTCTCTCTCCCATGACTGTCTTTTGCTCTTTCTCTCTCTCCCCGACTGTCTTTTGCTCTTTCTCTCTCTCCCCCGACTGTCTTTTGCTCTTTCTCTCTCTAGACCGACTGTCTTTTGCTCTTTCTCTCTCTCTCCCCTGACTGTCTTTTCCTGTTTCTCTCTCTACCCGACTGTCTTTTGCTGTTTCTCTCTCCCCCTGACTGTCTTTTGCTCTTTCTCTCTCTCTCTCCCCTGACTGTCTTTTGCTGTTTCTCTCTCCCCCTGACTGTCTTTTGCTCTTTCTCTCTCTACCCCGACTGACTTTTGCTCTTTCTCTCTCTAAACCGACTGTCTTTTGCACTTTCTCTCTCTACCCCGGCTGTCTTATGCTCTTTCTCTCTCTCCCATGACTGTCTTTTGCTCTTTCTTTCTCTCCCCCGACTGTCTTTTGCTCTTTCGCTCTCTACCCCGACCGTCTTTTGCTCTTTCTCTCTCTCTCCCCTGACTGTCTTGCTCTTTCTCTCTCTCCCATGACTGTCTTTTGCTCTTTCTTTCTCTCCCCGACTGTCTTTTGCTCTTTCTCTCTCTCCCCCGACTGTCTTTTGCTCTTTCTCTCTCTAGACCGACTGTCTTTTGCTCTTTCTCTCTCCCCCCTGACTGTCTTTTCCTGTTTCTCTCTCTACCCGACTGTCTTTTGCTCTTTCTCTTGATTTCCCTTTCTCTCCCTCTTTCTCTCTCTTTCATTCCATCTTTTTTTGTCAACCTTTTCCCAACCTCCTACCACTTCGCGACTGAGTCGTTGTTGCTCCTAGATGTTTCCACTTCTCCATATCAGCACTTACAGCAGCTCTAGCAGGGCAGAGATTTGACGAACTGGCTTCTTGACGGTGCCATTTTGAAAGTCACTGAGCTCTTCAGTAAGGCCATTTTACTGCCAATGTTTGTCTATGGGTATGCATGGCTGTGTGCTCGATTATACACCTGTCAGCAACGGGTGTGGCTGAAATAGCCAAATCAACTAATTTGAAGGGGTGTCCACATACTTTTGTATATGTAGTGTATGTCCGCACACTAGCACTTCTGATTACATTATCTAGTGAGAAATGATTGACAAATGTTAGCCATGATACAATACACTGTAGTAGCCAAACCATTTAACACTTTCTCTCCCCAGAGAGCTGGAAGTCCGGGATCTGGCTCCAGGGACCATAGCTTCAGCGTGAGTATGTTATAACACAATCCTCTTGACTTTTGATGTAATATTAATATGCCACACAGTATTTATGATTTGTGCCTACCCCATGTCAGCTGTGAACTACATTACTTTGCAGAGGAGGAGTCTGATTTATGAGCTTATGACCCCCATGTATTCACATGATCATTTATACGGCTGATATTTACTGCCAGCTCTCTGGCTGAGGTCCTGATTCCTCTTTAACACACAGATTTGATTTGATACAGAACTGTGCTTCTCCCGAATTTTACACGTGTCAACCTTTGATACTTCTTTATTTTTCCCAAATTGACAAATCTGAGGTGATCCTCTGATCTTGTTAAGAATGTACATGCATGTAATTTCAGAATAATTGATTGGATTTATATTGCGCTTTTCTACCAACTGAGGTACTCAAAGAGCTTTACAGTAGTAGGGGGAAACTCACCTCATTCACCACTGTATGTTCACATATTGTGTTTGTGTTTACGCCTTTCATCATTCAATTAAAGAATGAATCTTCTCAACACAATTTGACAAATAAACAGAATGCTCCCACGGTAACGCTTAAGCACATTAATGTGTGTCGACACATTTCACCATGAGAGGTTTTCAAAATAAAAATGGGTTTACTTCATGTGAAGTTAGAAACCATTCAGTGTCAATCCAATGATCCTGTCTGTTATGTTGGTATAATCCAAACGCTATTTCTGTACCTGCATTATGTAAGGCATTAAGATGCCTTCCTTAATTTGCTAATTCATTGTTCTTCCGTCGATTTGTACCTTGTCCTAAACAGAAACAATGCACTGTTTACATAAATTTAGGCCTACCATTGATATTTTTTAGAGTCTACTCTAACCAATTTATTATTTGGGGAATAGGTTTGGACAAATTGAATTTTCCTGATGGCAATTGAATTTGATTAAATGTAATTATGAGACAGACAGGGTGTGAGTAACACCAGTGTTGAGGTGTGGGAATATGAAGTGTAACAAGCTCCTCGTCTCCAACCTAGTACACCCCAACAAGGCCTGGTCCCAAACTGTTTCCTGTACTCCTTCTGTATCTCCTTCTGTTTTAGTCTATTTTGAATAGACCAACCAATTGAGCCCAGATTTTGTTTTCACCAAGTCATGCAGCCTTTATTTGGTGCGCTTGGTGATGAATTCATTAACAATTCATTAAGATACGTGTAGCTTTTCCTTTTGTACTTGACGTCCATGATCAGTGATAACTGGAAGGAAATTATACAATTAACCCCAATTAAGTCACAGTAATATTCATGTAACTACCTAAAGATTAGAGATGAGACATGTTCATGTACATTATTGTACAAGCTCTTTGTAATGTCTGGAAACAGCTAATTAAGAGCACATTTGCTAATTGTTCATTTGTATTATTCAGATCGGCCTGTCGTGATACATCAAAGTGCTATAATTCATCATGGAGTCCTCCGTTCATCTCTGTCAGAAGAGCAGCGTGTCTCACTGTGTGGCTGAAAATGAAATGTGCGTATTTCACATCAATCACGCTGTAGGGGGATAGTGATGACACATGGGAGAGTCATGTTCACTTGGTTCACAGCAGAAGTAGAGTTGTTTGGTGCCAGGGGCTCAGTCTGCACTGTGGCCGTTATGAGCACTGGGCTGAATGTCAGACTCAGGAGTGTAAATGCTCTGTATAAAACCCTCAGTAGATTCAACGGGTGGATCTCAGTACACTTTCATGGATTCTGGCATCATCTCTTTCCCTCCTCTCCTACAAATAGGTGAAGGTTTTGGATAAAGTTGGATAAGCTTTCCAAATATTTTTTTCAGACCATCTGCCATATAGAAACGGTCCTCTGCTACTTGGCCTGTTATCTAGTCCCGGGCTATTCTCTTCTCCATACCACAGTGAAGAGGTTTCGATACACTTCCAGTCCAGTCTGTTCCCTGGCCCTGCCTGTATTGGATTCAGCCCCTACCTATTGTCTTATTGATCACAAATGAAACAGTGAACTGATCAATACAGTCTTAATGCGAGTTTGTTGTTCAGTCACTTGCCATTAAAATCACCCGGATCACACCCAATGAGCCATCTGTTTTCTGTCATACAATGCACATGTTCCAACTATTTTCTTTGTAATTTTGGGGAGGAGGCTGCTACTCCCAGCTATCATCATAAATACCTAACCTCACTATGACTGTTGTTCAGTGCCATGTGTTATCTACACCTATAAGAATGCACTGCTTTGTCCCTTTACTACCTTTTACACAATGTTGAAGAATGGTACTTTTCTTTCGCCACCGATACTTATGGAGGCTATTCTTACACCTTAAATGAGGTTTCATGAATGTCACAAATGAAGCCAAAGTGCAGCCCCATTGATTGTGCAGGTAATTAAGATGTAAATGTGACTGAGGGCTGGATGGTGGCTGGTGAGGGAGACAGTGTGGAGCTAGCCATCACACCTGTGATAATAGCAGTGTGCTATTAACATCACCAGGGGTCTGACTGCCACATGGTCTGCTGCATTATCAATGTTTGGAGTGGAGTGATGCACTTGGCTCTTAAATATAGGGCCTGTACTTAACACATGGTGTGTGTTTTGTTTTAACATGGTGGGGTTGGAGGAGTGTAAGGCTGCAAGGTTAAGATAGTACCTTGATAGTCAGAAGTGGTTCTCAGCTGAGCCACCTGGTTGAATAAAGGCTACATTGTCAAATCGAATTAAAAACAATAGCAGTGTTATGTTGTTTTCCATGGTAGCTATGCTTAGTTAAATGATCATTTGAAATGGTACTATTCATTATTTATAATTCTTAGATGATTCTATGAAATATGAATGTGCTTATGATAGTTAGATTAAATGTAATACCTATTTCATAATTAATCTCAATGTAGGCTGCATCCACTCCCAATTTTCCACTGCAGAAAGCAGACTTGAGTGTCACTACTCAGGAGATGGAGGTGTGTGTGTGTGTGTGTGTGTGTGTGTGTGTGTGTGTGTGTGTGTGTGTGTGTGTGTTGCGCATGTGCCCACAACCCTCTGGCAGTGATGTCTAGTAGGTACTCTCACGTTCCCGTTTAGCTCCAGTGCCAGGCTGGAGGCTGTGAATGACGGGGCCAGGGGAATCCGAGGGGGGCCAGGGGGATCCGAGGGGGTGCCAAGCTGGCACGTCCTGGGAGATGTTTGTCAGGAGATGTCCCTCCCTCCAGCATGTTTACACTCACAGGGCTGTTACTGGGCTGGCTGGGGGGAAGCTAAACTGTGAGAGCAGCCGTCTTGTGAAAGCCAGGGCTCTTTCTGTGAATATTAACGAGAGAGTAGAGCAGAGAAAAGCAGAACTATCTGGACAAAACAAAGCTGGGTTTTGAGTTTTAGTGGGATAATAGCCCAGGCTCTTTCACAGCAGAACCCAGGGCACTCTGGGAGAGAGGGGAGGGACACTAAATGGGAGAGGAAGTCATAAAAAAGCGAACTTCTTTGAAAAGAGACCTGTGTGAGTGTACTTGTGTGCATGTGCGTATGTCGTTGTTGTTGTAAGAGAAGGTTTTTGGTTTTCAGACATTAGAGCTAGACAGAATTAACGTAGCTAGCTATGACATCATAAAAGGGGAGGGTGAATCACCCTGGTCATGAAAAGGTAAGGAGATTCACGCTATGCTCTTTGCCAGACACTGAGGGGAATAGAAAGGAACACAGACAGACAAGACAGCCAGGCCAAAAAGCTGGGAGGTGACTCAGATTAGAGGGCAGTGTAGTTCTGTTCAATAAGAGAGAGAGTCTGCAGACTTCAGCTCTGCTCTGTCTGACACACTGCCTGAGTAGGGCTGAGGAGAGAGAGAGAATGAGAGGGGCAGAAAAAGAAGGGAGAGAGAGAGACGAGAGAGAGAGAGAGCGAAAGAGTGAGGAAGAGAGATGGAGAGAGAGAGAGTGGGTGAGAGAGATGGCACTGCTGTAGCATCACTGAATAAACTCACACATCCCTCTAGGTAGTGAGTGTGGTAGTCATTGGGAAAGAGAGGGAGCTCTCTGAAGTCCCACATCCGACTGTGCTTCAGCTAGTGGGCTAAATGAGTACATTAACCCCTGGGCATCTTCTCCTTCTCTCACAGTGCCAAATACAGTAATACTGTAGACACGATGAGGAATGAAATGCTCAATTCTAATCATAACACATTTTCCTGAATGCGTTTGTCAGAGATGATCTGCCAGCAAGGTTGGGGTCAGTTCCATTTCAATTGTAATTTTTTGTTTACTTCCTGAATTGACTGAATTGAAATGGAATTGACCCCAACCTTGTCTGCTAGTTGTTATTTCTCTGCAGACATTTCCTTAGTGTAGTCTACACTCAGTGCTTTACGGCGTGGTCCCTATGAAATAAAATAACAGACGGCTTTACAAAGAAGGACCTCTACTACTCCTCACTTTACTTTTCCAGACAGTGACACATTTCAACCACCATGACCTCAGTTCAGTATAATGTGTGTTTGTGCTTGTTTTAAAGAACAATTAAAAATGGAAAGGCGTTCAAAATAAGGCATTATTTTCTTTATAGGGGCAGAGGGGGAAACATGAATGATGTAGAGAACATCTTGAAATACTCATCTGATATATCTCACACCACTTTGGCCCAGCATGGAGATAGCATGGCAACTGTTGTCCACCCAAGTAAATTGGGATCATTATGCCAACCACGAGAAAGAACACTCTGAACCTGAAATACTGTAATATATTAATACTGTTAAACGTTATTACAATAGCCAACCAGCTATAAGATGACAGCATTTGAACTAGAATAAGAACACAATTGAAGACAGGGCTAAATTATGTGACGGGAGATTTGCAGTTCTCTTTGTTGCTATTTTGTGATATACTTAAACCTCATACCTCATAGGACCCTCAAACCTCATAACTCCTCAAGGTGCCTAGAGTAAATGTACTGAAGGCAGCTATCTGTCACATATATACAGTAGTCCCCGGGTGTACCACTACACCAGCCCTACTTCCCCAGGAGTGCCAGGCAGGAGGGGGGGGATGATTGTGTAGTGGTACACCCGACCTCCCCTCCCATCCCTCTCCTTCGGCTCCAGGCAAGTCAGGGACAAGCGTGAGATCAATAGCCCCTGTTTGCCCGCAGCATCTCCATTTCTCAGCCGGGCCACTGATGCTAACTATCAATAGCAATAAGGGTCTGTCTGAGACAGAGTTAAAGCGCTGGCCAACCAGCATGTCTGTCTGTCTGACAGTGGCTGATAAACATCTTGTGACCAGGACTGCTACAAATAAACCACTTGATATGTTTGAACTTTTCAGGGTTATTTATTGCGAGGATGTATGGTTTTCGTGGTGTTCTCTGACTCGCTCGCTCTCCCTCCATTTTGTTACGTGCATGCATGGCCTTTTGTGGGGTAGTAAGTTACACTGTCTGTTTAGTTGGTTCATCCGAAGAAACGCCATCTTTAATGTTTGCGAGTGTATGTGGTGTTGTAGGGATCATTTCAAGTGTAATTTAGATTTTATTTCTTCCAGTGTCTTTAAAATACATAAACACTCAGCTTTTTTGGTGATGTCTGTGATTTCTTCAAGATGTTTAAAGTGTTTTGTCCTCCTCTAACTCCCATGTCTGAAGGGATGTGTGTCCGTGTAATTCTGACTCCAGTGAAACATTTAACAAACTAAGCATCTCTGTTTCCAAGTATAATTT
Organism: Oncorhynchus tshawytscha; assembly: GCF_018296145.1. Taxonomy (NCBI): domain Eukaryota; kingdom Metazoa; phylum Chordata; class Actinopteri; order Salmoniformes; family Salmonidae; genus Oncorhynchus; species Oncorhynchus tshawytscha. The sequence goes on along the minus strand of NC_056440.1, from coordinate 70,337,705 downwards.
GTCAAAGTCATATGAAAGCAGAATCTGTTTTAAAAGAATATGAAGGATTCCAGAATTAGAATCTTGGTGGTATTCAGAGTGCCAAGGTTGTTATCATTATTCCAACTCAAGCGAGTGGGTTTCATCAAATACAATCAAGTGAATTTGTATCATAACTATGGAGAGTATTTGATGATTGCATCTCTGGGAAAGACTGTTTATCTATTGAGAAAACGCTCTGGGTCTCTTGGGGGTTTGATTGAACTAATGAGAAACAGACATTGAGGTCCAGTGTATGGATGTGACACAAATATCCTAAATGTATTTATCACATAAGATCAAAACCCACTTATCAAGTGTTGAGCACAGAAATACCACTTCCTGCAAAATAACACACAACACCCTGTGTGTGCAACAATACTCTAAATCTTACTTCAATCAAAAGAAGCAAATAATTCCATTCAAATAGCCTTATGTGTTATTAAACCCAACCTGGGATTTGAGCATGTATGAACAATTTGACAAACCCCAACCCACAGTGTCCTGTTTTTTGGTGCTGAAAGGAGCTCTCACTCCCCCACTAACATCCTGAAGCCCGTATGTATACTCTAGCTAAGTGTCTGTAAATACAAGATCAACTGTTGGCTCTCTGCTCTCACACCTCACTCCTTCTGATTGGTAGTAAGCCTTTAGGTCAGATACTTATTCAATCTACCCACAGCTCTCAACATGAGTACCTGGACAACAGCTAACCTGACAACACACACACACACACACAAAATGGAGAAACAGGGTGATGGAGAGTAATGACCTCTGGCACCACTGTGACACTTCTGAATGTTTGCTTGTTTTTTCTCAAACAAGCCAGACCTGAAAGGAGAGACTGTAACTCCAACTAAGATCATGTAAATACAAACAAATTCCTATTGATATGGAGTAATGCTCCAGGAAGTTGTGGAGGGCAACAATGGGGAGACACAATCTGTGGGACAAGTGTAGCAGGGCTGCTAGAGGACAATAGAAGAGGTCTGATCTCTTAATTAATGGACATCATTCTCTGCAGCATGAGGCAGGTACTGAATTTTAATGCAGGCCATTTTTCAAAGGGATCCCTGCCAAATGGCACATTGTGTTGTCTTATTTAGAGTTTTAAACATGGGAGAGTTTGACAGAAAATATGATTGTATTTTTATTTTTAAGTGGGTTGTCAGTTCTCTTGCTGTTATTGCTGATGGAAACTTGAAACATCACAAAATCAGGATGATTGACAGGATGTAAACTTACTTATGAATAAATGTTGTCAGAATATTATTTTGTCAAAATATGTATTGAAATAATTTTAATAACTAAGGACACAATATAATATGTAATATCCACAGTTATGTTATCTTGGGGTTTTTGTATCGAATAGCTTAGTTATAGTTGTATAATAGTCTAAACCTTTAGAAGTAACATAGGCCTACTTTTTATTCTAGAAGGTTAGCACATGGAAAATAAATGACTATGGCTTTGTGTAGCAGGCTGGTCTCTGCATGAAATCCCTTTAATCAAGACTTTAATCCGCATCAAGGACGGCAGTGTCATGAATGAGGCCATCCTCTGTTTGTCCAGTATTCATCTTGATCATGATTATTGTGAAATGCTTGCGTATGAAATTAAAACACTGACTAATTGATTATATCGTGTTTAGAAGTAGGCCTACCATGGCGTGCATGTCATGTAAAGCACAGAAACTCAACTGAAATGTAAACATTCTAGTAAAGCAATATTCATACTTTCAGCTGGGTATTGTCTTGTCCCATGTCAGTTGATGATGTGTTATTTGCTCATTTATCTCCTATTGAAAGCCTATTTATCCTCATGAGGCGCACAAGTGAATCTGGATAAATTCCGGATCTTAAAATAGTCCCGTGTTCTTCAACTGTTCGCATGTAAATTAGGTCGATACAACGTAGGCCTACTGGGTAAGTAAATGCCTTGAGGAGTGTAATGAGCGGTAGCCTATACCGGGAAGACGACAGACCGTTATCCGTTTTTTTACAGATTGAAAACCCCCATAAATGTATCCGTGAAACAACTTGTCTAGTTTCTTTACATGAATTAAATAATTTCGACCTGTTTAGAGCTTCTATAATTCTGTTTTAGCCTCCAGCCCACTAATGCATCTGACCTAGTTCAAAGTGTGATCCAACTAGTTGTAATTCTTTGGGCATCGTGTTTAGAAACCGACAGAACTGTGTGTGAATACTACATGTTGAATGCGGTGTTACACAAAAGCCCTCTATTACAGAGAGCGCGCCGGGGGGGGGGGTATTTCGCAAGAGACTGATCTATGGGACCCACCAACAACACAGGTCTCGGGGTGCGGTGGAAATGCCCATTTTGCTTATGCTATTCAATTATGCGGTCAAACGCTCTGTGTTTTCTGAGCAATGATCAATTATCGTATGTCAGTGATAATAGTGAATGATGGGCCCACGCATCTCCCACTCTTATACGCATCTCCCACTCTTATATGCTGCTTATCGATTGCGCATGACAGAGAGAGCGAGCGCGCACTGAGTATGTGCGCGCAAAATACAGCGTCAGTCACTTTACATGCATTGCAAATATATTCTCCCAAACTCAAAAGAATAAATACTTTTTTCTTGAGTGAAACAACCAACATATTATTTTTTATTGAGTCAATCTTAATGTATAGTCTATGTCTTACTCTAGTAGTACCCGCTTTATGAATATGATGTAATTGTTAATAACTTTGTCATATTTTCATTATAAGCGAGAGATGTCCCCTATACATTTGTTTCCAGTGCTGCCAATTAATTGCCCCTCTCAATGTGGGTGGGAGTGAGTTTCGGACTGCTTTTATTTAACCCCTACCCCCATCCCACGCTTTCATTCCTCCACTTATTTCAATTCAGACCCCCAAAATTCTTGCTGTTTGTGTCATTCATCCCGTGATTGTTAACACAGTATAGTCCGACCGTCTGGGGTGAATCTCATTTAAAATGTCTCTCGCTCGGCTGGGCTGCAAATCACCCTGTTTACAATCTCACACCAACACTCACATCAATTAACTGCCCATTGATTTTTCAGCCCGGGACATTACAATATTGCAGACATATTTTCTTGTCCCTCTTAGTTTAACCGCCGATATAATTATCAGCAAAGTTTCTTTCCCATGGGTATCAATACGAGTAAGCCTATTATTACCCTGCATGACATATAGGTATGTAATGGCACTTCCAATAAGACAATCATTTTATAAAAATTTGAAAAATATTTATTACTTATTGAGATTCTGTATTGACCTATCAGTGTCCACCAAACAAAAGTAGCTATCACCAATATTTTTCCCCTGTCCCTTCCTCGGCCATTAATAAGTAAATAGGACTCGTCCTAAAAGATAGCTGAAACAAGAGAGGACTAGATCCATCTAGCCTGCAGCAGCTCTTTAAATATTCAGTGAAAAATAATGGCATCCAAGACATCACCTATAGTAACATTATTATCTTCATTTCTCAAAATCAGCCCGACTGATAGCTTCGTTTATCTTTTCCACACAATAAATCTACTAGACACAGAGCAGCTCCTATGGGAACTCCTGCTCTCTTCAAACATTCCCAAGGATGACTCCAGGAGTCATCACGAATAGTGTATAATTTTAGAACTATGATTCTTATCATTTGTATATTATCATTTGTATTATTAGTAATATTATTATAAAATTACTAACGTACATACAGTAGGTTATAAAATGGACTTAGCTATTGGCTTCACATATTCAAAAAAATGTGTTACAATTAAATTATATTTTTCAACACTTATTATGTGACCTATATTGTATTATAATGCTTTATCAATAAAGATCTTGTCTGGTCCTATTCTCCTCCCGGTTGTATATGCCAGTAGTTCTCGATGTTGAAAAAGTACACATTTATCGTTGTGTTTGGAGCAAAGATTAATGTCTATTCAGTGTAACCTCTATAGTTTGAAATGTATACTATTCTATTATTATTATTCTATTTAAATCCACTTCTTGAATAGCAACGGATTTGGCTTGCATTACAACTGGGCAATAAGGGTCTCATTTTTGTTACAGAACTGATTAAATTATAAACTTGACGTACAGCAAAAAACCATACATAGGCTACCCGTGACATGCTGGGCTACTGTAGGCTACAATTTGGACAAGACGCTGATTGTAGCGAGTTTCCCTAAACAAGCCAATCAATTTATGAAATGAAAGCAACTCCATGTTTCAATGACGCGCAAGTTCGTGAAATGTATGCATGAAGTAGCCTATGTATAGTAAACATCTATAAACAACACAAACATGTCCATGCCTTCGAAACAGAATCATACACTCTTTACTGTCCCCTCTACTGGTCAGTCAGTCGTTCACGCTCACACACACTTGCTCGCGAACCATGCGTATGAGAATTAGCGAGAGAGAGAGGGGAGAGAGAGATTGCACCTCCGTCGGTTTATGATAGAATAGCCCAGTGACCAATCACGTCATAGGTGGGCTGGGCTCAACATTTCTCACAGTCCTACATGGGCCCTTAAAGTTTGTTTGTTCGCGGAATGCGATGTGTGATGAAAACGTGTTACTAACACCGTTCGGCGATAATCAAATTAATCTGATTTGGATATTCGATACATATCTTGGAGTTCCGAGACACCTACGGTGCCGTTACGCACGAGCCTCTTGTAGTCGATAAACGTTTTCCTCGCTGCCTTGAGGCACCACCAACCAACGATTAGGTATTGGTGTTTCAACATACAAGATCTGAATTACAACGACCTCAATGCAAATCTGAAAGGAGGATATGCACAGCAACAGCGACCAGAGTTGTGGAAAGTATTTGTATGTGAGATCACGTAGGTTTCACGGTGAGCGTCTCGTCAGTTCAAATTGACCTAACTCTGCTGGGTTTGATCGCTGCTTGGTCAATAGGAAAGATACGGTTCCGCGCATGGACTGAAGACTCTGACATTCCACTAGTAGCCAAAATAAGCTTTACGTAGCTACCAGCTGGTTGCTAAGAAGGGTTAAACTGTATCTAAAGGGAGTTGGAAAACCCAGCCTTTTCTTCCACACGGATCAACTCATTGGGTGGGAGCTGAGAGAGAGACAAGAGTCCCCAGCAAATCAGGACCTAATTGATTAAAGAGACTTAATTTGAATAGGGGACTGGCGAGGTGCCAATCGCCTTTCAAAGAACCCTCTTATGATTAATCGCAAAGCATTATTGATAATCATAACAGGACAAATGCGCTGTGGATGGACTCGATTTTTGTAATTTTCAGCAGATTTTTTAGTAATTTTTTATTCTTTCTTGGCTGATGTGTGAGCCAGCATGTCGCGGAGGAAACAAGCAAAGCCGCAACATTTCCAATCGGACCCTCATCTGGCCTTATCCAAGCACAATGGTAAGTTCGGGCAATGGATCGCTCTTATCCAAGCTACTATCTTTTAATAGCTGGTTTTCAGATGTTTTTGTCTTTTTATGATCGTTTCTTTTTGGATAGGAAATCTTCCCCCTTTTTTTTCTAAGTTAGACAAAAAAAAAATGAATTCATGCAATTTACAGTCTCAAAATCAGCTTATCATAACAAGACACATTTGTTATATACATAGACTATCTACTTTATGATCGAACTATGGCCCGTGCCTTTTCTATATCGCTCTAAGACACAGTCAAATACTTTTATACTTGAAAATATCATATTATTGCGTTTTGTTGTTCATATTACTTTAGAATTCAACTTTATGTTACAAAATATAACCGTGTAAAAGTGCATGCGTTATAGTCTTGTTATTAGGCTGCTTAGCCTACCTTTACCTCGACATAGGCTTCTATGTAGCCTACGCTTTTAGTATTCACTTTTTAGAACACGTTGTGTGGTAGGCTACAAAGATTGATTTTTTAATCAACATGTTTGTCTTACACACTTTGAAGCAAGTTTCCTCTATTGCTGCTGCAAGCAAAGTTGCTGCAGCGAAAGGCTCGTTTAAGTTTCTGCTTTTGTAGTCGACTTAGTTTCACTCCAATCGTTGCCCAACTGTACTCTATGCACGGACAAGTACTTGTGCGTCGAACTAACCAGTATTTTCTTTAATGTTTGCACGCTATTTTGGGTTTAGGCCTATATAGAAAATAAATAATCATTTGCATACTCGCGTAAAGTTTCTGCTGTTTCTGACTGTCCTGTACATAGGCTAGTCTACAAAGTCGGTATTTCTCTGCCAAGCCTTGGCTGGATGAAAATAAATGATAAGAATGATAAGAAAATATAAACATTTTTGCTTGAAATGAATTTGACCTTATCGATTTTCAGTTTGTGGACATGTTTACAAATTATATGGTCTTTGTGGATGGTAATCATTCGTTTACAGATTATATGACTTTTAAACACAATCTCAATGGGTTAGGTTGTTCAAGATGCAATTATTTTCAGAACACTGAAACTATAATGGCCTTACCTTCTAGTTATTATGTATATCATTTATTTAATGTTAATACATTTTAATAGTTTTTTTTAAAACTTTATTTAACCTGGAAAGTCAGTTCAGAACAAATTCGCAATGACAGCCTAGGAACAGTGGGTTTTGTTTACATATTTTTACCTTGTCAGCATATCTTGCAACCTTGTTACTAGTCCAACGCTCAACCACTATTCCGGTGTAACCCATAATTTTCAAAATATTTCAAAACTGAAATGTTAGAATAGATGACATACTGCTTCATATTCTCTCTTTCGCCCCCCCCTCTCTCTCGCTCTCGCACTCGCCTCTCTCTCTCTCACATACACACAAACATACACACTGAGGGAAAAAGATCGAGAAATAAATAGTGAGGGACTGAGGCCTGTTATTTTACGACATAAACAAGTTAAACGTATCCCTATAATTTTCAAAAATACGTAAAAGGTTTATGTTAATTTACTTTAACAAAAGCTCAGCACCAAATTACCTCACGTCATGAAAATTAGATAATATAAAAAACATGTCAAGTTGTGGTTGAGACCATCAAAAAGATGGCAACAGTGGTTGAATGAGTTTTATTATGCAACTACCTTGGTTGCTTTTGGAACGCTTTGTCACCTTTGCGAGTTTCCACTACTCCGGAGTGACCAGCTGACCATCTCTGTTAAGTCCACCCAACAGTCACGTTTCCTCTTATGATGAGACATTTGATAAAATTATGTTTTCCAAAGAGACCTATAACAAGCTGGGCTTTAATTTCCTATTGCTAAAGATGTCCTTTAGACCTGCTGTGAAAACCAGGTTATGGAAGTATTTTTTATATGCCTACAACACCCATAGCCATAACTTTCACCCTATGGTGTTTGTAAGGTATTTTGATGCGGCAAAGATTAAGTTTCACTGTCTTAAAAATAGCAAGCAATATGCAGATTATTAAGGTTTGTATAGGATATATTGCCTCAAACGTACAATTTACTGAAATAACTATTTTCAAAATGGTTGAATGGTCGTAGTGAAACGACAGTAGTTTCTATCTAACATTCTAGAATTGTAAATGTATTTAAAAAGTCTCACATATATAGTAGATTTAAGTGTTGCGTTTTCTCTGTTCATTAGTTTACATGGAAGTTAGATTAGGCTTTGTCTTTTTGCAGACTATATTGTCATTGCACTAGCTTTTTTCAAAGGAAATCATAAGCTCCTATCTCTGATACAGATTACATTTGACTTGTTTGTAGTTACTGCTCTATAGTATCCCATATTCCTCTATTATTACTATTAATATCTGTTTATTAGAAGTGTTTTCCATGACATAGCCTACAGAAAGGTAACTCTAGAGGCTCTTTAACTGACCCTATATGGCTGTTTTTTCCATACATATTGTCTATGTATTTTCCTTCTGAGGAGTTGTATGGAAATATATTTTCATCGAGACAGTCAATTTAGTTTGACTTATTTTTCATATATAACTAATCTATATTTTTGGACTAACTTGACATTGTCCATGTTTTAAGCTATTTCAGTGTGTGTACAACTATGTTGTTTGCAGTATCCTTTAAAAAACATGTTATGCTAGCTGGTAATAAAGGTCTGTTTCACCCAAATTAAACCTTGCATAAAAAGCATTTACTTCTACCTAAGGTTGCATGATTTGGTTGGAACCAAGGATCAATGCAAAACATAGTCTATACCTAGAATCATACTTGTTTTTCCTTGACCGCTGCATTTCCCCTAAAATGTAATAAAGTAGTGAATAGTAACTTTAGTCATTCTCTGTCAGCAGACTGGTGCCTACTGAGTTTCACAATAAATAACCCAAATGCATCATGCATTAAACAAGCTGAAAATGCAATACCTGTAATTATGGGTTAGGCACCTGGAATACTTGCATTTCTGGTAATGGGTTCATAATTCTAGAATGTGTGCTCATGACTGAGAGATCTCCTGTTTGTGTGGAACTGGAAAGTCCTCAGGAGTCTCTGTATGCAAAATAAAAAGAGGGAGGCTAACATTCCCAATACATTTTAAGGAGATGCTGAGGGCATTTTGCCACTGGGTAGTTAGTGTATGAGGTTGAAAGTCAAGGCTGTCTGTCTCTCATCTCGTCCCTCCGAGAGAGAGTTCTCGGGTGGGATGTTCAGCTGTTTTAACCTTTGCCAGGGTCCCCCTGTGTCTCCCTGTGTGAAGTTGATGAGAGTTCAGGCTGCAGTGTGTTCTCCTGTACCTCGTCATTGACCCCGCTGATCAGAGCCACAGGGGCCTAGCAGGGACCCTGTCCTATATTCGTGATGGGGGGGGTCTTATCAGTGTGACCGCCATCCACTTCCACCCTGCAAGAGTAGCTACCCCAGAGGGAGATCGGCAGGGCGGTCCCCAGCCCTTCGCACTGTTGTACCCCGCAAACAACAGGGATTCAGTTACTTGTCATTTTGCCAATGTTTATAAAGTGGAAGGCTGAGATGTATCCCGGCTGAAGGACTAGCTTGCTTTTCTCCCTTCTCCTCCCCTTTAAGCTTTAATCATGTCACCAGGGCAGAGCTGCTAAGGCTGGGGCTTGTCCATCCAGGAAACGGCAGCTATAGTGGAACCCCATCTAGTGTTCACTGGGATGTTTCCAGTGAGGCCAGCAGTGTGAGGGCTGGAGAGGAGGTGGGTTAGCTCAGGCATGCATCAGGCATCAGACATCCTACTGAATTCACAAGTGTCAAGAGACTTGAAGCCAGCGTCCCTACAAAGTAACGTAGGAACTCTCAAAAAGCTACTCTGTCATATTTTCTACTAATCCACATTTCTATATCCCTTATTATTTACTCCCTTCTGTCCTTTTTATACAGCTCTATGTTTTGGCATGTGTCTCTTCTGCCTCCCTGAAGGCCTCATCTCTGGTGACTCTTTGTAGCATGATGATTTTTATACAGTTTTTATACAGAGTAATGCATTATTTTTATTCAGAGATTATCCTCAGCTATTTTTTAAACATTGACTAATTTATGCACTGTTGCTGTAGACATTTGGGTGTTGTGTGTATTGTGGCTGTTCTCATTTGTTGCCGTTATTTTCATAGTATTCGTTTTCTTTATTCATAAAGACATCAGATGAACAAAATATTAAATATCATCTCTTTTTAAGTGCTTGTCTACTTATGTAAACAAACATGATTACATGTCAGTACATGATTATAGATTTAAGACTTTCAAATACTCCATGCTTCTGAGATGTTTAACCCTTTTTAATAGTCAAGGTGGTGGTATGGAAATAGCTTCTTGTGAAAGAGCACATTTGAGATGGAATAATTTGATTGTTTTAATTGGACCACTATTTGCTTTACAATCACTGAGTATTTATGAAGGAAGGGGGTGGGGTGGGGTGTGCTGGGTGTTGAGAGTAACACACTTTGAGATTTAGAAAGTGAATTTACCCCTTGGTTGGTCAAATCCTAGCCTGTTACAAATACGTTATTATTAGGGACATATATATTGTGGTTTCAGTGAATGTTATGATAAGTTGATAACAGAGTTACATTTGGGCATATGCTCTTTGTTTGATTTTTCTCTGTGGTTTTGGATATAGTTATTTTGGTCGATAAACATGATCCTATTTAGATAGAATCCACAATGTGATACAATCCACAATGTCCAGTTTCCATTCACTTGACGAATGAGAGAATGTTACATTTAAAGATAGTTATTACTGACTGCCTAACTAAATAAGTTATCCACAGGTCTCTGAAGAAACTTGAGCTAGTCACTTGTTCTTAGTGTTTTCATACAGATTCCATTGGACAGTTTAAACAAACCTTTGGATGTATGGAATCTTAAATCCTTTAAAAATATATATTTATGATATGTGGAAATAGTAGCTTGCGGCTTCAACATGTGTGTCATCACTACACTCCAGTGCACTTTAATCTAGTAAGAGAATAATAATTAACGCTATGAACTTGATGTTTACATTTTTGCTTTGATAGTGCACTTTTGTATGTTTGTAAAAGTTTGCTCCTGTAACCTCTAGGTAACTTTTTTAAGTTCTTGAAGGGCGGTTCAAGCGCGTTCATTTAGTTGACTTTGGATAGTTTTCTCACAGTTTTGTTTAGCTACATTAGTGTTTCCTACAGCAGTGTATTCAGGACATGGTGTAAATTGATGTATTTCCTCTTACATAAAATCCACTTTCATTAGTTCACATGGTCAACCAATACCAAACAAAGCTACTCTTCCTTCCCACGAGGTAAATCAAACACATTTTTCATTACTGACGCTTTCAGGGGAGGCTGCATGGTTGATATTAAAAAGTTACCATTAATGTTCGAGCGAGTCTTCTCCGTTTGCATGGTTAGAGTGGTGTGAGTCTGGGTTTTACTGTCATGGCAACTTTGCGTTATCTGATGTCCCAGAGCAGAGAAACGTTGAGGGAGATAATCCCTGAATTAAACAGGATCTGCTTTGAGTTGGCCAAGATGAGCAGGCCAGGCCAGGCCAGGCCGTGCCGACAAGCCCGCCGCTCCCATGCTGTGTGAACAATGGGAAGCCATCCTGTCTCAGTGGGGAAGGGCCGCAGTCATCTCTCTCTCTCGTTCTCTCTCTCTCTCTCTCTCTCTCTGTCTCTCTCTCTCTCTCTCTGTCTCTCTCTGTCTCTGTCTCTGGGTTTCATTTTCAAATGAACCCTCCTCCCTTTCCATCCGTGATGAAAATGTAGATCGCCGGGGCCCACAATGAAAGGGATTCATAGAGAATTGCAATTTGTAAATCAACTTGTATGTTAAACAGTGAGATTTGGGTTTGACAAAAAGAAGATAGAATGAGGAAAGTCTGGAGCACAGCAGTGGCACAGGGGTGTTGACTCGCCTTTTGTTCTTTTCACACTGACCCCTGTGTTTGTTGAATGGAAATTGCATAACCAAGACCAGTTTCTTTACACATTTAAAAGACAATTATTCATTTTGCGTATTCTTATTGGTTGGTATTGAATTGCCTGTTGCTTAAAACTGGTGTGGCCAGTTGCTTGGTTTTGGGCAGCAAGCTGTTCATTCTAATATATATGACAGCAGCTCCACTCATAGGTCTTGACTCATTTATTGACCCATTTGTAGTTATGTTTTTATTTTTCCCTGGAAGGTGTGTGTGTATATATATATATATATATATATATATATATATATAGCACTGTGATACTTCCAGATTTACATCAATACAAATTAACAGTTTTTGATACAAAGTTTTATACTTTATGTTTTACTCTTCATTTTATATTAGGTACCATAATGTGTTTTATTTATTTTATGTTATGTAAATTTATGAAATATACATATTTATAAAAACATGTGTTATGTAAACATTACAGATATTTTAGTAAAAACAAAATGTATAATTCTTAGTGATATCAGTACAATAATGGCATATATAATTCTGCACTGTCTTTGTTGAGTGTCCGAGTGGCTAGAGAGAACAATCTGGAATCCAAAGGTTCTGTTTATTGTGGCTGTCAGATTCCGAATGCAGCCTGACGGGATACAAATTAGCTTAGTGACAGAGATAACCTGTCCAAGATGCCTGTAGTTGAGTTGAAAATGAGCAAAGTTGACAGCAAATTGAAAGTCTAATAAGTCCTTCAAATGGTTGATTTGCACTCAATGGACAAGTAGACATGGAGGAGTATGAAATATTGGAAATCAATGCTTCTCTATGAAATGTCATTATGCCCCAATGTCCTCACTTCATAGTATTTTATATGTTGATGGATTGTCTATAGAAAATTATTACTTAAAAGATTGTTGGCTTGATGAAACCAGATGTACATCTTCAAAGATCACTTTTAGGCAATATTTGAACAAGTATTATTGATTTCCATTATTTTCTTATCCTGTTTCTCAGAGCCACCACATTAAAAGGGGTCTTTTTCACAATTTGTTTGATTTATTGTTGCTTTTTTGATGGTTGTTTTTTGTGAACATATCAAGCAGATAAGTGTAAAACTTATTAATTTAAGATTAACAACAAAGGAATTTGAATAGATAAAGCTGCCTCTTCAGCTGAAAAACATTTCTAATCACTAATCCTCTGTTTCCCCCTCCTGTGTTTTTCAGGGGACACAGAAGAGCCCTGCTCGGAGGAAGACCCCCCCTGCAAGGAGTCAGATGCCCATGTCTGTAGCAGATGTTGTGCTGAGTTCTTTGAACTATCAGATCTTGAACAACACCAGAAGAATTGCACTAAGAATCAATTAGTTCTGATAGTGAATGAGAATCCTGCCTCTCCTTCCGGAAGCTTCTCGCCTGGCTCCCCTCCACATAATCCTGATGAGCAGATGAATGACACGGTTAATAACACTGATCAAGCGCAGTGCAGTGACCTTTTGGAGCATAACGCTCTTGACAAAGAAGAATCCATGGACGTCGACGTTTCCGAAATCAACGCTCATCCTGGCCACGACAATGATGGAGGCAGCAGCCACATGGAGGGAGGCAGTAACATCAACATGAACACGGGCGAGGGAAATGGCCACAGTTCCAGCAGGAACAGCTCCGGACCAGCACCGGGCACCTCGATTGTCTCTGCCCCTCAGCTACCTCCGCTCGGCAACCTGACTGACCTGGGGAGCATCTCTATGATCAACAGCAACGTCATCATCGAAAACCTGCAGAGCACCAAAGTGGCTGTGGCCCAGTTCTCCCAGGAGATGCAGCGCTCCTCTGGGTCTGGGTCCGGGGGCCCGAAGGTGGCAGTGCCGGCCCTGATGGAGCAACTTCTGGGCCTGCAGCAGCAACAGATCCACCAGCTGCAGCTCATTGAACAGATCCGTCACCAGATCCTGCTACTGGCCTCCCAGTCCCCTGAAAGGCAGGTGCCCCCCAGCATCTCCACACCAGGAGGCTCGTTGGGGCCGTCAGGCAACCCACTGACCACGCTCAGCTCCCATCTCTCTCAGCAGCTGGCTGCAGCCGCAGGCTTAGCACAGAGCCTGGCCAGCCAGTCTGCCAGCATCAGCAGCCTGAAACAGCTGGCTGAAAGGGTGCAGCTACCTCAGAGCAACAACCCCAGCAGCGGTGAATCATCTCAGAGCATCAGCTCACTGGGGTCATCCACAGTCAACAACTCCCAGTCGTCATCTGACAAGAGGTCATTACATGCGATCAGCAGCAACCTCCACTCTCAGCTCAGTAACCCATCACACACTAAGTCATCCATGCCAGCCTTTGGGATAGGTAGCCTGTTGAACCCTGTAACTCATCCACATCTACCTCAGCTCCCGTCTGGAAACCACCTATTTTCCAGCTCCCTGCCCAGTATTGGCACTACAGTGGAGGACCTCAACTCTCTGGCTGCGCTGGCCCAGAGGAAAGGCAAGCCACCAAACGTAACTTCATTTGAACCCAAGAGCAGCTCAGAGGAGGCGTTCTTCAAGCATAAGTGCAGATTTTGTGCCAAGGTGTTTGGGAGTGACAGTGCCTTGCAGATCCACCTGCGATCTCACACAGGTGAGAGGCCGTACAAGTGTAACATCTGTGGCAATCGCTTCTCCACCCGCGGTAACTTGAAGGTCCACTTCCAGCGTCATAAAGAGAAGTATCCACATGTTCAGATGAATCCATACCCTGTCCCCGAGCATTTAGACAATATACCAACGAGCACCGGCATTCCATATGGCATGTCAATGCCTCCAGAGAAGCCTGTGACCAGCTGGCTGGACAGCAAACCTGTTCTCTCCACTCTGACCTCGTCAGTGGGCATGCTGCTCCCACCAACCATGCCCAGCCTGCCACCATTCATTAAAAAAGAAGATCATTCGGTAGCCATAACCAGCCCCTCCTTTTCCACAAAGACTGACTCCGGTTGTGACGCTGCTGAGCCATCAATGAAAAGCAACGACGGGTTGTCTGAAGAAGCTGCGGCCCTGCCTACATCAAACGGGAAAACTGAAGAGGGCAATCACTTGTCGAGCTTCATGCCGAGTGTGAGCTCTGAGTCTGAGCGCAACACAGAATACACAACCTCCAACAGCCCGCCTATGATGACCAACCCTCTCATGCCCCTCATGTCTGAGCAGTTCAAGGCTAAGTTCCCGTTCGGGGGCCTCTTGGACCCGCTCCAGGGATCGGAGACCTCCAAGCTGCAGCAGCTGGTGGAGAACATCGACAGGAAGTTGACGGACCCCAATGAGTGTGTCATCTGCCACCGTGTGCTCAGCTGTCAGAGCGCTCTGAAAATGCACTACCGTACTCACACTGGAGAGAGGCCCTTCAAGTGTAAAGTGTGTGGCAGAGCCTTCACCACCAAAGGGAACCTGAAGACACACTACACCGTCCACCGGGCCATGCCTCCACTCAGGGTCCATCACTCCTGCCCCATCTGCCAGAAGAAGTTCACCAACGCAGTGGTCCTGCAGCAGCACATCCGAATGCACATGGGAGGGCAGATCCCAAACACCCCACTGCCAGACAGCTACCCTGAGTCCATGGGCTCCGACACAGGCTCCTTTGATGAGAGGAACTTCGATGAGAACTTTGATGATCTGGACAACTTTTCTGATGATGATATGGAGGGGATGGAGGGAGTGGAAGGGATGGAAGACGGCCCTGATAGCAGCGTCCCAGACACCCCTAAGTCAGCCGATGCCTCCCAAGACAGCCTGTGCAATTCCCCCTCTCACCCCGAGATGGTCGTCCAGGACGGGCAGGAGAAAAACCATCACAATGCCTACCACAATACCCACCATGATATTGACTATAGAATCCACCACAACAACCTCCATAACAATCAACATCACAGCCACCATGACAACCACCATAACAATCATCTTAACAACCACCATGACAATCAGCATAACAGCCACCATAACCCCCACCAGAGGCTGGTAGAGGAGCTGCAGGCCAGCAGAATGAAGGCCATGGGGAACAGAGGTTCAATGGAAGGGGACTGCCTCACTAACGACTCCTCATCCCTGGGTGGGGACATCGAGAGCCCGAGTGCCGGGAGTCCAGCAGTGTCAGAATCTACCTCTTCCATGCAGCCCCCATCCCCTACCAATGGGCACCCCCAACATCAACGTAAATCCCCCAGCTTGGAGGAAAGGCAGGAGAGGCAGGAGAGACAGGAGAGGCACCAGAGAGCTATGTCCCTGGATCACATCAGTGCCAGCCTCATGCAGCATCACCCCTCTAGCATCGGGGCCCTGGACCTGACGTCCTGCAACCCGTCTAAAGACCCACTGGGCATGCTCTTCCCATTCCGTGAGCGCAGCACGTTCAAGAACACAGCCTGTGACATCTGTGGGAAAACGTTTGCATGTCAGAGTGCCTTGGACATCCACTACCGAAGCCATACCAAAGAAAGGCCGTTCATTTGCACAGCCTGTAACCGGGGCTTCTCGACCAAGGGCAACCTGAAGCAGCACATGCTCACCCACCAGATGAGGGACTTGCCCTCGCAGCTCTTCGAACCCTCTAACACCAGCCTCTCCTCCAGTCCGACCCCCTCCCTCCTCTCTGTGAACTCCCTGTCCTCCATGATCAAATCAGAGGTCAACGGCTTCCTCCACGGCCTCCACCACCATCAGGACCACCACAGGGACCACCACAGGGACCACCACAGGGACCACCACAGGGACCACCATATCGACCATCACAGGGAACACCACAGGGAACACCACAGGGACCACCAGGACCGGGATCACCATAAGGACATGGCAAGTAACATGCCCCACGGCCTGGTGACCACCTCGGACTCTGCATCCCCAGTGCTCTCAGCCTCTGCCCCTCTACGCCGGACACCCAAGCAGCACTACTGCAACACTTGTGGGAAGACCTTCTCCTCCTCTAGCGCTCTGCAGATACATGAGAGGACCCACACTGGGGAGAAGCCCTTCGCCTGTCACATCTGTGGTCGGGCTTTCACCACCAAAGGAAATCTCAAGGTAATTGTATGATTATAAACATTATGAATGCAATAGGTAAAATACACACATATTCAATATCTCAGGGCAATTGTATATTTAAAAACATTATGAATGGAATTGGAAAATGTTCACATATTTATTAATGAATATCTACAGGAGGAGTATAAAAATCACCAGAATTTTGATCCACAACTTTGAGCAACAAATTGAAGTGTGTTATGTCAGTGCCATTCGGAGGCAGTAATGTTCTATAATTGATGAAAGAACCAGCTCAGCGGAAAGGTTGAATCACCCCATTAATATGATTATTGGGTAGAAACCTGAGAATGTGATCAGCAGAGCACAGCTGGGAATGGTTCAGTTAACAGCATTAACTACAGTTACTAGAGGCAACCAGAGGCAACCATCCTCAGTTTTCCAGAGTTTACCCCATGAAAATCCCAGTTTCCCTTTGACCATTTGGAAAAGGTGATAAACCTCAGAGATAAACAGGAACTGAAGGGCCAAATGTGATCACACCACTCAACTGTGTGAAATCAAGGTGGTGAAACATAGAAAGGTATAATATTTAGGAAGCACTGTCAAATGTATAACCAGATTGCAATTACCGGGTAATCAGCACCAGTTATAGTTTACACCCTTGATGATGTAAAAAAACAATACCCTTATTATTTGTAGCACGATTTCACATTTTGCTGATGCTATGATTTTGTAGTGTGTTTTTATTAAAATAATGTATAATTTCTAGCAAGTGATATTTTAAAACATGTTATCACTCTAGACAACACAATCAGTTGTGTATCTGACACCTCCATGTTTCTACATTGATTTAAAAAGAATAACATGAATTATCTGTAACAGTCATCCTTTCAGGATCAAAAGAAGAAGAAAAAGACATTGTCCTTGTTGGGAAAGGGCTTAGTAGGGGTAAACATCAGATGTAATACTGGCCAGGGCAATGAGAGTGGGCACTGCAATTTGAACCAAAGCACAAGGGTCTCCCTCATGAGAAGGTTTCAGATTAAATGCAGATTAAATGCAGTATTTCATCCTAGCCATAATAAAATGGTTACACCATGCCCACGTCCCCACGCCGTTCACAGCTCACTGCACCAATCCTCCTGTTGCACCCAGGGTGCTGAACTATTTTAATACTAACTTGCTGTTTATTATTTTCTTTTTTTCCGTTGCATCATCTGTTACTATGTGCCTTTGTCGTGGCCAAGTTTGAAATATTTCTGATTTGCGTCCTCTCCCTGTATCTCTGTTTCTCTTTCCAGGTTCATATGGGGACACACATGTGGAACAGCGCCCCTGCTAGACGCGGCCGCCGGCTCTCTGTAGATGGCTCCATGGCCTTCCTGGGTACCAACCCTGTCAAGTTCCCAGAGATCTTCCAGAAGGACATGGCATCTAGGTTGGGCAACGGAGACCCGGCTAGCTTCTGGAACCAGTACGCTGCAGCGTTTTCCAGTGGCTTGGCCATGAAGACCAACGAGATCTCTGTCATCCAGAACGGAGGCCTGCCATCTCTGTCGGGGAGCATGGGGAACGGGGGCAGCTCGCCCGTGGGCGGCCTCACAGGCAACCTGGAGAGGCTGCACAGTACAGAATCCAATGCCGCTCTGGCTGGCCTGGAGAAAATGGCCAACGCAGAGAACGGGACCCACTTCCGATTCACACGTTTCATGGAGGACAACAAAGAGATTGCCACAAACTAGAGACCTGTTCCCTCTCATATGTACACACACACACACACACACACACATACACACACACACACACACATACACACATACACACACATAGTGATTGAAAAGAGAAAGAGAACCAGGCAAAGACAAAGAATGACTTGGCTTTGGCTTGCCTTTGAAACTTTACCAACATGAGTGTGAAGAGAAGTTGCTTTTTTGTACAATGTACAACATGTTATAGTTTTAAGGAGCTTATTTATTAGTGATTATAACCTTGCTTGGAACCAAGTGGAAGCATTAACAGTTAGTTTTTTTCCCGTTCTACAGCCAGAATGGGTATGAGCTGAAAGTGAGCTGTTGAAACTTTAGCATATCTTTACCTTGGCATTAAGTTATTTTGGTCTGTAGTATATAGCTTTAACACAACTGTTGATGTTCATGTGACGCATTAGATCTGTAATAAGTGAAACAGAATGGCTGTAAATAATGTACACTGATCTACTCTAGATGGTCTAACAGATGTGTATTAACGTTCCCCCTTGAAAAAAATCATTGAGACTTCAGGCAAGGGACTATGATTACACTGTAGTCATTTCCTTATCAACCGCTGTTGATCTTTTATTTAAGGAAAAAGAAAGCATTCAAGCATTTCAAGTGTTTATTTAGAGTTACAGTAGGCATTTCAAGTGTTTATTTAGAGTTATAGTAGGCATTTCAAGTGTTTATTTAGAGCTATAGTAGGCATTTCAAGTGTTTATTTAGAGTTATAGTAGGCCTAACCTGTTTTGTTCGTTAATGTTATTCTATGTATTGTCCTTTTTTTCTTTCTTCCATTAAGTTCAATTTTTTTTCTTTATCTTTTTTGTTTTGTTGCTTTTTGGTGTTAAGTTTAACACAAAACAGTTGTGTTGTTAGAGGAGATGATGAATTCGGAGAGGTCCACTTCCTGGTTTGAAGTGAGAAGAGAGCCAATCATGTGGGTGGGATTCTCCTATAGGTCATCTGCTGGATTTCCACATTGCTGCTATGTCCTCAGCATCCTCATTGACATCAAGTGCAACATATGTGTTGACGTCTATGTAAATAATGTGAGACGTGGGAACTAGAAATTCCATCACAACAAAATGTACATATAAAGCTCATAAGACAAAGTCCATCTTGGCTAGGGGACAAATGATAGTGTTTTTATAAATATAAATATATATTAGGTTTGACAACCTTCGGACTGTTACATGCACTTTCTTGGAAAGTTGGAAGATCTTTATGGGTCCAGTTTCTCTACACTTTAATACCTACTAACAACTAAGATACTGTCATTCTTTACTCTATCATTCAAATACATCCGTTTTCCAAAAGAAAACTATGAGTGTGTGTGTCTCTTCATTCTCTTTTGTTTCTTTCTGTTTGTATGCTTTATGATTGGAGATAATGGGGGTTTGGAATAATTGGAGGGTTTTCACTTTTGAAATGTGGTCTTGTCATGTTATTTGAGGGATCAGATATGTTTTTTGTAGATTCAACTTTAAAATTGAGTTTAAATATGCACTTATGAAATCATACTGTATCATGGATCTATAACACTGGTCAATTAATGTATCTCCCCTCTCATTTTCGACTGGCACTTGTTGTGAAGCAGTAATTAAAAAGTGAAGCAGTATTGTGAAGCAGTATTAAACATGTAAAAGTGATTTGCATGATTGTGTCAAACAATCTGAGTTCGGATGTAGACGTAATCAATGAGGACACCAGGGTTGTGGTGATCGGTCATAAAACAAATATGCGATAGCAGAAAAAATATGCGATAGTCACATTTCTTAGTTCATCATTCCTGCTGTTGTCAGTCAATTGAATCTTTAATTAAAGAATCGACCGGTCCCGAAAACCTCTGTCTTTCAACGGCTTGATGTGCTGGATTTAGAAGACTCGTCGTCACAGTCTAGGCCTAGGGTAACACTCTCTGTTACTCATCATACATTTGAATCCATGTTTCACCGGAGTGAAATTAGAAACGAAGTGAATGGAAACAATTGGGGTGTCCGGGCTGTATGCCTATGCAGATTGCAGACCACGTTTCGTTCAAATGTAAAAATAATGCATAATTATATTCTTAATGATGGCCAGAATAGGCCTTATAAATGACATCAACGTGAACAACAACTCTTTTAAACTGTCGCTAGCCAATTTAGGCATACAATGTGTCATGACGCATACAATTTGAATATTCGGTGATAGAAAATATGAATTTTTGTTTTGAATTAGTGCGCTAAAACAGGCTGCATTGTTAATTTCTGTGTAACGCCTCACAAAACTAGAGCAGGAGACATATCGCCAGAAACACCACGTGGACAGTTGATGGAACGGTTGATGACATTGGAGGCATATTTTACCCTTTTGCTTTTCAACAGCTGCATTTAATTTAACACATCATTGCACATCCTGCTATACAGGACCTGTTCATTTGAGCTCCGCATCCTCTCTCCCTCTCCGCTCTCTCTCTCCCTCCTCTTCGGGATTTTATAGCTGGCTAGATTCCCCAATATTTACAAGATCTCGACGCTAAATTATCCTTGCGGGACCGACGATGAGATCCCTGCCCCCCGTGCCTGTTTTCCCTTTGACGGTCACATCTGATAGAGAGTTGTTCGTACAGTGCATCAGCTTCCGGATTCTTTTATTACAGAGTCAGAATACCTGACTCTGTCCTGATCTCGGTGCTCGGTGATTTGGTTAGTGATTTGTCTTAGAAAAGTAAACAAGGAAATGAGGTGTAGGATAATATCGGATTTTTTTTTATCTTGTAAATGTGACATTTATTGACATAGCAGTTTATGATTATAGTTTGACTACCTGATACCTGATCTGCCTATTTAATCAGTCGTAGATTTAGCTCCATACACTTTGATGTAGAATGGAAGTTATTTAATATTTCGTTTGTAACCTTAAGTGGGCCTGTAAAACTATGCAGGACAAAAAAATCTTTAGATTTATTAACACGAATTTCATAATATATGTTACACTATAACTATAGTTGGTTCTTTATCCATCCAGAAGCACCATATTTAAATAATAATAATAATGATTATAATTAACTAATAATAATAATAGCAATAATAATAGTGGTAAAATTGCCACGACAATAGAGAACAATTTGTTTGTTTAATTTGTTTATTTCAACCATATTAAATCATTCCTAATTCTTCATAAAACCAATAGATACAATTTTCAAATGCATGTAATAGTGGATGGATATTATGGTTTTTATTCGAAGAGCAGGAATTACTTAAATTCAATCGAACTTTGAACTGGTGGAGCTTCAAACATGAGTTATATGCCTATATACAATGTGTGGCTATAGTTCACTATATCACTGTTGTGCATGTAGGGGTAATGAATTGTTTGATGTGATACAGTGTGCTTGTTTTCACTCAGCCTCAAGGTGGATAAACTACTCTGATTGCAGTAGGGTATATATAGTCTATGTCCTTGATGACAGTCCAAAGCTCTGAAATTCTGCAATGCACCAAGGGAAATGTGTTGAAAACAATGGTCTTTTTCATTTCAGGAATATTTCCTTTGAAAGTATATATCATTTTAATTCAGCTATTTAAAGAAAGATCAAATCTTCAGAGAGGCTTGACAGCCCAGATACTAGGGAGCAAACCATCAACGATTGCTAACTACATAATCGTAAAAAATAACCCAGCCTTAACTCGAGGGCCCGGCCACGGATTTAGGAGAATGGAAAATGGTGGGATAAGCATATGGAGCAGCTCCCCTTGTGTGATCAAAGGAGAGAAAAAGGATGCAACAAGGAGAAATAATGAAATAGACACATGCTTTTAGTTGTGTAACAAACCCTCAGTGAGTGGTCCTAGTGATGTGTGGTGGAGGAGGGCCTTTTTCCCCAGGCGTGCAGCAGGGAACAGCCCTACTAGGTTTGGTTAAGTATTGATTGAGCTGTGCAGCATTACAGAAACACTTGAATCTCAGGTGGCAGGAATGTGTAGAATTGATCTCTTCCACTGTGCCTCCCAGTAGTGGCTTTCTGCTTCACAACACAGCACCACAGGAAGACTGGGGTGAAACATGGTGAAACACAATCTCCACAGGCTGAGTGGGACTGCCCCTAGTCTGCCCATGTGGCTCTCTGACAGACAGGCTTTTGGAGTGTGTCTCCATGCCACCATCCAGTGTTATAGAATAAGATGAATACACACTTTTTAATTCACACTCATGCACATGTGCATCTTCCATAACGTTCTTATAGAAGATGTAGATCTGTCTCGTTTCCACCACTACGGGTATTGATGTTTGTTTTGCAGCCTTTATAACATGCTGTTTTAGTGTTGTTGTCTAATGGACTTAACTGGTTTAAGGTGGTAATGTCTGAAGGGGAGGATGGGACACATTAGCAAAGTAACTTTACTGTCCCTTTAGTTTTAGTGTCTCTACAGTAAAGTCTGTGCTCTATAATTAGCAAATGTATAACTTGTCATTTGCACACAAAAAAATGTTTTTGTAATTTTAGTTATGAAAGTATAAACAGCAAGGGAGCAAACACCTATTTAATTCTATAATCCATCAGACATATTTTATGGACTGGAACTCATGTAGTGTACCTTCCATACAGTCCCTACCCAACCTCCCAGTGAAATGTGGATTATGCTCCACAGACCTGTGTACTCCAAAGCCCCCCTTCTTCACTGTCCCGTCCTGGGCTGTCAGGCCTGCCGAGTCGATACAAACTGTAGCCTGGGGCCTGGTGGTGTGGAGAGCCTGGTATGGTGTGGAACCGGGACTCCCCACTTAGTCTCTGGCCTGGCTCTGGGTGATCTAAGATCTGCAAAGAACAATGGTGAGCCACGCTGAGCCACGCTCCATGGCCCCAAGACACACGACCACGAGCCACACTTGCACCGCAGCCTACACCTGTCAATCAATACCAGCCAGGTGACAGGTTTGCCGCTAAGGGCCTCTAAAAGGAGCTTCCTAGAGTGACTCTCAAGTGAGTGTCAAGTTTCAGGTATTTTTTATCATATGTAATATACACTTTAAAAATTCATTGTAAATCATACTCATCATTGAGTGAACAGATTAGTGAATAAAAAAGAAAAGTCATATTCTCTGTGACTATCAGCTCATTAGAGTATGCTTTTAAATATCTTCTCTTCTCCTCGTCAGCTCCAGCATGTCTCCCCCTCTCTTCTCCTCTTCAGCTCCAGTATGTCTCCCCCTCTTCTCCTCTAATGGTTCTCATGGATTTGGTTTCCTGTGGAAAAAACAGTGACAGTCTACAGCGTGTACACAGCTGGTTGGGAGACAAGACTTCCAGATAGTGAGTACAAACATTAAGCAGGATTTCTTTGCCCTGTGTTACACTCACAAGGAAATATCCACTATCCACCCAGTTCTAACACTTTTCATTTACCCTTCGTGTTTGTTCTACATTTAAGTAATCCTCTTGGGCTCATGTAGTTGTAAAATATAGTATTTGCATAGTTTATTTTAATGGTAGAGCAATTCTGGGGACTATACAAACGTGAAGGTCATTTAGCTTGCAGTTCATCCGCTCTCTTTCCTTTTGTGTGGTGAGAAAGAGAGATTGCATTTCATGACCTATTGTGTCCGGGGAGTCCCCAGACAAACAGGTGGGAGCACTAATGTGGGGTCCCCTTTGGGGAACACAGGAAGACTGGGTTAGTCAGACCAGACTGGAGAAGAGGAGGGACTGGGAGGCTCTTTGGGTATTCTTTAATAAGCCACTCATGCATAGCACAGCCACCACAATGCTCTGTTTCCCCATCGTCCATCCAAAAGGATTCTTCAGGGATGATAATGGCTGTAATGTACAGTAAGGGCTTGTCTTACCCACAAGGCCTCTGTTGTCTTTCTCCCCCTGTTTATCATCACTAGTGAAATTGCAGGGTCGTTTTAGGAGTCGTTTATTGCAAGGAGAGATTTAATTTCTTTGTGATGCTAATTCTTAAAAATGTGCTGTCTGGGTTTGTGTCTTTCAAGCCAGGTAGTTTTATAGGGCTGGGACTTTTGAGGAGAAACAACCTGCTTTTATTTATAAAGGGAAAACGGTATTCAGGCTTTCTTTGTGATCTCTCCAATCTGCGTTTTTAATTTAATGTACGTTTGCTTCCATTGTAAGATATGTCACATGTACGTTTGTTTTATGCAGTAGAACGGAGACAGATCATCTTTCTTTTCTTTAAGAGACTAGCTCTTTGAGATTAAGTAGGCTGATTGTGTCCCTTTCACCGTCAGAATTACGGTTGGTAACCCTAGCCACCACTGTCTGCTAGAGGGCTTAGACACACACAGGCTCGTTGACACTCTCTGTTAATGTCATCTCACAGATTAGATTTCCTCATCACCATCTAACCTTAAATCCCACAACCCTCAACAAACATTTTTACTTTCCTGTTTTTCACAGTGCCAAAGCATGCCAGCAAGGCAGTGGTTCGATGTATCAAAGCTATGGTCTCAAAACAGAGATAATGATTTGGAAATTATAAAATATTATGACAGGATGGCCTCGATGTTCGCGCGGAAGACTTCAGTCACTTGTCAGGTGTGTTTGATGCCATTGACACTTGACCAATATACTTGAGTTTATTGAATGTGTCATTTTCTGCCTGGAAGTGAAAAGGGTACCTGTGCAGTGGTAAGCCCCTACAAGCACATCACACAGTGACAGCTGATGCGCTAGTACAACCCTGAAGCTATTGAAGTTTGGTCAAAACAGAACATGTTCTAGTGTTTTGTGTTGTCCTCCTGTATGTACACTGAACAAAAATGTAAACACAAGATGTGAAGTGTCGGTCCCATGTTTCATTAGCTGAAATAAAAGTTCCCAGAAATGTTCCATACGCACAAAATATTATTTCTCTCATGTTTTGTGCATGAATTTGTTTACATCTCTGTTCATCCCTGCATTTCTCCCTTGCCAAGATAATCCATCCACCTGACAGGTGTGGCATATCAAGAAGCTGATTAAACAGCATGATCATTACATAGGTTCACCTTGTGCTGGGGGCAATAAAAGGCCACTCTAAAATGTGCAGTTTTTCCACACAACGCAATGCCACAGGCCGGTAGCCTAGCAGTTAAGAGTGTTGGCCAGTAACTGAAAGGTTGCTGGTTTGAATCCCTGAGCTTACTTGGTGAAAAACCTGTCGATGTGCCCTTGAAAAAGGCACTTACCCCTAGTTGCTCTGGATAAGAGTATCTGCTAAGTGACTAAAATGTACTTCCCCAGTGAAAAGTGTGTATTGGAAAATATGTATTTGGTCTGTAAGTTAGTAGTGTGTGACACCTGTAGTCCATAACACCTGTAATGAGCTGAAAATATCCCACATAATGTTAGTTCATGTTTAATCAATCAGAGAAGGGACTAAAATTGTCCTGTTTATTTTTTATCACTGCCTGAACTTAATCGAAGACAGGAGGTTTTAAACATATACACATTCACTACTTTAATTCAGCTAATGTTTTTAAGACCAGGTTTAGGAAAATGTTACAGCCTATGTAATTATTTGTGAGATGTTTGAGAGAGAGATGTAGAGAGATGTTTGTATTGTAATAGTGTAGAGAGATGTTTGTATTGTAATAGTGTAGAGAGATGTTTGTATTGTAATCGTGTAGGAAGATGTTTGTATTGTAATAGCGTAGAGAGATGTTTGTATTGTAATAGTGTAGATAGATGTTTGTTTCGTAATAGTGTAGAGAGATGTTTGTATTGTAATAGTGTAGAGAGATGTTTGTATTGTAATAGTGTAGAGAGATGTTTGTATTGTAATAGTGTAGAGAGATGTTTGTATTGTAATAGTGTAGAGAGATGTTTGTATTGTAATAGTGTAGATAGATGTTTGTATTGTAATAGTGTAGAGAGATGTTTGTATTGTAATAGTGTAGGAAGATGTTTGTATTGTAATAGTGTAGAGATATGTTGGTATTGTAAGAGTGTAGAGAGGTTTGTATTGTAATAGTGTAGAGAGGTTTGTATTGTAATAGTGTAGAGAGATGTTGGTATTGTAATAGTGTAGAGAAGTTTGTATTGTAATAGTGTAGAGAGATGTTTGTATTGTAATAGTGTAGAGAGATGTTTGTATTGTAATAGGGTAGAGAGATGTTTGTATTGTAATAGTGTAGGAAGATGTTTGTATTGTAATAATGTAGAGAGATGTTTGTATTGTAATAGTGTAGAGAGATGTTGGTATTGTAAGAGTGTAGAGAGGTTTGTATTGTAATAGTGTAGAGAGGTTTGTATTGTAATAGTGTAGAGAGATATTTGTATTGTAATAGTGTATAGAGATGTTTGTATTGTAATAGTGTAGAGAGGCTTTTTATTGTAATAGTGTAGAGAGATGTTTGTATTGTAATAGTGTAGAGAGATGTTTGTATTGTAATAGTGTAGAGAGATGTTTGTACTGTAATAGTGTAGAGAGGTTTGTATTGAAATAGTGTAGAGAGATGTTTGTATTGTAATAGTGTAGAGAGATGTTTGTATTGTAATAGTGTAGGGAGATGTTTGTATTGTAATAGTGTAGAGATGTTTGTATTGTAATAGTGTAGAGAGATGTTGGTATTGTAATAGTGTAAAGAGGTTTGTATTGTAATAGTGTAGAGAGATGTTTGTATTGTAATAGTGTAGAGATGTTTGTATTGTAATAGTGTAGAGAGATGTTGGTATTGTAAGAGTGTAGAGAGGTTTGTATTGTAATAGTGTAGAGATGTTTGTATTGTAATAGTGTAGAGAGATGTTTGTATTGTAATAATGTAGAGAGATGTTTGTATTGTAATAGTGTAGAGAGGTTTGTATTGTAATAGTGTAGAGATGTTTGTATTGTAATAGTGTAGAGAGATGTTTGTATTGTAATAGTGTAGAGAGGCTTTTTATTGTAATAGTGTAGAGAGATGTTTGTATTGTAATAGTGTAGAGAGATGTTTGCATTGTAATAGTGTAGAGATGTTGGTATTGTAAGAGTGTAGAGAGGTTTGTATTGTAATAGTGTAGAGAGGTTTGTATTGTAATAGTGTAGAGAGATATTTGTATTGTAATAGTGTATAGAGATGTTTGTATTGTAATAGTGTAGAGAGGCTTTTTATTGTAATAGTGTAGAGAGATGTTTGTATTGTAATAGTGTAGAGAGATGTTTGTATTGTAATAGTGTAGAGAGATGTTTGTACTGTAATAGTGTAGAGAGGTTTGTATTGTAATAGTGTAGAGAGATGTTTGTATTGTAATAGTGTAGAGAGATGTTTGTATTGTAATAGTGTAGGGAGATGTTTGTATTGTAATAGTGTAGAGATGTTTGTATTGTAATAGTGTAGAGAGATGTTGGTATTGTAATAGTGTAGAGAGGTTTGTATTGTAATAGTGTAGAGAGATGTTTGTATTGTAATAGTGTAGAGATGTTTGTATTGTAATAGTGTAGAGATGTTGGTATTGTAAGAGTGTAGAGAGGTTTGTATTGTAATAGTGTAGAGATGTTTGTATTGTAATAGTGTAGAGAGATGTTTGTATTGTAATAATGTAGAGAGATGTTTGTATTGTAATAGTGTAGAGAGGTTTGTATTGTAATAGTGTAGAGATGTTTGTATTGTAATAGTGTAGAGAGATGTTTGTATTGTAATAATGTAGAGAGGTTTGTATTGTAATAGTGTAGAGAGATGTTGGTATTGTAATAGTGTAGAGAGGTTTGCATTGTAATAGTGTAGAGAGATGTTTGTATTGTAATAGTGTAGAGAGATGTTTGTATTGTAATAGTGTAGAGAGATATTTGTATTGTAATAGTGTAGAGATGTTTGTATTGTAATAGTGTAGAGAGATGTTTGTATTGTAATAGTGTAGAGAGATGTTTGTATTGTAATAATGTAGAGAGATGTTTGTATTGTAATAGTGTAGAGAGGTTTGTATTGTAATAGTGTAGAGATGTTTGTATTGTAATAGTGTAGAGAGATGTTTGTATTGTAATAGTGTAGAGAGGCTTTTTATTGTAATAGTGTAGAGAGATGTTTGTATTGTAATAGTGTAGAGAGATGTTTGTATTGTAATAGTGTAGAGAGATGTTTGTACTGTAATAGTATATTTTGGTTGGGTCATGACGATACATCAGCATACACTATGGCATAAGGAGACTACACCTCATGCAGTATAGCATGATGAGCCTATACCTCATACACTATGGCATGATGAGATTATACCTCATACACCATGGAATGATAAGACTACACTTCATGCAGTATAGCATGATGAGACTATACCTCATACACTATGGCATAATGAGACTACACCTCACACACTATGGCATGATGAGACTACACCTCATGCAGTATAGCATGATGAGACTATACCTCATACACTATGGCATAATGTGACTACACCTCACACACTGTGGTATGATGAGACTACACCTCACACACTATGGCATGATGAGACTACACCTCACACACTATGGTATGATGAGACTATACCTCATACACTATGGCATAATGAGACTACACCTCACACACTATGGCATGATGAGACTACACCTCATGCAGTATAGCATGATGAGACTATACCTCATACACTATGGCATAATGTGACTACACCTCACACACTGTGGTATGATGAGACTACACCTCACACACTATGGTATGATGAGACTACAACTTACACACTATGGAATGATGAGACTACACCTCATACACTATGGCATGATGAGACTATACCTCATACACTATGGCATGATGAGACTACAAGTTACACACTATGGCATGATGAGACTATACCTCACACACTATGGCATGATGAGACTACAAGTTACACACTATGGCATGATGAGACTATACCTCATACACTATGGAATGATGAGACTATACCTCATACACTATGGCATGATGAGACTATACCTCATACACTATAGCATGATGAGACTACACCTCATGCAGTATAGCATGATGAGACTATACCTCATACACTATGGCATAATGTGACTACACCTCACACACTGTGGTATGATGAGACTACACCTCACACACTATGGTATGATGTGACTACACCTCACACACTATGGCATGATGAGACTACACCTCACACACTATGGTATGATGTGACTACACCTCATACACTATGGCATAATGAGACTACACCTCACACACTATGGCATGATGAGACTACACCTCATGCAGTATAGCATGATGAGACTATACCTCATACACTATGGCATAATGTGACTACACCTCACACACTGTGGTATGATGAGACTACACCTCACACACTATGGTATGATGAGACTACAACTTACACACTATGGAATGATGAGACTACACCTCATACACTATGGCATGATGAGACTATACCTCATACACTATGGCATGATGAGACTACAAGTTACACACTATGGCATGATGAGACTATACCTCATACACTATGGCATGATGAGACTACAAGTTACACACTATGGCATGATGAGACTATACCTCATACACTATGGAATGATGAGACTATACCTCATACACTATGGCATGATGAGACTATACCTCATACACTATAGCATGATGAGACTACACCTCATGCAGTATAGCATGATGAGCCTATACCTCATACACTATGGCATGATGAGACTACACCTCATACACTATGGCATGATGAGACTACACCTCATACACCATAGCATGATGAGACTATACCTCATACACTATGGCATAATGAGACTACACCTCACACACTATGGTATGATGAGACTACACCTCACACACTGTGGTATGATGAGATTACAACTTACACACTATGGAATGATAAGACTACACCTCATACACTATGGCATGATGAGACTATACCTCATACACTATGGCATGATGAGACTACAACGTACACACTATGGCATGATGAGACCACACCTCATACACTATGGCATGATGAGACTACACCTCATACACTATGGCATGATGAGACTATACCTCATACACTATGGCATGATGAGACTATACCTCATACACTATGGCATGATGAGACTATACCTCATACACTATGGCATGATGAGACTATACCTCATACACTATGGAATGATGAGACTACACCTCATACACTATGGCATGATGAGACTATACCTCATACACTATGGAATGATGAGACTATACCTCATACACTATGGCATGATGAGACTATACCTCATACACTATGGCATGATGAGACTACACCTCACACACTATGGCATGATGAGACTATACCTCATACACTATGGCATGATGAGACTATACCTCATACACTATGGCATGATGAGACTATACCTCATACACTATGGCATGATGAGACTATACCTCATGTACTATGGCATGATGAGACTATACCTCATACACTATGGCATGATGAGACTACACCTCATGTACTATGGCATGATGAGACTACACCTCATGTACTATGGCATGATGAGACTACACCTCATGTACTATGGCATGATGAGACTATACCTCATGTACTATGGCATGATGAGACTACACCTCATGTACTATGGCATGATGAGACTACACCTTATGTACTATGGCATGATGAGACTATACCTCATACACTATGGCATGATGAGACTATACCTCATACACTATGGCATGATGAGACTATACCTCATACACTATGGCATGATGAGACTATACCTCATACACTATGGCATGATGAGACTATACCTCATACACTATGGCATGATGAGACTACAACTTACACACTATGGCATGATGAGACTATACCTCATACACTATGGCATGATGAGACTATACCTCATACACTATGGCATGATGAGACTATACCTCATGTACTATGGCATGATGAGACTATACCTCATGTACTATGGCATGATGAGACTATACCTCATACACTATGGCATGATGAGACTACACCTCATGTACTATGGCATGATGAGACTACACCTCATACACTATGGCATGATGAGACTATACCTCATACACTATGGCATGATGAGACTATACCTCATACACTATGGCATGATGAGACTATACCTCATACACTATGGCATGATGAGACTATACCTCATACACTATGGCATGATGAGACTACACCTCATACACCATAGCATGATAAGACTATACCTCATACACTATAGCATGATGAGACTACACCTCATACACTATAGCATGATAAGACTATACCTCATACACTATAGCATGATGAGACTATACCTCATACACTATAGCAGGATGAGACAACACCTCACACACTATGGCATGATGAGACTATACCTCACACACTATGGCATGATGAGACTACACCTCACGCAGTATGGAATGATCAGACAGTTGGTCAGCAATAAGGACTCTCTGAAGCCTTGGCCAGTTTACTCAATAATGGCTCATATAAAAACACCAGATTAAATTGACTGGCCGTCATATACTTAATTATTGTAACTACTTAACCAAATAAAAAATTTCAGGATGCTGTGTGTCACAGGCCATCAATATTCCTTTAATCACTGTTAGTTATTGCTCTACTTTGTTACTGCTGAGGATGCTTGGATGGCCGGTCTCCAGTGGTCAGTTTAGCCCCGGGGCAGGGCGGCAGGCAGGGGGAATGCTAAATGGTTCCGCAAACAATTTGAATATGCCGTTTAATTCCTGTCATATAGATCTCCCTGGAAGGCCTGCTTGCTGATGCACTCATTTCTCTACTGAGTGTCTCTCTCTCTCTCTCTCTCTCTCTCTCTCTCTCTCTCTCTCTCTCTCTCTCTCTCTCTCTCTCTCTCTCTCTCTCATCTCTCCTCATTCCTCTCTCCTCCCTCCCTCTTTCTGTGTACAGCAGTATAGTGCTGAGTCTGACCCGCTGACTGCACCACGCCATACACAAGCCACTGGAATAGATCTGTTTCAGACATGACCTGTAAACTCCAGATCAATAGTGACTCCTTCCTCAGAGTTTGTGAGCCACAACCCATGTCTGTGTTCCCAATGTCTCCACTGTCCAGCCCCAAATCTCTGCTACACCCACTGTTCACTGCATTCACTGCCCAGCCCCGGAGCTTCACTGCCCAGCCCCAGATCTTTACTGCCCAGCCCCGGAGCTTCACTGCCCAGCCCCGGATCTTCACTGCCCAGCCCCGGATCTTCACTGCCCAGCCCCGGATCTTCACTGCCCAGCCCCGGATCTTCACTGCTCAGCCCCAGAGCTTCACTGCCCAGCCCCGGATCTTCACTGCCCAGCCCCGGATCTTTACTGCCCAGCCCCGGATCTTCACTGCCCAGCCCCGGATCTTTACTGCCCAGCCCCGGATCTTTACTGCCCAGCCCCGGATCTTCACTGCCCAGCCCCGGATCTTCACTGCCCAGCCCCGGATCTTCACTGCCCAGCCCCGGATCTTCACTGCCCAGCCCCGGATCTTTACTGCCCAGCCCCGGAGCTTCACTGCCCATCTCCAGAGTATAGGAGTAGCCCCTGGAGCCCTGCTACACCCACTGTCCACTGCCCAGCCCTGGACCTCTAGCCTGGCCACAAATCTGTTTGTGCTGCACAGCCAAACTCCTTTTATGCCAAGCAGGATCTAGGATCCCACATGTTCCCACTGGGTCTAGTTTTTAGACAAATGCTGGTGAGACCTCTGACTGGTTGCAGTGTAGACACACTGGTATAGGCTAGGCCTCAGTCCCTCCCTGTGTTGAGCTTAAATGTAGCATGGCGAGTTGGGGGTTAACCATTAACATGAAGACAGACTATCCTTTAGTTTACAGACAGACTGAAAAATGAGGAATGAACACAGAGCTCGCAGGCAGTCACAGTTGCCTAGTTCCCAAAATTAACATTTCAATTCTAAACCAATAATAACGCAGTGTGTTAGCTGAACGAACTCTAACAGCAAGGGGAAGGTGATACCTCCTGTTCGTTCTCTGTAAATGAAACAGCTCCTTCATCCCAACTCCCTCAGTCCAACTAAAAAGGCCACACATCTAACAATACCCAGGAATCACCCTCACTCTGCATGGAGAGGATGTTTCTCCCTCCACCAGGGTTCTACCAAAGACTGCGCTTTCTTTTAGAACAGGGAAATATTGTGTTTTCGGTGTAACATTATATTTCTTGTCTTTATCTATTTGGGGATGTGTTTCGTTTAGTTTCGCTCCCAGCTGCATTACCAATGGATCACATCAGCACTGCTTGGTTGTTGTTGGTTACAGGGCAGCTGTAGTGGTTGAACTAACTACATGATGTGTGTTTCCATTGCTTACTTCTCTGTGGGTAGTTTTATATGAATAGTTTTATGTCATTCACGCATTTTTATTGACTTTTTAAGACAGGTGGTACTTCACTGATTAAAAATGTACTATTTGAAATTTTAGGCAGCAGCAGCCACCCAATTGTCCTGTTTCTCTAGTGTATATGAGTCCATGTGTTTCACTTCATAGACAGCCCTCTGATATGCTCAGTGACAGGTGATCCCAGGCACTCACAATGGTTACAAATGAACACTCTGAGGCAGTTTTTTGGTGCAACTTGGCTCCTGAAAATAGGATTTGGAGCCAAACTGTGAGACCCTGCCAAGAACATGTCACAGTAGGCCTTTGCTACATGGCTCTCCTCTACTCCCTTTTACCAGAGAGCAGATTACCTATCTGGGAGGTGAGGGGAAGGAACATGGGGCAATTTCAAGAGAGAGTAGTGGCTATTTCTATTGAGGCAGGGAGGTCTGAGAGGCTGTCTCTGCTCAGAGTGATGCTATAGGTAAGGTGTGCTTATCCTGAGTGAGTGAGTGAGTGACTCCTTCAGTAGACTGTTGAGAGGAGACTTGCCCCAGTGTGTTGAAGTCATGAGGCTGATGTTTCACTTCTTCTACATGATACTACATAGGCCAGGCCATCCATGGCACCAAACAGAGCAGAGACTCACACATGATACACAGGATGGCCAATTAAAGAGGATATGATGCATTTACACACACACAGCTACACATATACACACTGGAACAGCCGTTACATGATAGAGATATAGTTCACTATACTATATTGTGTAGAATGTGGAGTGCTTCATTTAGGGTTGTGTTGTTTATCTAGTAGTGATGACATCACCACTCCCTCCACCACAGAGGTGGGCTGCTCCCTCCACTAATAAGACACTGCTGGGACCAGCCTCCCCCTTAGGTTGTCAATGAGTCTGTCTTGATCTGAGGATTAAGCCGTTCCAATTACAGCCTGGTGCCTGGAGGTTTGTCAGGCATCGATGTGGACGCCCGTCTTGTCGATGCATATTCCAGGACCTTGTTGAGTGACAGGCGCCAGCCTGGGTTTTTATGCCAGAATACACTTACAGTACTGGGTGTGCACGTGTGCGTGTGTGCGCGTGCATGTGCGTGCGTGTGCGTGTGTGTGTGTGTGTGTGAATGCATGCGTGCGAGCATGTATCCAAGACAAGTATGTAATAGTATGTTTACACTTTCATTGTGTGTTCATGCTCTTTGGATGTCTCTACTGCATCGTAGTTGATACCCTATCTGTCAGTCCATGTTGCATGGTCTAAACTAGCTGCCCATGTTCTAGTCTACAGTGTAGAATATATGCTATGACTCAGAGTGTAACAGGTTCACCAGCTCAGCCCGTAACTTAAATCACCCTCTACTATCATTGCCTGGGAGGCCAGCAGGGACTTTACACCCACAGAGTGCTGTGACACATGTTAGATACTTAATATTCACCACCTGGTGTTATTTACATGCCATTAAATGTGAGATGGGAGCTGCTGGCTCGGCGCTGCAACTGAAACATTGTTACTTTGTACACACATCAGTATGATGTGTAGAATAAGATATGTGTGTGTCAGGGAGAGACATTTCTGTGTCTTGAAGGAGAGTTAATTAAGGCATTTGATTTTGTAACCATTTCACAAACTTTCAATAAGTTTTCCTCCATGTACAGTATTTGATAGCAACATGACTGGTATAGGCCTAGGTGGTGTAATGCTATCCGAGGGAAATGTTAGAAGCCTGTAATTAAATATGAATGGTGTTCTGTTCACTGCCCGGACAGTTTGTTTGATTGAGTGTTGGCCTGGGAGGAAAAAGCTCATCAAATCAGTTTTGTTCGTGTCATTCTACACCCCTAACAACAGCCCCTGACAGACAGGGAATCTCGGTGTTCCCTTCTGTTTGAATGGGCGGACGGGAATGAAGGAATTACCTGTATTCAAAGTTAATGGATTTGAAATAACCCACGAGGCCTGGGATTTAATGAGAGCTGGATTAACGAAATGAAAAAACGGGGCCCACCCTCTGCGTCAGCCTGGCTCACATTGCCTGACAACATTTTCAAATTACATGGCGGAGCAGATAATTCACTTATTCTGAGTAATTGGGTGCTGACCAGGGTTAATATGTTTGGTGTCATTAAATGGAAATGTTCTGTTGTAAGTGGAACTGTATGATACATGGAGCCGTTTCAATAGATCTGCTCTGAGCTCTGTTAGAGTTCTCTCTCTCTCTCTGCTGCCGGCTAGCTAGCTG
The DNA here is from genome assembly GCF_018296145.1 of Oncorhynchus tshawytscha. Lineage (NCBI taxonomy): Eukaryota > Metazoa > Chordata > Actinopteri > Salmoniformes > Salmonidae > Oncorhynchus > Oncorhynchus tshawytscha. The sequence continues at coordinate 70,302,165 of NC_056440.1, read as the reverse complement.
GGGACTTGTTTTATTTGAGGCAACTCAAGCATGAATTCTGCTCTGAGGCAAAAGATCGGGACAGTTATATTCAGGTCTGTTTGGTGCCCGGCTGAATGAAATGACCTTTAAGATAAAGCTAATGTCTTGAGCAAGTCAGGTGAAGAAAGGAGAGACAGATGGATTGAAAGGAACTTTTTAAATACAGCCAGTGTCAGAGGGCTGGTAGCCATGGGTAGTTAAAAGACTGTTGGTCACTGTTAACCCCTCTCTGCCATCATCACAATGTTATAGAGGAGGAGCCGGTCCGTGTGGACACTCCTTATTTTGATACCAAGGGAGATTGACCAGCAGGGAATCACTTCTCTCAATCCCTCATGTTTTCTTTTTTCGTTTAAATATAAACTGTCAGTGCAAAGTCTTGATGATCCCTTGCTTACATGCTAAATTATTTTGTGTGGAAAATTGAACTAACAGAGGCGAAGCAGAGTTTTCTGTTTTCTGGAGGCCAGTTAATTAACTTGCTCCTTCAACCTCCATTCAGATGGAAACGTCCTGTAATTAGTTCTTCCCACAAAGCAGAGCTATTTTCTTTGGATGGGTCAACTTGAATTCCTCCTAACTCTACTGGAGGAGAATGCCTTCATTGCCCTGCCTCCCTCCAAGTCGTGGCTTCAGGAGAGGCCTCATAACCTGCATTTTCTCACTGATACGCAGAAGCACTTTAAAACTTAACCAATTGTGAAAAAATAAGAACCATTAAAAGCCTGAAGAATGTGGTAATACAGTCAGTTCAGGGAACAACAAAGCAAGAACTCTGGTTGGTTGGTTCGTTTCTGGTTGTCTGGTTGTTGTTGTTGTGCCAGTCTGGTGTCTTTGGGCAGTGCCAACCCCAACTTTCCAACACACTGTTTCACTGCCACTAGCGAAAGGCTGACTAACTTTCAGGGACTTTTTTAGAAGTTAATCATGTACCCTAGAGTGGCGCGACACAGAAACACTGCAGCTCTGCTCATAATTGGCTCTGCAATTGACTGCCTCCGCTTCTTGTCAGCGGTATATCTGTGTTCACACCAACACCGGTCCAACCGCCCAGCATGCGAAGACATTTGTTCCTCTGGGAACATGGCCGCTGGTTTGATCTCTGGACTGTGAAAGCAAAGTGGCCGGTGTCTAGCAATGGGAGTTATGTGCATGGGGAGGATTTTGGAGGCTGCGCTCACATGGGGAGGATTTTAGAGGCTGCACTCACATGGGGAGGATTTTAGAGCCTACGCTCATGTAGGGAGGATTATAGAGGCTACGCTCGCATGGGGAGGATTTTAGAGGCTGCACTCACATGGGGAGGATTTTAGAGGCTGCACTCATGTAGGGAGGATTATAGAGGCTACGCTCGCATGGGGAGGATTTTAGAGCCTACGCTCATGTAGGGAGGATTATAGAGGCTACGCTCTCATGGGGAGGATTTTAGAGGCTGCACTCGCATGGGGAGGATTTTAGAGGCTACGCTCGCATGGGGAGGATTTTAGAGGCTGCACTCACTGCCTTGAGTTGAAGATGCATAGAAAATGTCCTTCCTGCCTCACTTGCTCTCAGTGTAGAGCTTATTACTTTGGCCATGTTACATTTTTATATTTCTGTTTTACTTATCAGATTTAGCATTTCAACTAAGGTTATTTTTAGGCAACAAAATTATATATACCGTTTTGAAAAGCATATACTGTAATCTCAATTGCTTTATTCTAAATTGTGAGAAGGGTACATTAACTCAGCGGCATCTCTATTTGTTATGAAGTGGCCGAGGTGTTTGTTAATTTGGTGTAAAGGTATATATTTCTCAACAGTATGTCAGCCTAGCTTATTTTTTCACCTGTAAAAGTACACCATCAAACACCCCTCAGTGTTGGTAAATCTATGCTTGGAATGAATAATTGCATACAATCTTTTGTTGTGAGCTTGGAAGAACAAGTACACGTTTTCATATAATGAGCAACTTATCATAATGAACAGATTGGTCGGTGTATGAGAGGGAGGGAAGCAGCGATGTAGAGCGGAAGAGAATGTGATTTTGATATCCACACACGCACAGGGAATCTGACATCAAAATTGGAAATGTACAGACGCTGCTGACACCTCTACGTGTGGAGAGAGGCTCTTCCTGTGCAGCTGCCAAACAACACCTCTGAGTCCCAGCCAGCCAGCCAGCCAAGCAGGCAGCCAGCCAGCCAGTCAAGCAGGCAGGCAGGCAGCACCCATAGAACTCTACAGACCTTCATATCATTATCAGCACCTCTGCCTCGCTAATAATATTAACGTGGAAATTAGACTTGCATGCATTGGAATTTGTTTTGCTAGTTTTCATTAGAAGAAGTTGTGATGTTAGCTTGTTAGCTCATTTTCAGTGTGCGGGATGTCAACACACCTATTCTTGGAAAACACAATTTGCCCTGCCAGCTTGGAGTAATGTAATGGAAAAATGCTAAGTACACGCTTTCATTAAGTATAACCTTTGAAACATCAGTTTGAAACATTTGAATTTGTGGAATTTATTTTCATTTCTCTTGTTTCACTTACTTAAATAAAAAATTGCTCAGGCTTTAAAAAGCACATTATGAGATTGAAGTTTGACAGGTGATACATTTACCTTTTCTGATTGATGATGAATTTGACAATAGCAGGACTAACAGCTTTGAACATCATATTGTGTGTTTATTGATCTTTTGAGGCAGACCAAAAGTCTTCTGACAGATAGCTAAGCCAGGTACACAGAGAGAATACTCATGTTGCAGCGGCCTCGCCACATGTTTGTAATGGACACCCTTTGTAATGCAGAACCCAACCAGCCCTCTTCACTGTACTGAACATTTCCTTCCAATATGACTGAAACCTTTCTCTGACTGTTCTCCCATTCATAGTGATGTTAGATCTGTTTGGGATTTTTTGTAAACCACACAGTGATGAACATCCTGCCTCTAGAACATTTAATTATAACCCTTCTATTTGGTTCACTTGCTCTACTCTCTTTTTAAAGAAATGTTTGTTTTTCGGCGTCCAAATATATTATTGTAACCATGTTGTTACTGCAATCAGGCATTTGTCATTTGAAATGACTATGTATTTAAATGTAGATTTTATGTGGATTTAAAATTGATAATCCTTGTTAGCATTCATACTGCAGATGAACCTCAAAATGAATAAGCACTACATGGTTTTATGTAAATATAGTTTTTTTTCCGATCATAAATAGCAGTGGGCTGATGCTAAATATTAACCATGTGACTGCAGAGTGGGTTTCTGGTGACAGACTGTAGGCTTTTGTTTTGTTCTGTCAGCATGTGGTTGTAACTGAACTGTAAACAATGTTATTATTTACTGCACTATGCTGCTGCTCAAAGCATTCGACCAACCACCCAACTCTCCCCTCCCACCCACCTACCAGGTCACAAGAACAGAGGCTAAGCCAAATTGACGCTGCGTTATCTTAAAGGCAGTGAAAACAATGTCTTTCATGCAGCCGGGAGCAGCAGTATGACTGAGTCCCAGCTCTGGAGCCCCGATAAAGGCTTCTTTATGAATGGCAGCAGAAAGTCTGTGAATGATAACGGTCATTAATGTGTCCATTGAGGGTCACCACATTCATGCTACATACCAAATCCCCTGTGAATGAGATCAGTTCCCTCCTGTCAGAGCCCATTACATCCGTCCCACAGCCTCAGAGAGCAGTCCCAGAGAGCAGCCTCAGAGAGCAGCTCCAGAGAGCAGCCTCAGAGAGCAGTCCCAGAGAGCAGCCTCAGAGAGCAGCCTCCAGTCCCAGAGAGCAGCCTCAGAGAGCAGCCTCAGAGAGCAGTCCCAGAGAGCAGCCTCAGAGAGCAGTCCCAGAGAGCAGCCTCAGAGAGCAGTCCCAGAGAGCAGCCTCAGAGAGCAGCCTCAGAGAGCAGTCCCAGAGAGCAGCCTCAGAGAGCAGTCCCAGAGAGCAGCCTCAGAGAGAGAGCAGCTCAGAGAGCAAAGAGCAGCCTCAGAGAGCAGCCTCAGAGAGCAGTCCCAGAGAGCAGCCTCAGAGAGCAGTCCCAGAGAGCAGCCTCAGAGAGCAGCCCCAGAGAGCAGCCCCAGAGAGCAGCCCCAGAGAGCAGCCTCAGAGAGCAGCCTCAGAGAGCAGCCTCAGAGAGCAGTCCCAGAGAGCAGCCTCAGAGAGCAGCTCCAGAGAGCAGCCTCAGAGAGCAGCCTCAGAGAGCAGCTCCAGAGAGCAGCCTCAGAGAGCAGTCCCAGAGAGCAGCCTCAGAGAGCAGCCTCAGAGAGCAGTCCCAGAGAGCAGCCTCAGAGAGCAGCCCCAGAGAGCAGCCTCAGAGAGCAGCTCCAGAGAGCAGCCTCAGAGAGCAGTCCCAGAGAGCAGCCTCAGAGAGCAGCCTCAGAGAGCAGTCCCAGAGAGCAGCCTCAGAGAGCAGCCCCAGAGAGCAGCCCCAGAGAGCAGCCCCAGAGAGCAGCCTCAGAGAGCAGCCTCAGAGAGCAGTCCCAGAGAGCAGCCTCAGAGAGCAGCTCCAGAGAGCAGCCTCAGAGAGCAGTCCCAGAGAGCAGCCTCAGAGAGCAGCCTCAGAGAGCAGTCCCAGAGAGCAGCGTCAGAGAGCAGCCCCAGAGAGCAGCCCCAGAGAGCAGCCCCAGAGAGCAGCCCCAGAGAGCAGCCCCAGAGAGCAGCCTCAGAGAGCCTCAGAGCAGCCTCAGAGAGCAGTCCCAGAGAGCAGCCTCAGAGAGCAGCTCCAGAGAGCAGCCTCAGAGAGCAGCCTCAGAGAGCAGCTCCAGAGAGCAGCCTCAGAGAGCAGTCCCAGAGAGCAGCCTCAGAGAGCAGCCTCAGAGAGCAGTCCCAGAGAGCAGCCTCAGAGAGCAGCCCCAGAGAGCAGCCTCAGAGAGCAGCTCCAGAGAGCAGCCTCAGAGAGCAGTCCCAGAGAGCAGCCTCAGAGAGCAGCCTCAGAGAGCAGTCCCAGAGAGCAGCCTCAGAGAGCAGTCCCAGAGAGCAGCCTCAGAGAGCAGCCCCAGAGAGCAGCCCCAGAGAGCAGCCCCAGAGAGCAGCCTCAGAGAGCAGCCTCAGAGAGCAGCCTCAGAGAGCAGTCCCAGAGAGCAGCCTCAGCTCCAGAGCAGCCTCAGAGAGCAGTCCCAGAGAGCAGCCTCAGAGAGCAGCCTCAGAGAGCAGTCCCAGAGAGCAGCGTCAGAGAGCAGCCCCAGAGAGCAGCCCCAGAGAGCAGCCCCAGAGAGCAGCCTCAGAGAGCAGCCTCAGAGAGCAGCCTCAGAGAGCCTCAGAGAGCAGCCTCAGAGAGCAGCCTCAGAGAGCAGCCCCAGAGAGCAGCCCCAGTGAGTAGCCCCAGTGAGTAGCCCCAGAGAGCAGCCCCAGAGAGCAGCCCCAGTGAGTAGCCCCAGAGAGCAGCCCCAGTGAGTAGCCCCAGTGAGTAGCCCCAGTGAGTAGCCCCAGAGAGCAGCCCCAGTGAGTAGCCCCAGTGAGTAGCCGACTGGCCAGCTGACAGGGGAGAAACCATAGCCTCCAAGTCCAGCCTATAGGCCAGCCACAGCCTCACAGGCAGCCCAGACATTCGCATTAGAAAATAAGCAATCAACTGGAATGAACAAGGGGAGAAGGGTGGGGGACATATCCAAACTTTGGTCATTATAGGCATACTGAGAATATTGTGCATGTGATATAGACATATTAACAACCAACAAAACACTTGTGCACACACACATGCATATAATTTCGGGTCCTGTGTGGCTCAGTTGGTAGAGCATGGCACTTGCAATGCCAGGGTTGTGGGTTTGATTCCCACAGGGTACCAGTACAAATGAAAATGTTTCCATTCACTACTGTAAGTCGCTCTGGATAAGTGTGTCTGGTAAATGTATATAATACGAGTTGGTATAATTCATCAATTTAATACATTTAATTTTCTATAAATATTAATGTACATGTTTAATATCACCCGTATAAACAGTAGTTGTCATTATTAAACTGAAAATATGCATCTTAGGTAAGTATACTTTGTTTTCCAGGAAGGTTTATTTTCTAAGGAACTAAACTCTCCTTGAGACTGCATTGAAAATAGACTCCACTCCTGCTTGATTTGCCTTCGCATAGAAAATGGCATTGTACCTTTCTGTGACTTTGGAAAATAATTGAGTTAAAACACTCAATAAAACATTAATTAGTTTAGCCGTCTGGTGCAGATAACATAAAACCCTATGTAATTCATATTGATTAGAATATGCACATTGAATGTAACCTCCGAAGACAAGTTTCCTTTATTAAGTAGACACAAAGCTCAGGTCATTATTCGTACAAAGAAGGATCACTTTAGATTTTATCATTCACATAAAAAGGTTTGATTGGATTTTTTTTCTGAGGAAGCTTGGACAATCTATTTTAGTTTGATTGTATTACCTATTAATTAGTTTGTATATTGAGTTGAACAGGCCTTATTGATCCTAGGTGCATTCATTTGCATTGCAAAATTTCCTCTTAATCCAATATAATCTCATCCTTAGCCAAACATGGCATAATGCCTTTTAGAGTCACTCTTGTTCTTTGTCTGGACATGCATTCTGCTTGTTTCAAACTGCCTGATTTTAGAAATTTGAAAGTGCAATGAGTAAATAGGGTAAATAGGGGCGGCAGGTAGCCTAGTGGTTAGAGTGTTGGACTCATTGAAAATAAGAATTTGTTCCTAACTGACTTGCCTAGTTTAATAAAACGTAGAAAAAGTTTCATTCCAAAATGCTATATATCTATTTTCAGAACTGTTGTTAAGTATGCTGTTATTGTTTAAAGAAATGATGAAAGAGATTGGTGTCTAATCATGGCATGGGGTTGTTCAATGACAGACATGTATTTGTTTCAAATCTATCACTATCACTTGATGATTTAATTTCAGACAGACAAATACGTTTTTTTTGCGAAATGTTATATATCTGCCTCACTCTCAGAGAAATAAATAGTACTGCTAGGTTTTACACAATCAAATGTAAACAATAAAACCAATTAAATAAAGAAATGTACAAATTATACATATGACATCAATATTAAAAATAACAATAAAATAAATAATTCAATATAGTAATATGAGATCTTTATGTAAAATATTTACATTTGACATCTTAGTCATTTAGCAGATGCTCTTATCCAGAGCAATTTACAGTAAGTGCATTCATCTTAAAATAGCTAGGTAACAGAACCACATATTATCACAGTCAAATATACAGGATACAAACATTCCATTCCAGCTAAACAATGCATATAGCACTTTGCAAAAAATATATATATTTTCATACACATCTAAAATCTATGACAAAAAAAAATCTGAGAACAGTACTATTTTTCACACAGGTACTCAAAAGCAATCATTTCTGATGAAAAAACACAAAGGTGAAAAACTGGAGGATATAGCATTTTTGAAAAAACTCTTCAAATACAAAAATACAAATCTCTTTTAATTCTGAAATGTTTTGTCAATGCTGTATATTTAGTTTAAAAAAATATGTTTAACATTTATCACATTGACAATTGTAGGTTGTGTATTGGAAATATCTCAGTGTCAGCTAATGATATGGCAGGGTATTTTCCTGTCCTGTGGTTGTGGTGTGAGTTGTTCCAGTAAGTGATTGGCACTTGTAGAGGGGCCCAGCTGTGTGTAAATGTGCTTGTGAACAACTGCAGCCTGCACAGTCATGTCATACATGAGACGAATCAACACTGGAGGTGTCAAACAAACCCTCTGTTCCTCCCAACACACACACACACACACACACACACACACACACACACACACACACACACACACACACACACACACACACACACACACACACACACACACACACACACACACACACACACACACACACACTCAGTGGAAAGCATAACAATTCTCTCACCTGAACTCTAATGGGCCACCTCTGGGACCAGGCAGGATCCTCAGCAGGCTGTTGCATTACTGTCACACTGGAGTCAGGGTGACACAGAGCAGCTGCAGAGAAAGCCCCCACAGGGCACGTTTAAGAATGGGAATCAAGTTAAAAAGGACCACTGCACAACAAAACCTAATGCCAGACATAGAAATGACAATGAGGAGGGGGGCAGATATAACAGGTTAGGTTAGATCTCCAGTAGTCTGTTGTTTCTGTCTTGTTCTTGGAGCTAGTTTGAAAGTCCTTGAGAGCAGCTGCAAGCAAACAACCGCTGAAATATTCAATGATGTGAACATGTGCCTATGTGGAAAATGGCTCTGTCTGTCTGTATACAGTGTGTGTCAGGAGTTTGTCAGTGCTGATCCCATGGCTTTGGGGGGTTAGAGAGAGAGAGAGAGAGAAGAGAGAGAGAGAGAGAGAGAGAGAGAGAGAGAGAGAGAGAAGGGGGTAGACTACTGTCTCAGAGGGATACAGTGGGTCTGTGAAGTCATCAGATTGCCAGTCAGAAAATGGCTCTGTCTGTCTGTATACAGTGTGTGTCAGGAGTTTGTCAGTGCTGATCCCATGGCTTTGGGGGTTAGAGAGAGAGAGAGAGAGAGAGAGAGAGAGAGAGAGAGAGAGAGAGAGAGAGAGAGAGAGAGAAGGGGGTAGTCTACTGTCTCAGAGGGATACAGTGGGTCTGGGAAGTCATCAGATTGCCAGTCAGAAAATGGCTGTCTGTCTGTATACAGTGTGTGTCAGGAGTTTGTCAGTGCTGATCCCATGGCTTTGGGGGTTAGAGAGAGAGAGAGAGAAGAGAGAGAGAGAGAGAGAGAGAGAGAGAGAGAGAGGGGGGTACACTACTGTCTCAGAGGGATACAGTGGGTCTGTGAAGTCATCAGATTGCCAGTCAGAAAATGGCTCTGTCTGTCTGTATACAGTGTGTGTCAGGAGTTTGTCAGTGCTGATCCCATGGCTTTGGGGGTTAGAGAGAGAGAGAGAGAGAGAGAGAGAGAGAGAGAGAGAGAGAGAGAGAGAGAGAGACAGAGACAGAGACAGAGACAGAGACAGAGACAGAGAGAGACAGAGACAGAGACAGAGACAGAGACAGAGACAGAGAGAGAGAGAGAGAGGAGGGAGAGAGGGGGGTAGTCTACTGTCTCAGAGGGATACAGTTGGTATCACACACACACACACTTCTGTAATGGGGTTCTCAGAGAGTGTGTATGCCTGGTAAATCCAATTCACAGGGCAGAGAGTCACCACCACTAACCCAGGATCAAACATCTTCAGTGGGGCCTGACACTAACCATGAGGCAGGATTACACTGGCTTTATCAGGTCTGTTGTGGTTCTCTGCCCTGCCATATCTACAGAGGAGATTGTTGATATACAGTGGATGAAAAGGCCCAAAACCCTAAATAAGAGCTTTGTTCATTAAGGTTAGTAGTTAGTGTCCAAAGAACTGTAAATAATAGTACAGTTGTTCTTCTTCCATATACGGTTATTGTTGCTTTAAAAAAAATTATAATCCTTGTTGGCAAAATCCAAGTGTATTATTATAATTAAAATTGCTAATAGTAATTAGCCTTTTAAACATGCTCCAAGTTGGGTTTTTTCTACTGGTAATATTGGTTAAGCTCTCTCTCATACACACATGCAGTACGTAGTAACTAAACTATGCGTGGTGAGTCAGAGGGAGAGCGTACTACAGCAGGACAGACAGGTCTGTCGTACACGACAGCACTGTATGCAGAGTGACAGATAGATTTACCTCACCCCTCTAGCTGTCTCAGTGACTGTTATTTCCCTCAGTCATATCCCCTGACAGAGTTCCTATCGGTCTGTCTGCCACTATTGTGAAGGATAAAGAGGCAGGATGTGGGTGGCAGCGGTAGGGAAATGACTGAATGACTGAATAGTGTCATCCATTTCTTTACCGAGAGACAAATGTGTCAGTCTAATCATCATACTGCGGATTTTAGCCCACTGCTACTGTAGTGCTTAAGTATTTCCTATTGTGAGGGTTCATCTGTGATTATCCTACAGTGACAAAGGGGTCATGTGCTGCCTGGCCTAGAGGACGGCCATGACCAGAGATGTAACACTACAGTCAAAGACTGTACGCTCAGTATTTAGTATGATTTGTTACAATTGTTTACTGGAATTTCATGGTGGAAATTATAAAAATTTTCACATAATTTAGATATTTGTCCATTTCTGTAATGCCATAGTTTTTTTGTTTTCTGAATTAAGCGACAGTTAAAATATTAGAATGTGAAATGTGAAATGTGATGAAACCAAATACTTTTATATGACCTACATTTTGTGTGTCAAAACTACTGAACATTGTCAAACATTGTCAAAGTATTATACCTCCCTAGTTTCAATATTCACTCTTCATATTCTTATTTAAACATTTAAAAGTTTGAAGTATGATGAAAGGCAAGTGAAACCGTAGCAATTTGTAACTAACATCAGAGGAAGAAGTTTCATAGCAGCTGTGTTGTTATCATGCAGCATAGCTATTAGCTATCAGAGCAGTCACAGATTAATTTCTAATGCCACTGTTCCCCATGGGACTGTACAGCACCAGTATACACACACACACACACACACACACACACACACACACACACACACACACACACACACACACACACACACACACACACACACACACACACACCCACACACCTCCTACTAAACCTGATATATCCTTTATTCCACACTTCAAATGCAGGCTGACTCCAGCTTTACTGGGCTGGCCTGTCGTAAACAGGACTGAATCTCTTTTTACTCAGATGTAGCCTTGGGGCTTCCAGACTAAAGGCTGGTTGTAAGGGTGACCTTACCAGGTGACAACACTGTTAATAATGTGTAAAACCATGGAAAAGTCTCAAGGCCAGATTGTGTATTAGCATCAGTCCTAACTGCCATTCCCTCCCTTCGCTTGTTCCTAAATGAATGTCATTGCATTCATACTGTACATTTGACTGAGTGTGTGAGGGATGAGGTCAAGCACCATTGACCCAGAAGGTGGTTGTGAAAAGCCTTGGAGAACCAAATGGATCTTCAGCACCCCTGGAGCTTACAAATGTATAGCGATGACCCGGCTAGCTTCTGATACAGCAGGAGTACCCCTGTCTAGTGGTTTAATGTAGGATGGAGGATGGATAAGTCGAGATTCTGTTTCTTACTGTTACTGAGTGAATTGCTGCTTCATTCACACACTCAGTTTCCAACATAGTATCCCACTACTGTATGTAGAACGTTCTTTGACACAGAGAAAATAACCCACAAACAACAAAGAAGTGATCATGTTACCACAAAACAATGAGTCCGAACCAGGTTTAGATGATTCCGTCAACACTCTGGTGTCAGGTTTTACTCCTACAGTACCAGTGTCCACACGTGTCCATGTCTACCAGATACATCCATCATGGTGTGTGCTGACGTGTGCCACACGCTGCCCTGCTCTTTTGAAGAGGGCTCCAGCTAGCGCTCATTTGTATCTCTGGGGAATGTAACAGGGGGGTGTACAGTAGACTGCAGGAACTTGAGGAATGTGCCACAGCAATACCTTCTAACCAGAGCTGGAGAGCACCCCTGACTCACACATACACACACAAATGTACTCACTCACTCACTCACTCACTCACTCACTCACTCACTCACTCACTCACTCACTCACTCACTCACTCACTCACTCACTCACTCACACACACACACACACACACACACACACACACACACACACACACACACACACACACACACACACACACACACACACACACACACACACACACACACACACACACACACACACACACACACACACACACACACACACACACACACACACAATGGAGTATCCACCAACCCCTGACCAGGCCTTTTCACTGGCCTGTAAAAGCACTGCTGGTACTGCAGCTCTGTCTGAGAGCACAGTACCGTGATGCTGAATGGCCAGGTAGAGCACGCACACCCGCTTTAGCAGTCTGGGAAAATTGCAAAGGCACAAGAGAAAGAATGGAAAATGTTTTAATGTATTGGTTGATAATTAATAGTTTTATTGAATTGTTTGTTTCTGTCAACTCTATTATTGCAGTCTGTTGAACTGTTTCAACAGAAAGTGTTGACAGAACAGATGCAGCGTACGGAAAAGAAAATGATTGTACAATGTTGTACATTCTGTAAGTAATGACTAATATGTGTTTTGGTGCACACAGAATTACTTTTATTTGGTGTGTATTTCGTGACAAAGGTTTTTTGGTCTCCCCTATGCTGGAGCCAATCCCAGTGTTTAGCTCCTTGCCTGTCACCAATCCCAGTGTTTAGCTCCTTGCCTGTCACTACCTGTCCCACCGGACACAAAGTGATTTATCGACAAGGTAAACAGCTTATGAATGTGGCCTAAGTTTTAGTTATACAGTTTACAGAGTTAGAGTAACCACAGGAGGTTTGTATACACACACGTCCTACAGACTACCGTTCTAGAGATCACAGGGTCATATCCTCATCGCATGGAGGGAAATTCCTCAATGTCTTAATTGTAAGCCTTTCAGATGAATTCTGCATGTGTGTAACAGTGTGCACACTGGCTGTGTAAACGCTTCAGGGTGACGGACGCTAAGGCATTTTTAAACAAGTTTAGGGCAGCGTGCAGAGCAGAGTGGAGTGGGGAGATTGTTTACATGAGTACCTGCCTCTTTTCAACACCGTGGTCCCTTCGCCTCGGAGGAGGCAGGCAGTCACTGAGACAGAAATGGATGGCTAGATGCCTCAGGGTAGTGTTGACTGTGACTGAAACACACTCTGAGAACAAGAGAGGACAATAATAACATTTTCAGGATGAAAAGGGGACTAGAGTTACTATCACTACACTGCTACAATACTCTGACAAATGTTACAGTAGGCCTAATGTAAGCAGGTATTTTATATGACTTCTTCTGTTCTTAATCATTTCCACATATCTGCTTGAATGATCTTAGTTGAGTTAATGCTCCTAAATAAATGAGTGTCTATATACAAGCTGTCATTCTTGACTACTCAACCACTAAAGTTTTCATCTGCCACCCTGTACCCTTCCCTGTGAAATGAGATTCAGTGTGGGCTGTGAGGTTTGGTTCCCAGGGCCAGCTGTGTACTAGAGAGCTGGTCCTGTGAGAGACCTGTGTGTGTTTAAATGCCCAGGGCTAGGCAGTGGCAGCTATTGGCTAATGATTGACCAGTTAGAGCTGCCTGCCATGTCTGCCTGCAGGGAGGAAAGACAGAATTCTGCCTCCAGTATGTGTTAGGAAGAGAGATGAGCGAGAGAACGAGAGAGGTGGAGGAGAGGAAAGAACACTGAAGGAAGCTTTGTGGTTTTGGAATATCGATGTAGTGCCACACAATATGCTTCAGATTTATTTATTTTTTATTTTTTATTTCACCTTTATTTAACCAGGTAGGCTAGTTGAGAACAAGTTCTCATTTGCAACTGCGACCTGGCCAAGATAAAGCATAGCAGTGTGAACAGACAACACAGAGTTATACATGGAGTAAACAATTAACAAGTCAATAACACAGTAGAAAAAAAAGGGGAGTCTATATACATTGTGTGCAAAAGGCATGAGGAGGTAGGCAGATAATTATAATTTTGCAGATTAACACTGGAGTGATAAATGATCAGATGGTCATGTACAGGTAGAGATATTGGTGTGCAAAAGAGCAGAAAAGTAAATAAATAAAAACAGTATGGGGATGAGGTAGGTAAAAATGGGTGGGCTATTTACCGATAGACTATGTACAGCTGCAGCGATCGGTTAACTGCTCAGATAGCAGATGTTTGAAGTTGGTGAGGGAGATAAAAGTCTCCAACTTCAGCGATTTTTGCAATTCGTTCCAGTCACAGGCAGCAGACAACTGGAACGAAAGGCGGCCAAATGAGGTGTTGGCTTTAGGGATGATCAGTGAGATACACCGGCTGGAGCGCGTGCTACGGATGGGTGTTGCTGAGACCAGTGAACTGTGACCAGTGAACTGAGATAAGGCGGAGCTTTACCTAGAATGGACTTGTAGATGACCTGGAGCCAGTGGGTCTGGCGACGAATATGTAGCGAGGGCCAGCCGACTAGAGCATACAAGTCGCAGTGGTGGGTGGTATAAGGTGAATTAGTGACAAAACAGATGGCACTGTGATAAACTGCATCCAGTTTGCTGAGTAGAGTGTTGGAAGCAATTTTGTAGATGACATCGCCGAAGTCGAGGATCGGTAGGATAGTCAGTTTTACTAGGGTAAGTTTGGCGGCGTGAGTGAAGGAGGCTTTGTTGCGGAATAGAAAGCCGACTCTTGATTTGATTTTGGATTGGAGATGTTTGATATGAGTCTGGAAGGAGAGTTTACAGTCTAGCCAGACACCTAGGTACTTATAGATGTCCACATATTCAAGGCCGGAACCATCCAGGGTGGTGATGCTGGTCAGGGGTGCGGGTGCAGGCAGCGAACGGTTGAAAAGCATGCATTTGGTTTTACTAGCGTTTAAGAGCAGTTGGAGGCCACGGAAGGAGTGTTGTATGGCATTGAAGCTCGTTTGGAGGTTAGATAGCACAGTGTCCAAGGACGGGCCGGAAGTATATAGAATGGTGTCGTCTGCGTAGACGTGGATCAGGGAATCGCCCGCAGCAAGAGCAACATCATTGATATATACAGAGAAAAGAGTCGGCCCGAGGATTGAACCCTGTGGCACCCCCATAGAGACTGCCAGAGGACCGGACAGCATGCCCTCCGATTTGACACACTGAACTCTGTCTGCAAAGTAATTGGTGAACCAGGCAAGGCAGTCATCCGAAAAACTGAGGCTACTGAGTCTGCCGATAAGAATATGGTGATTGACAGAGTCCAAAGCCTTGGCAAGGTCGATGAAGACGGCTGCACAGTACTGTCTTTAATCGATGGCAGTTATGATATCGTTTAGTACCTTGAGCGTGGCTGAGGTACACCCGTGACCGGCTCAGAAACCAGATTACACAGCGGAGAAGGTACGGTGGGATTCGAGATGGTCAGTGACCTGTTTGTTGACTTGGCTTTCGAAGACCTTAGATAGGCAGGGCAGGATGGATATAGGTCTGTAACAGTTTGGGTCCAGGGTGTCTCCCCCTTTGAAGAGGGGGGTGACTGTGGCAGCTTTCCAATCCTTGGGGATCTCAGACGATATGAAAGAGAGGTTGAACAGGCTGGTAATAGGGGTTGCAACAATGACGGCGGATAGTTTCAGAAATAGAGGGTCCAGATTGTCAAGCCCAGCTGATTTGTACGGGTCCAGGTTTTGCAGCTCTTTCAGAACATCTGCTATCTGGATTTGGGTAAAGGAGAACCTGGAGAGGCTTGGGCGAGTAGCTGCGGGGGGGGGGGGCAGAGCTGTTGGCCGAGGTTGGAGTAGCCAGGCGGAAGGCATGGCCAGCCGTTGAGAAATGCTTGTTGAAGTTTTCGATAATCATGGATTTATCGGTGATGACCGTGTTACCTAGCCTCAGTGCAGTGGGCAGCTGGGAGGAGGTGCTCTTGTTCTCCATGGACTTCACAGTGCCCCAGAACTTTTTGGAGTTGAAGCTACAGGATGCAAGCTTCTGCCTGAAGAAGCTGGCCTTAGCTTTCCTGACTGACTGTGTGTATTGGTTCCTGACTTCCCTGAACAGTTGCATATCGCGGGGACTATTCGATGCTATTGCAGTCCGCCACAGGATATTTTTGTGCTGGTCGAGTGCAGTCAGGTCTGGAGTGAACCAAGGGCTATATCTGTTCTTAGTTCTGCATTTTTTGAACGGAGCATGCTTATCTAAAATGGTGACGAAGTTACTTTTAAAGAATGACCAGGCATCCTCAACTGATGGGATACATTTTGTTGTATATGTGTAATGATGTAGTTCTGACCACATCTACAGAAAAGTATCTTCTGGTATAACCTAGGCATTACAATTACAGATGTTGTAGACGTAAAGATAAAATAAAACATGAATGAAAATAAAAAATATTTTATTTTGTGGGTACATTTGTAGTGCAAAAAGGACTACAAAAAGGACTACTCTAAAATGTTGTTTGTTTCTCTGTGAAAAACAAAAACAAATGCAAAAAAAAAAAAAAAGGACCCACTGAATTGTTCCACATATTTAAGTACAGCTATTGTAAAAATGGCTCTCTTCCTGTTGTTGTTTTGAGGAGACAGATTTTATTCAAGCCTGAGGAAGTGGAATAATTTAAATACAGATGTGTTTCACTGTAAACAGCTGTACAGATCTGGTGAGCCTGGAGAAGAGGGGAAGAGAGGCTGGGGAGGAGAGAGGCTGGAGAAGAGAGGGGAAGAGCGGCTGGGGATGAGAGAGAAAGGCTGGAGAAGAGAGGGGCAGAGAGGCTGGGGAGGAGAGAGAGGCTGAAGAAGAGAGGGGCAGAGAGGCTGGGGAGGAGAGAGGCTGGAGAAGAGAGGGGCAGAAAGGCTGGGGATGAGAGAGAGGCTGGAGAAGAGAGGGGAAGAGAGGCTGGGGAGGAGAGAGAGAGGCTAGAGAAGAGAGGGGAAGAGAGGCTGGGGAGGAGAGAGAGAGGCTGGAGAAGAGTGAGTGAAGAGAGGCTGGGGAGGAGACAGAGGCTGTAGAAGGGTGAAGAGAGAGAGGCTGGGGAGGAGACAGAGGCTGTAGAAGAGTGAAGAGAGAGAGGCTGTAGAAGAGTGAAGAGAGGCTGGGGAGAGAGAGAGAGGCTGTAGAAGAGTGAAGAGAGAGAGAGTGAAGAGAGATAGAGGCTGTAGAAGAGTGAAGAGAGAGAGAGTGAAGAGAGAGAGAGGCTGTAGAAGAGTGAAGAAGAGAGAGTGAAGAGAGAGAGAGGCTGTAGAAGAGTGAAGAGAGAAGAGTGAAGAGAGAGAGGCTGGAGAAGAGTGAGTGAAGAGAGTGGGAGGAGACAGAGGCTGTAGAAGGGTGAAGAGAGAGAGAGGCTGGGGAGGAGACAGAGGCTGTAGAAGAGTGAAGAGAGAGAGAGGCTGTAGAAGAGTGAAGAGAGATAGAGTGAAGAGAGAGGGAGAGAGAGAGGCTGTAGAAGAGTGAAGAGAGAGAGAGTGAAGAGAGATAGAGGCTGTAGAAGAGTGAAGAGAGAGAGAGTGAAGAGAGAGAGAGGCTGTAGAAGAGTGAAGAGAGAGAGAGTGAAGAGAGAGAGAGGCTGTAGAAGAGTGAAGAGAGAGAGAGTGAAGAGAGAGAGGCTGGAGAAGAGTGAAGAGAGGCTGGGGAGGAGACAGAGGCTGGAGAAGAGTGAAGAGAGAGAGAGTGAAGAGAGAGAGAGGCTGTAGAAGAGTGAAGAGAAAGAGAGTGAAGAGAGAGAGAGGCTGTAGAAGAGTGAAGAGAGAGAGTGAAGAGAGAGAGAGGCTGTAGAAGAGTGAAGAGAGAGAGAGTGAAGAGAGAGAGAGGCTGTAGAAGAGTGAAGAGAGAGAGAGTGAAGAGAGAGAGAGGCTGGAGAAGAGTGAAGAGAGAGAGAGGCTGGGGAGGAGACAGAGGCTGTAGAAGAGTGAGGAGAGAGAGAGTGAAGAGAGAGAGAGTGAAGAGAGAGAGAGTGAAGAGAGAGAGAGTGAAGAGAGAGAGAATGAAGAGAGAGAGAGTGAAGAGAGAGAGGGTCGGGCTGGGTGTGGCGGCACAGCACATTACAAGTCTTATATACTGTAAAAAAAAAAAAATATTTCCCGAGGAAAATCCTACATCTATGTTGAAGATTAATTTTAGATCCAAGGATATGTTCAAATGTTGAACCGTTATGGGTTAAATCAACAAGGCATGAACAAATATCTGCCGTCCACTATGCAAACAGAGCGATGGAGCTCCCTGATTAATGGTCTGTTGTAATGGCTGATGTAACCTGGGAGGGAGAGAGGTTAGTTAGAGTACCAGGTCTTCTAACCATTTTTCACTCATTTGGAAAGATGCCATTGAGTTACATTAGCAGGCAAACGCTCCAGAAAACAGTTTGAAGCGTAATACTTTTATACAGTGGGCTAATTTATTGAATAATGTGGATTTATTGAATACAGCTGTCTCAATTGAGCACTGTCACAGAGCTGTCTATCTCGGGCATGTAAATAGTTGGGAGAGGATGATAAAATACATGATGACTCTGAAATGGATGCACAGAGGAAACATGCTTCCATGTGGTCAATAGAAAGTCAGTACTAATATTATAATTCCTTAGTCAGTAGGTCTGAATCAATTTGTTTTAGAATGACAGGACAATGTCACAAACAGATGTTTTATTTTTATTTTGCATACTGTTGATATGTTTTGTACATGCTTCTAAGATTGCTGGAATAGGTGTAGGTATATTTAATGTGACTGAATCTCTGCCCCTCGGCATGCGATACCACATGTCCTGTAGTGAATATGCATGGTGTCTGTTCACCTACTAATATTGCACTCCCCTTCATTGCTTTCCTTTAGTCTTTCGTCCACCCCTCCATTTTGGTAAGTGGTCATCAAAAGGTCAGGGAGGTGAAGTTGTGAAATGGCCTGAGCGGTGGTGACCTATGGCAGGCTGAACATACCTAATGCTACAGCCTGCAGGCCTTCAACTGCCAATACCAGGCTGATTATAACGAATCAGCTCCCTCTTATGAAATAATGTGATCAATTTCTCATTCCGCTGAATAACTAACCCTGGAGATAGGGAGCTGTCTGTGACCTGCAGTTAACCCCCTGCCTCGTTATTCATATCAGGGCATGAAAAGAGAGGGAGGGATGAAAAGAGAGGGATGAGAAGAAAGAGTGAAAGGAAGAAATGGCGCAATTTGAGTGAGTTCTTTGATAGAAGTGGGTGGCTCTTTCAAATGTTACTGGTTGGAAGGAATGTCATGGGACTTTATGAGGCTGTGGAGGCTGGTAGGAGCATGGAGCCAGGCAGCCAGTCCCAGGTCACCGTGGAGGCTGGTAGGAGCGTGGAGCCAGGCAGCCAGTCCCAGGTCACCGTGGAGGCTGAGGCCAGCCAGTCCCAGGTCACTGTGGAGGCTGGTAGGAGCGTGGAGCCAGGCAGCCAGTCCCAGGTCACTGTGGAGGCTGGTAGGAGCTAGGAACCAGGCAGCCAGTCCCAGGTCACTGTGGAGGCTGATAGGAGCCAGGCAGTCAGTCCCAGGTCACTGTGGAGGCTGATAGGAGCCAGGCAGCCAGTCCCAGGTCACTGTGGAGGCTGGTAGGAGCTAGGAGCCAGGCAGCCAGTCCCAGGTCACTGTGGAGGCTGATAGGAGCCAGGCAGTCAGTCCCAGGTCACTGTGGAGGCTGATAGGAGCCAGGCCGCCAGTCCCAGGTCACTGTGGAGGCTGGTAGGAGCGTGGAGACAGGCAGCCAGTCCCAGGTCACTGTAGAGGCTGGTAGGAGCTAGGAACCAGGCAGCAAGTCCCAGGTCACTGTGGAGGCTGGTAGGAGCCAGGCCAGGCAGCCAGTCCCAGGTCACTGTGGAGGCTGGTAGGAGCCAGGCAGCCAGTCCCAGGTCACTGTGGAGGCTGGTAGGAGCTAGGAGCCAGGCAACCAATCACTGTGGAGGCTGGTAGGCAGCCAGGCAGCCAGGTCACTGTGGAGGCTGGTAGGAGCTAGGAGCCAGGCAGCCAGTCACTGTGGAGGCTGGTAGGAGCTAGGAGCCAGGCAGCCAGTCCCAGGTCACTGTGGAGGCTGATAGGAGCCAGGCCGTCAGTCCCAGGTCACTGTGGAGGCTGATAGGAGCCAGGCCGCCAGTCCCAGGTCACTGTGGAGGCTGGTAGGAGCGTGGAGACAGGCAGCCAGTCCCAGGTCACTGTAGAGGCTGGTAGGAGCTAGGAACCAGGCAGCAAGTCCCAGGTCACTGTGGAGGCTGGTAGGAGCTAGGATCCAGGCAGCCAGTCCCAGGTCACTGTGGAGGCTGGTAGGAGCCAGGCAGCCAGTCCCAGGTCACTGTGGAGGCTGGTAGGAGCTAGGAGCCAGGCAACCAATCACTGTGGAGGCTGGTAGGAGCTAGGAGCCAGGCAGCCAGTCACTGTGGAGGCTGGTAGGAGCTAGGAGCCAGGCAGCCAGTCACTGTGGAGGCTGGTAGGAGCTAGGAGCCAGGCAGCCAGTCACTGTGGAGGCTGGTAGGAGCTAGGAGCCAGGCAGCCAGTCACTGTGGAGGCTGGTAGGAGCGTGGAGCTAGGCAGCCAGTTCCAGGTCACTGTGGAGGCTGGTAGGAGCGTGGAGCCAGGCAGCCAGTCTCAGGTCACTGTGGAGGCTGGTAGGAGTGTGGAGCTAGGCAGCCAGTCCCAGGTCACTGTGGAAGCTGGTAGGAGCGTGGAGCCAGGCAGCCAGGCCCAGGTCACTGTGGAGGCTGGTAGGAGCTAGGAACCAGGCAGCCAGTCCCAGGTCACTGTTGAGGCTGGTTGGAGCTAGGAGCAGGCAGCCAGTCCCAGAACACTGTGGAGGCTGGTAGGAGCTAGGAGCCAGGCAGCCAGTCACTGTGGAGGCTGGTAGGAGCATAGAGCTAAGCAGCCAGTCCCAGGTCACTGTGGAGGCTGGTAGGAGCGTGGAGCCAGGTAGCCAGTCCCAGGTCACTGTGGAGGCTGGTAGGAGCGTGGAGCCAGGCAGCCAGTCCTAGGTCACTGTGGATTCTGGTAGGAGCTAGGAACCAGGCAGCCAGTCCCAGGTCACTGTGGAGGCTGGTAGGAGCTAGGAGCCAGACAGCCAGTCCCAGAACACTGTGGAGGCTGGTAGGAGCTAGGAGCCAGGCAGCCAGTCACTGTGGAGGCTGGTGGGAGCTAGGAGCCAGGCAGCCAGTCACTGTGGAGGCTGGTAGGAGCTAGGAGCCAGGCAGCCAGTCACTGTGGAGGCTGGTAGGAGCATGGAGCCAGGCAGCCAGTCACTGTGGAGGCTGGTAGGAGCTAGGAGCCAGGCAGCCAGTCACTGTGGAGGCTGGTAGGAGCGTGGAGCTAGGCAGCCAGTTCCAGGTCACTGTGGAGGCTGGTAGGAGCGTGGAGCCAGGCAGCCAGTCTCAGGTCACTGTGGAGGCTGGTAGGAGTGTGGAGCTAGGCAGCCAGTCCCAGGTCACTGTGGAAGCTGGTAGGAGCGTGGAGCCAGGCAGCCAGTCCCAGGTCACTGTGGAGGCTGGTAGGAGCTAGGAACCAGGCAGCCAGTCCCAGGTCACTGTGGAGGCTGGTTGGAGCTAGGAGCCAGGCAGCCAGTCCCAGAACACTGTGGAGGCTGGTAGGAGCTAGGAGCCAGGCAGCCAGTCACTGTGGAGGCTGGTAGGAGCTAGGAGCCAGGCAGCCAGTCACTGTGGAGGCTGGTAGGAGCGTGGAGCTAAGCAGCCAGTCCCAGGTCACTGTGGAGGCTGGTAGGAGCGTGGAGCCAGGTAGCCAGTCCCAGGTCACTGTGGAGGCTGGTAGGAGCGTGGAGCCAGGCAGCCAGTCCTAGGTCACTGTGGATTCTGGTAGGAGCTAGGAACCAGGCAGCCAGTCCCAGGTCACTGTGGAGGCTGGTAGGAGCTAGGAGCCAGATAGCCAGTCCCAGGTCACTGTGGAGGCTGGAAGGAGCGTGGATCCAGTTATCTAGTCCCAGGTCACTGTGGAGGCTGGTAGGAGCATGGAGCCAGGCAGCCAGTCCCAGGTCACTGTGGAGGCTGGTAGGAGCGTGGAGCCAGGCAGCCAGTCCCAGGTCACTGTGGAGGTTGGTAGGAGCTAGGAACCAGGCAGCCAGGCCCCGGCCACTGTGGGACTGTAGGACTGCTTTTCGTTCCTCAGGACCCCTGATAGGAGTGACAGATGTCTGTTCACCAGCCAGCAGCATTTCAGCCAGCATCCCACACATTCACTCATTCAGAACCATCCAACCCAGGCATGGTAACACCATATGCACAGTCTCAGACCTCCTCTCCCCCACAATGCTGCCCATACCTGGGTGTCTGCGCTGTAGTCTCTATCTGCTGGTTACCATGAGGAAAACACACTCCACCTGCAGGTTCATGGGGTTCAGAGGGACATAACAACAGTTCTAATTTAGATATACCGTGGTTTGCGAAGTATTTTTCCTATTTTGTTGCCTTACAACCTGGAATTAAAATAGATTTTGGTGGGGGGGTTGTATCATTTGATTTACACAACATGCCTACCACTTTGAAGATGCAACATATTTTTATTGTGGGACAAACAAGAAATAAAACAAAAAAACAGAAAACTTGAGCGTGCATAACTATTCACCCCCCCTATGCACCTTTTGCAGTAATTACAGCTGCAAGTCTCTCGGGGTATGTCTCTATATGTCTCTATATGGCTTTGCATATCTAGCCACTGGGATTTTTGCCCATTCTTCAAGGCAAACTGCTCCAGCTCCTTTAAGTTAGATGGGTTGCCTCTGGTGTACAGCAATCTTTAAGTCGTACCACAGATTCTCAATTGGATTGAGGTCTGGGCTTTGATGAGGCCATTCCAAGGCATTTAAATGTTTCCCCTTAAACCACTCGAGTGTTGCTTTAACAGTATGTTTAGGGTCATTGTCCTGCTGGAAGGTGAACCTCCATCTCAGTCTTAAATCTCTGGAAGACTGAAACAGTTTTTCCCTCAAGAATTTCCCTATATTTAGCGCCATCCATCATTCCTTCAATTCTGACCAGTTTCCCAGCCAGTCCCTGCAGATGAAAACATCCCCACAGAATGATGCTGCCATGGAGTTCTCGGGGTGATGAGAGGTGTTGGGTTTGTGCCAGACATAGTGTTTTCCTTGATGGCCAAAAAGCTACATTTTAGTCTCATCTGACCAGAGTACCTTCTTCCATATGTTTGGAGAGTCTCCCACATGCCTGTTGGTGAACACCAAACGTGTTTGCTTATTGTTTTTCTTTAAGCAATGGCTTTTTTTCTGGTGACTCTTCCGTAAAGCCTAGCTCTGTGGAGTGTACAGCTTAAAGTGGTCCTATGGACAGATACTCCAATCTCCGCTGTGGAGCTTTGCAGCTCCATCAGGATTATCTTTGGTCTCTTTGTTGCCTCTCTGATTAAATCCCTCCTTGCCTGGTCCGTGAGTTTTGGTGGACAGCCCTTTTGGCAGGTTTGTTGTGGTGCCATATTCTTTCCATTTTTTATAATGGATTTAATGATGCTCCGTGGGATGTTCAACGTTTCTGGTATTTTTTATAACCCAACCCTGATCTGTACTTCTCCACAACTTTGTCCCTGACCTGTTTGGAGAGCTCCTTAGTCTTTGTGGTGCCGCTTGCTTGGTGGTGTTGCAGACTCTAGGGCCTTTCAGAACAGGTGTATATATACTGAGATCATGTGACAGATCACGTGACACTTAGATTGCACACAGGTGGACTTTATTGAACTAATTCTGTGACTTCTGAAGGTAATTGGTTGCACCAGATCTTATTTAAGGGCTTCATAGCAAAGGGTGTGAATACATATGCATGTACCACTTTTCCCTTTTTACATTTTTGAGAATTCTTTGAAACAAGTTATTTTTTAAATTTCACTTCATATTCATATTTATTTTGTGTATGTCCATGACATGAAATCCAAATAAAAATCTATTTAAATTACAGATTGTAAAGCAAAAAAATATGAAAAATGCCAAGAGGGATGAATACCTTTGCAAAGCACTGTAGGGCTAAAGGTTTGTCTGGTGATGACGCTTTCGGCCGTGCTACCTCATACATAAGGGATCTGTTTAAGAGTTTGAAGAGTTTGGATGGGTTAAATGTATAGCATGCAGACTAGTCACTCCTCTCCTCCATCTTAGTCCCGGCCTGGAGAAATGGAGCCGGGGCTGAGCGGGCTGGATTTCTTCTCCCCTTCCATCTCCATACGGTAACCAGAGGCTGCGGACGGTATCTGTACTGTATCTGTACCGGTTGGGGCTGACAATAGAAGACCATGGGAGTATCTGACACTGAGGGCAGTGCTTTGAGCTTTACACGATACCCAGTGGACCTCGACTGTCTCTCTGTCCATCCCCCCAGCAGGATGTAACACGGCCATCCATCGCTCTTCATTTATTTACCTGTGGCTTTTTGTAATGTCCACTGTGATGCACCACACCTGACACCCGATATCAGGACCGATTGCTTTCATCTTCTAGAAGTATTGGTCTTAGCTTACCTCACTCTCATCATGTAACTTTAATCAAGTAAATGGATGAATTTAAATGCTGCTAATTTCACCTGGGTAATTGCCCACCGCCTTTAATTAAATTTGATCAAAAGGGCATTTAAAGTAATTGGAAGCCTAATGTAAGGTACTGAGTTGCTCTGAGGGAAGTCAGTAAAGACAGTGTAAAGGATGGATGAAAATATATGTTTTTTCAGATACCAGAAATAGTATTCTATTTTTGTGTTTCCAGACTTTGATATTGTGAATAAATATTAAATAAATATATTTCTTAAATGTACATTATATTATTTCACATTAGTGCAGACTACAGAGTATTTTTTCAAAGCAGACAGCACATACCATAAACATTTTGCACAAATTTGTAAACATGTATTGTCTGTCACATAAGAACTATCTCACTGCAGTTTAGAGTATGTCCTGCTCTATACTGTAACTACTCCATGGCTTTTCCCTCCCAACTTCATAGACCTGAAGGCCTTAGCATCTGGTCCCATTATTGAGATAGAGTGCCTCTCTGCTGATTCTGGGGGAGGTAAAGGGCCAGAACGATGTCTCAGAGGCCATGTACAATTTTTATTTGAATCATTACAGTTCCACCGAGCTAGTGGAGAAGCAAGAGACGAGGGGAGAGTGGAAAAGAGAGGTGCAGAGAGGAGAGAAGATAGGAGAGTGGAGAGGAGAGGTGCAGAGAGGAGAGGAGATGGGATAGTGGAGAGGAGAGGAGAGGTGCAGAGAGGAGAGGAGATGGGAGAGTGGAGAGGAGAGGTGCAGAGAGGAGAGGAGATGGGATAGTGGAGAGGAGAGGAGAGGAGAGGTGCAGAGAGGAGAGGAGATGGAAGAGTGGAGAGGAGAGGTGCAGAGAGGAGAGGAGATGGGAGAGTGGAGAGGAGAGGTGCAGAGAGGAGAGGAGATGGGAGAGTGGAGAGGAGAGGAGAGGTGCAGAGAGGAGAGGAGATGGGAGAGTGGAGAGGAGAGGTTCAGAGAGGAGAGTAGATGGGAGAGTGGAGAAGAGAGGTGCAGAGAGGAGAGGAGTTGGGGGAGTGGAGTGGAGAGGTGCAGAGAGGAGAGGAGATGTGAGAGTGGAGAACAGAGGAATGGAGGCAGGGGTGAGGAGAGGAAAGGAGGTGGAGAGTAGGGATATAGGAGCAGAGAAACAGGAGTAGGGGAGATCGAGGGCTCAGTTCCACATGAGAGGACATCCTCAGTTCGGCCAGCGTTTATAGAAGAAGAGCAACAGGTGGCTGGGTGTTGGCTGAGGAAACCTGGGGCTGAGTGGATGTTAGAGTGGTATTGCAGAGTGGAATGAATCATGGCTATTTATTTGACCCTCATCACATCTGAACTCTTCCCCCACAGCAGGACGAGGTGGGTAGGAAAAGGGGGCCGGGCTTAGTTCAGTTCCGCTCATCTCTCTCCCTCACTGTCTCCCCACTCTCTCTCTCTATCTCTGTCTCACTCTCTCTCTCTCTTAATTCAATGCAATTCAATTGCGTGTTGCATTACGTGTTGCATCGCTCTCTCTCTCTGTCTCCCTCCGCTCTTTCTCTCTTTAGCCTGCTGAAGGAAGATGGGACACGCCAACGTGTGTTATTAATTAGGCTCTCTGCTTACACGGTAGACCAGCAATATGGGTCTGGTCCTGGTCTGGCTGCATGTGTTCATATGGAGAGTGGTGAGGTAACGTAACACGCAACACAGACAGAGAGGTCACTGTGATGGTGGGGGTTTTCCACATGGCTCTCCATCTCCAATGGCCTCCTTTCCTGACTGCATATCTTCTTGCTTCATTGCTTACCTAATTTTACTGATCTCAATGAGACAAATGCGTTTCATGTCCCTTATCAGCTAAATAAAAGGGATAAGTTGAGGTTTATTTTTTCCCTGTCATTAGTGGTTTACAAAGGCCCAGGTGTTATGAGGAGAATTCACACACACACTAGGCCCTTTTAAAATCATGGCCTTTTACAGGCTCTTTCAACATCTAAACGGGGTGATGTCACCCACCCCTCAGACCACCACCCTGTAGATATATACTGAGAGCACCTGTTTTGACCTGTAAAGACGTAGGCCATTTACAATATAGTATGGCTGCCAAAGAGAACACTGAACACAGACCTGCTGGAGAGTACATCTGAAAGGTTATTGGCTCTCTGGAGAACAGTAGTGGCTGCTGGGAAACATGCAGGTCCTTCCTGTTGGCCTCAGTTTTTCCATACTGTTATCTGATAGGCTGATAGGACTGCAGCTACAGCCATCGTTCTCAGGACCTCCATCACACAACAGAACCACACATTCTGATGGCGTGAGACACACAGACCTGCACCACACACACAGTCTGGTTTGTCTACTGGCATGCACAGAGCCAGTGTGTGTGTGAATGCGTGTGTGTGTGTGTGCCCACCACAGCTGGAGCGTATATTTCTGCTCCGTTCTGCCAGTCTTCATGGTGTTGCTGATACTATTGTACTGTACCAGCTGGATTGAACCGTGAATATGAGGGAGTTTTGGGAACAGCAGCTGAGATGTACAGTGTCATTTATGGTGATGTACTGGGCAATAACAAGTAGTAGACTTTGGTCTAGTACTAGAAGAGTCTAGAAGAGAGAGGGAGAGAGAGAGGGAGAGAGAGAGAGAGAGAGAGAAAGAGAGAGAGAGAGAGAGAGAGAGAGAGAGAGAGAGAGAGAGAGAGAGAGAGAGAGAGAGAAAGAGAGAGAGAGAGAGAGAGAGAGAGAGAGAGAGAGAGAGAGAGAGAGAGAGAGAGAGAGAGAGAGAGAGAGAGAGAGAGAGAGAGAGAGAGAGAGAGAGAGAGAGAGAGCACTCTGGACAAGCATTGGTTGTGTTTGAGTTTGGTTTTGAGAGCAAGCTGGTCGCTACAAAGAACCTCTGGAGCCCTGTCCCTTAAAGCAAACCAGCTACACACTGTGACACACAGCACAGGGAGGATAGAGAGATAGGAGGGTGAGAACGAGGGGAGGATGAGGAGGAGTTTTCATGAATGAAACAGCAGGGGATGTTCTGTAGTATGGGTGTGGACTTGTAGAATGACGCATCCACAACCTGGTTCATGAAAGTTCACTTTGATTCAGAATAAGGGGCAGACTTAGTTGTTGTTTGTGCTTAGTTTCAGTGCATTGACTCCAGCCCACTGTGTAATTTGGAGAGTGTGGCAGATCTGCCCCTGGGAGTAGAGAGAGGTTGTCACAGACCAACCGTGCACCCAGAACCCTGCATGATACACAAGAACACACACGAAAAGCACTCACACACATACACACACCCAGAACCCTGCATGATACACAAGAACACGCACGAAAAGCACTCACACACATACACACAACCCTGCATGATACACCACGCACGAAAAGCACTGCATGATACACAAGAACACGCACGAAAAGCACTCACACACATACACACACCCAGAACCCTGCATGATACACAAGAACACACACGAAAAGCACTCACACACATACACACACCCAGAACCCTGCATGATACACAAGAACACACACGAAAAGCACTCACACACATACACACACCCAGAACCCTGCATGATACACAAGAACACACACGAAAAGCACTCACACACATACACACACCCAGAACCCTGCATGATACACAAGAACACACACGAAAAGCACTCACACACATACACACACCCAGAACCCTGCATGATACACAAGAACACACACGAAAAGCACTCACACACATACACACACCCAGAACCCTGCATGATACACACAGAACACGAACCCTGCATGATACACAAGAAAAGCACTCACACACATACACACACCCAGAACCCTGCATGATACACAAGAACACACACGCACGAAAAGCACTCACACACATACACACACCCAGAACCCTGCATGATACACAAGAACACACACGAAAAGCACTCACACACATACACACACCCAGAACCCTGCATGATACACAAGAACACACACGAAAAGCACTCACACACATACACACACCCAGAACCCTGCATGATACACAAGAACACACACGAAAAGCACTCACACACATACACACACCCAGAACCCTGCATGATACACAAGAACACGCACGAAAAGCACTCACACACATACACACACCCAGAACCCATTCAGTGGAGAGAAAACAGAGCACCACTTGGACAGTGGCAGGGGATTATTAAAGCCAATGCTTCAAATTAAAATCTCAGTTTAACCTTAAGTAAAACTCTAAAGCTATCGAGCAGCCCTCTTTCTCCCGCTCTCTCTAAAGCCAAAACAATATCTGGGTAATTCATAGAATGGGAGAGGAACCAACCTACGTCAAACAGCCAAAACGGAGCCATGTGCCATGTGCATGCAGCTCACATTGTTTGGATTGGTGAGGCAAAAACGCACAATAAAACATTTTCTGCTGAATCTGTGGAAACAGTGGAGACAAGCAACAAGCCTTACTGTCTACCTGTCCAATCAGAATAGTGAAGCTGGGGGGAGAATGGTATCCAGCTGGTGAACATGAGTCATACACAACAGTCTGGTGTGGTGGGCTGGAACATTACTTACACTCCTATATGAAGAGATGCATTCCTCCTGGTCTACAGAGATGTATTCCTCTTGGTCTACAGAGATGTATTCCTCCTGGTCTACAGAGATGTATTCCTCCTGGTCTACAGAGATGTATTCTTCCTGGTCTACAGAGATGTATTCCTCCTGGTCTACAGAGATGTATTCCTCCTGGTCTACAGAGATGTATTCCTTCTGGTCTACAGAGATGTATTCCTCCTGGTCTACAGAGATGTATTCCTCCTGGTCTACAGAGATGTATTCCTCCTGGTCTACATTGATGTATTCGTCCTGGTCTACAGAGATGTATTCCTCCTGGTCTACATTGATGTATTCGTCCTGGTCTACAGAGATGTATTTCTCCTGGTCTACAGAGATGTATTCCTCCTGGTCTACAGAGATGTATTCCTCCTGGTCTACAGAGATGTATTCCTCCTTGTCTACAGAGATGTATTCCTCCTGGTCTACAGAGATGTATTCCTCCTGGTCTACAGAGATGTATTCCTCCTGGTCTACAGAGATGTATTCCTCCTGGTCTACAGAGATGTATTCCTCCTGGTCTACAGAGATGTATTCCTCCTGGTCTACAGCTATGTATTCCTCCTGGTCTACAGAGATGTATTCCTCCTGGTCTACAGAGATGTATTCCTCCTGGTCTACAGAGATGTATTCCTCCTGGTCTACAGAGATGTATTCCTCCTGGTCTACAGCTATGTATTCCTCCTGGTCTACAGAGATGTATTCCTCCTGGTCTACAGAGAGAAGTATTCCTCCTGGTCTACAGTCTTTAGGGACTCGTTTTAATTAGTCTGTTTGGATTTGAAATTAAAAACTATGATGTTGCACAGTGTGACTGACTGGGTTTGAATCCAGGTCTCCTTTCACCACAAGACTGTGTAATTAAAGCTGCGTTAGGAGGCTGTTTCTCTGGGTTGTGTGTGTTTGTGTGTGGCCACCTCTCACCCTCCACTCCACTCTGGTCTCCATGATCAATATGGTGAGCTAGTGGTTATCACCAGTCACTGGGACACTGAGAGCCACACCAACACACCCTGGCCTTTTAGAGCCCAGGCTCTGTCTCTCTGTCTCCCAGCACCAGGCGACAGCTGAACCTTCCATCTGTCTCTGATTAATGTGTTGGGCGTCCATTTTTACACCAGTACAATGCCCCTGTATGAATTTGATCAGTGTACAGTGACAAATGCCCATTCTCTTCCTGCTAAGAGCCTTCATTGTTTCAGCCCAGTAGCGCTTGTTACTACGTCACTGCCCTGGCAGAGCTGGTCACAATCAGTTGTTCAGAAACACAGTATGTATAAATGTGTCTCTAGCTGCTCAGTGACATTATTGTCTGTAGACAATAGATCAACAAATGTTTTTTTTGTCGATGAATACTAGGTCCACATATAACATGTTACCATTCAATTTGAGTAGAATAATCTTTATACTAAGCTTTGTTTGTATTGTTGGTATTGGTGTTGGTCATAAACCCTACTCATACACACTGTTCTACGGGAGGTTTGTGTGTTGATTGTTCTTAGCACTTTGATGTTTATACAAACAAACTATAAACAGAGTGAGAGAGAGAGAGATGGTGAGCGAGAGAGAGAGATGGAGAGTGAGAGAGAGAGATGGAGAGCTAGAGAGAGAGATGGAGAGTGAGAGAGAGAGATGGAGAGCGAGAGAGAGAGATGGATAGCTAGAGAGAGAGATGGATAGCTAGAGAGAGAGATGGAGAGCGAGAGAGAGAGGGATGGAGAGCTAGAGAGAGAGATGGAGAGCGAGAGAGAGAGGTGGAGAGCTAGAGAGAGAGGTGGAGAGCTAGAGAGAGAGATGGTGAGCTAGAGAGAGAGAGATGGAGAGCTAGAGAGAGAGAGATGGAGAGCGAGAGAGAGGGGATGGAGAGCTAGAGAGAGAGATGGAGAGCTAGAGAGAGAGAGATGGAGAGCTAGAGAGAGAGAGATGGTGAGCTAGAGAGAGAGATGGATAGCTAGAGAGAGAGATGGAGAGCTAGAGAGAGAGATGGAGAGCTAGAGAGAGAGAGGGATAGCTAGAGAGAGAGATGGAGAGCTAGAGAGAGAGAGATGGAGAGCTAGAGAGAGAGATGGAGAGCGGAGAGAGGGATGGAGAGCTAGAGAGAGAGATGGAGAGCGAGAGAGAGAGGTGGAGAGCTAGAGAGAGAGGTGGAGAGCTAGAGAGAGAGGTGGAGAGCTAGAGAGAGAGAGATGGTGAGCTAGAGAGAGAAATGGAGAGCGAGAGAGAGGGATGGAGAGCTAGAGAGAGAGGTGGAGAGCTAGAGAGAGAGATGGAGAGCTAGAGAGAGAGAGATGGATAGCTAGAGAGAGAGATGGAGAGCGAGAGAGAGGGATGGAGAGCTAGAGAGAGAGATGGAGAGCGAGAGAGAGAGGTGGAGAGCTAGAGAGAGAGGTGGAGAGCTAGAGAGAGAGGTGGAGAGCTAGAGAGAGAGAGATGGTGAGCTAGAGAGAGAAATGGAGAATGAGAGAGAGAGAGAGATGGAGAGCGAGAGAGAGAGATGGTGAGCTAGAGAGAGAGAGATGGAGAGCTAGAGAGAGAGAGATGGTGAGCTAGAGAGAGAGGGATGGAGAGCTAGAGAGAGAGATGGAGAGCTAGAGAGAGAGAGATGGAGAGCTAGAGAGAGAGAGATGGTGAGCTAGAGAGAGAGATGGATAGCTAGAGAGAGAGATGGAGAGCTAGAGAGAGATGGAGAGCTAGAGAGAGAGAGATGGATAGCTAGAGAGAGATGGAGAGCGAGAGAGAGGGATGGAGAGCTAGAGAGAGAGAGATGGAGAGCTAGAGAGAGAGATGGAGAGCGAGAGAGAGGGATGGAGAGCTAGAGAGAGAGATGGAGAGCGAGAGAGAGAGGTGGAGAGCTAGAGAGAGAGGTGGAGAGCTAGAGAGAGAGGTGGAGAGCTAGAGAGAGAGAGATGGTGAGCTAGAGAGAGAAATGGAGAGCGAGAGAGAGGGATGGAGAGCTAGAGAGAGAGGTGGAGAGCTAGAGAGAGAGATGGAGAGCTAGAGAGAGAGAGATGGATAGCTAGAGAGAGAGATGGAGAGCGAGAGAGAGGGATGGAGAGCTAGAGAGAGAGATGGAGAGCGAGAGAGAGAGGTGGAGAGCTAGAGAGAGAGGTGGAGAGCTAGAGAGAGAGGTGGAGAGCTAGAGAGAGAGAGATGGTGAGCTAGAGAGAGAAATGGAGAATGAGAGAGAGAGAGAGATGGAGAGCGAGAGAGATGGTGAGCTAGAGAGAGAGATGGAGAGCTAGAGAGAGAGAGATGGTGAGCTAGAGAGAGAGAGATGGAGAGCGAGAGAGAGAGATGGTGAGCTAGAGAGAGAGAGATGGAGAGCGAGAGAGAGGGATGGAGAGCTAGAGAGAGAGATGGAGAGTGAGAGAGAGAGGTGGAGAGCTAGAGAGAGAGGTGGAGAGCTAGAGAGAGAGGTGGAGAGCTAGAGAGAGAGAGATGGTGAGCTAGAGAGAGAAATGGAGAATGAGAGAGAGAGAGAGATGGAGAGCGAGAGAGAGATGGAGAGTGGGAGAGAGGTAGATGGAGAGCGAGAGAGAGAGGGATGGAGAGCTAGAGAGCGAGAGATGGAGAGCGAGAGAGAGAGGTGGCGAGCTAGAGAGAGAGAGATGGTGAGCTAGAGAGAGAGTACAGGTCAGTAACGCCATATGATGTCAACTATGTACAGTAACTACGTCCCACATCATCACTTTACACAATTATCGTCCACGTCAACATCCATGGCTCAGTGTCACCCTTCATGTTGACGTGATTGTATAGCAAAGGGCAAAGTATGGTTTTGAGTATCAGTTAGTGCGGAAGGTCCTGTACTGTCTGCCACAGTATCCAGTACATGGTGAGTGATGGAATATCAGTAGGGTATAAGGCACGGATCAGGATGACATGACACAGCCAGCGGATCCTGGTGTCCTGCTATCTTTGAATAATGCAGCTTTTTCCTTAACGCCCTTTACTGTCCTGGCCCTGTCACTGAAGATGCCATCTATGGCCAGTTCCTGTCTGTCACTGAAGATGCCATCTATGGACAGTTCCTGTCTGTCACTGAAGATGCCCATTCTCAACTCAGAGACACACGGGACACCAAGGCCGGAGACAGTCTGTGTGTATAATAAATTGTGTACTTTATACATATTACTTTATGAGAGTACACATTTTCATTTGATCCCGGTGGATCCCAAATAGCCTGTTTATTCCCAGTGTGTCACTAAAGATGACCACTCAACTGAACCCAGAGACACCCATATGGATAAATATCAGTGCATATAGTGTATATTCTTCTGAGAGAGGCTGGAGACAGTGTTGTTTTTGTATACAGTATATAATATTGTATATTATTTTGTATACAGTATATACTATTGTATATTGTTTTGAGAGTCCACTCTGACAATAGTACATTTTTATTGGACTGAATGATTGATGACCCTAAGTAAGATGTCTCTCTTGAAGTGAGTCTCCTAACTGCCGTCCTTATGACACAAAAATATGCCACACGTGACTATTTATGGGCAGTAAAACAACCATCCACAGGCTCACTAACAGACTGTGGAGAAGGGAGCCATAAAAGACGTATGTTCACTTTGAGCACAACAAAACAGACAGCATGGGAGTTAAACTAGCTGTCATACACTGAGGAGGGGGGTTTTACAAAGACACCCAGCCCTGCTCCACACACACACACTCACACACACACACACACACACACACACACACACACACACACACACACACACACACACACACACACACACACACACACACACACACACACACACACACACTCACACATACACACATACACACACACTCACACACACACATACACACACACACACACACACACACACACACACACTCACACACATACACACACACACACACACACATACTCACACACACACACACACACACACACACACACACACACTCACACATACATACACTCACACACACACACACACACACACACACACACACACATCACACACTCACACATACACACTCACACACACACACACACATACACATACACACACTCACACTCACACATACACACACTCACACACACACACTCACACATACACACACTCACACACACACCGACAGCCAGCTGAGCTGAACATGAAATAACGCAGCAGTCATGCTCCTACTGTAGTGGGTGACATGAACTAGTGGCCCCTCACATAGGAAGTGACATAAACAAGCAGGCCCCAGAGAGGAAGGGCCATCAGCGCCGATGATGAGCGGCTCTCTGGATGCTCCTTGACATGTGCAGCGGCTGGGATGTGAAGGGGGAGGCGAAGGGGTGCGAAGGGGGAGGCGAAGGGGTGCGAAAGGGGAGGCGAGGGTTGGAGGAGGGGGATGTGAGGGGTAGAGGGGGGGTGAGAGGGGCACACACACCACAGCGGTAGCATGCAGCACGCGACTGCATTATCCAGCTGATTGAGTTATGACAGCTGGTGCCCAAGAGGAAAGCAGCTAGCGGGGCTGGATAGGATCACCCAGGCTGCAGACAAATGATGATAAAGAGATCACTTTAAAGAACAATCTCCATAATATTTCATGCTCGCTCAGCGGTCTCCCAGACAGGCCGGGCTGCGAGGCTAACTGCTCTATCAATTGATTTGATTCACTGCCGGAGCTACTTCCCTCACATAGTATTTCAAATAAATGACACTGTGGATAGAAATTATATCTGCATCAATATTAACCCTGAAAAGAACTAATGGACGCCGGGTGTAATTTGCTGTACATCCCCAGTAATGCATAGCAGGCAGGAGACTGAAGAGTTCTGACTATAGAACAGTTCTTCTTTCTTCTTCCCCTAAGCGCAAGATGATACAGCAGCACACATTTACACACACACGCACACACACGCATGTACCATGTACGTACACACACGCATGTACCATGTACGTACACACACACCATACCCCCCTCCCCAGGCAGCTATTTGCTTTTGTATTTATAAAGTGTATTTTAGAAGTCTAAACCAACCCATCTCTCAGTCAGGCAGCCAGGTCTGTGGAACACTAAGCACCTTCTCAGATAAATCAGTCTTGACCAGTTAGCTATTAGAGTGCTCAGTAAACAGAGGCCAGGCACGTAAGGTGCTCATAATGATTACATTTCAGAGGTTTTATTAATGCGGAGACATGATGTGGTTTCCTCTGTTGCAGTGGTTTAGCATGGTCCAATAGCTCTTTAACTCCATCCCACCCAGTAACCTGCATGCCATTGTATGATGCTGGCTGAATGTTGATCAGTAAAGTTAGATGTTTATCCAGGCCCTTTCTTCATCTTAATCCTCACCTTTTTATATATTGGTCATTTTGGAGTGGACAGGGGAGGGGGGCGGAGGGTGAGTGGGGGGCTCTGGGGAGGGGTGAACAGTCCACTAATGAGTCCACAGGAGACCCACACAATACCTTTGATTGTGATACACAGGAGGGGAGAGGAGAGGAGTGGAACGGCACAATCTTTAGCTGCTGGATTAAGTATCTCTTAAAGAGATCTACTTTCAGCCACAATGTTATCAACCATTGAGTGTGTATTAATTAAACCTATTGCAGAGGAGTTTGCACAGTATTCCCCCTAGTCGCCTGTAAACACACTCATACAGTACGTGTGCAGGCAGACACACACGCACACACACACAGACAGACAGACAGACAGACAGACAGACAGACAGACAGACAGACAGACAGACAGACAGACAGACAGACAGACAGACAGACAGACAGACAGACAGACAGACAGACAGACAGACAGACAGACAGTAATACAGAGAGTGAGAGAAAAAAAAGAGAGAGAGAGAAAGATATGTTAGAATTATCTCTTATAGCCTCACCCACACACATACACAAACACATGAAGCCTCTCAATGCATACACAGTCTACATACATTGGTGTTACATATAGCAGCCTGTTTTCATTAGCAGGGCTTTTGATCTGAAGTCATGCTACATTATCTGCACACTGAGGATACGGTTGATTGACTCCCATCCGGTAATACACTTTAGCCCCTCTCATGGCCGTCTGGCTTTGATGTGCAGACATATTTCCTGGTCAGGGGTTGTTATAATTTCAACCATTTGTTGATTCATCATATGGAGCTTTGTAATTGTCCTGGTTCACCTAGTTTAGCACCTTTTGCATCTGTGTGAGTTGGGATGTGATATCCTACTTCCTCAACTTACTTCCACTCACAGACCATCGGCCGTCAAGGTGACCTTTACTTTTCTGGCCTCAGGTGCTTCTTTCTTTGCTTGCTCACCTTGTTCCTGTATGTTTAAACCCCCCCCAACATATGTTAACATGAACCTGCATTGATATTCAATCCAGTTGTTCCTCCATCATAACCCTGATGTTTAGGAAGTGTGTATGTTTTGACTTGGTTGAAGTGGTGTTTAATGACAACGGACTGGCTGTTCTCTTCCGGAGCTGTGTAAAGAGTTCTAATCAAGCGTTCTGCTCCATCAATAATGCAGCGCCTTGGCTCCCATAGTGGACTTAAAGATGCAGTCTGTGATTTGGGGAAACTGTTCAATGGTCATTTCAAATCTGTATGTTTACTCATTGGTTCTTGAAGAATATAACTTATAAATGCATCACGAGCTGAGCTTAACTGTTTGTCTTTATCATAACCCAAAATCTAATGTTTTATTACTACATTGTTTACAAGCAACAACAATGTAAACAAACAATATATAGCTTCAAAATATGTTTAAAACTATCATGTGGGCGTCATAGACTGTCAGTCCTGGTATCTAGAACGCCTTCTATGAAAGGGGTTTCACTTCCCCGGGTCCATTTGTCAGCTGTATACCAAGTGACTGGACACTGTCTGTTCATTTTCGAATCGCAGACTATAGCTTTAATTGTGGGTGTAGAGCTGATACGGAGGAGCTTTGGCTGGCGTGGGGGTGTCTCGTTGCACACTTTAATTAGAGACCCCCGTCACGTAAAGAGGAGAAGTCCTCTTGGTGTTCACAGCACTGCAACGTGCCCAGTCCTTGCTTTGGCAAGAGCAGAATATACTGACTGAAACCCTGGCTGCTACTTCCATCTCCGACTGGGGGGAGGAGGGAGGGAGGAAGGGAGGGAGGGGGGAGAGATGGACAAAGGGAGGGAGGGGGGAGGAAGAGAGGAAGGAAGGGAGAGAGACTCAGGTCTAAGTTAACCAGGTCTAATTATTAAATGGTATATATTATTGTTCCTCATGTGGCTGTCTGCACGGCAGGCAGCAGGCCTTATTAATTCCTCTCATACATCTGTCTACTGCTGAGGGTCTAAGGGCCAGATACATTTCCCTGTCATGGTTATTATTCCCATTATTGATAACAGGACACACTTTCACTTCTTAGCTTCACATATTAAAGAATTCAATACGAAGCCTCTGGCCCTTATCTTACTTTAGTTTACATGGCTGGACAAAATATAAAATGACAGAAACCACTTCTGAGAATGATGAATGGTTTGTATTAACTGGTCAGTTAAATGGTCAGGTTTTGATCTAGGAGGTTTTAGATCAGGAGACGAACCTCGATGTTACTTACTTATTACTCCTCTTCACTCCCTGTGGAGCGTAAGGCCGCATCGGGACTGCAACCTGGTCAAGACAGGGTGTTGGAGAAGATGATATCCTTCATTGTCCAAGAGAGTGACACAGTCCCTGTATTTGTGGGGTTCTGTAGAGTAGAGCCCATAGCCCTGTGTAGACCCCTGCCAAACATCAGGTGTCACTGTGACTACCAATGAATGGACAATGGTCATCCATCAATCTCACACACCAACTTGTCTCGGAGCTGGAGTCCAACTAGAATGTGGATCTACTAGCAATTTCATTCCCTCGCTTGACTCATTCATCACATTCATCTGGCTGACGACCTCATTTGCAACTTGGGCCTTTGTCCTGTAGAAGAGTGTTAGAGTATTT
The DNA here is from genome assembly GCF_018296145.1 of Oncorhynchus tshawytscha. NCBI lineage: Eukaryota > Metazoa > Chordata > Actinopteri > Salmoniformes > Salmonidae > Oncorhynchus > Oncorhynchus tshawytscha. The sequence continues at coordinate 70,264,646 of NC_056440.1, read as the reverse complement.
TAGTTGTGAAAAAGGTTTTTGTTGCAAGATATGGAGTTTCGTAGAGTCAGTGCCCAGTGGTACAAATGTAGCTTCAATCCCCATGGCTTGGAGTTAGTAGATCTAGTGAGTGATAGTCTTAATGTCAATACTATTGTGACTCATTTATTTTGTTGATAGGTTGTTTATCATTCAGCCTGATTTTTAATTTATTTATTTTTAATTTCACCTTTATTTAACCAGGTAGGCTAGTTGAGAACAAGTTCTCATTTACAACTGCGACCTGGCCAAGATAAAGCATAGCAGTGTGAACAACCAACAACACAGAGTTACACATGGAATAAACAATAAACAAGTCAATAACACAGTAGAAAAAAAAGGAGAAAAAAAAGTCTATATACATTGTGTGCAAAAGGCATGAGGAGGTAGGCGAATAATTACAACTTAGCTTAACACTGGAGTGATAAATGATCAGATGGTCATGTGCTGGTAGAGATACTGGTGTGCAAAAGAGCAGAAAAGTAAATAAATAAAAACAGTATGGGGATTAGGTAGGTAAATTGGGTGGGCTATTTACCGATGGACTATGTACAGTTGCAGCGATCTGTTAGCTGCTCAGATAGCAGATGTTTAAAGGTGGTGAGGGAGATAAAAGTCTCCAACTTCAACAATTTTTGCAATTCGTTCCAGTCACAGGCAGCAGAGAACTGGAAGGAAAGGAGGCCAAATGAGGTGTTGGCTTTAGGGATGATCAGTGAGATACACCTGCTTGAGCGCGTGCTACGGGTGGGTGTTGCCATCGTGACCAGTGAACTGAGATAAGGCGGAGCTTTACCTAGCATGGACTTGTAGATGACCTGGAGCCAGTGGGTCTGGCGACGAATATGTAGCGAGGGCCAGCCGACTAGAGCATACAGGTCGCAGTGGTGGGTGGTATAAGGTGCTTTAGTAACAAAAATGGCACTGTGATAAACTGCATTTTGGCGGCGTGAGTGAAGGAGGCTTTGTTGCGAAAGCCGATTCTAAATTTGATTTTGGATTGGAGATGTTTGATATGAGTCTGGAAGGAGAGTTTACAGTCTAGCCAGACACCTAGGTACTTATAGATGTCCACATATTGTAGGTCGGAACCATCCAGGGTAGTGATGCTAGTCGGGCGTGCGGGTGCAGGCAGCGAACGGTTGAAAAACATCCATTTGGTTTTTACTAGCGTTTAAGAGCAGTTGGAGGCCACGGAAGGAGTGTTGTATGGCATTGAAGCTCGTTTGGAGGTTAGATAGCACAGTGTCCAAGGAAGGATGTCTCCCCCTTTGAAGGGATGGGTGACCGCTGCAGCTTTCCAGTCCTTGGGGATCTCAGACGATATGAAAGAGAGGTTGAACAGGCTGGTAATAGGGGTTGCGACAATGGCGGCGGATAGTTTCAGAAATAGAGGGTCCAGATTGTCAAGCCCAGCTGATTTGTACGGGTCCAGGTTTTGCAGCTCTTTCAGAACATCTGCTATCTGGATTTGGGCAAAGGAGAAGCTGGGGAGGCTTGGTTGAGTGGGCTGCAGGGGGGGGGGGCTGTTGGCCGAGGTTGGAGTAGCCAGGAGGAAGGCATGGCCAGCAGTTGAGAAATGCTTGATGAAGTTTTCGATTATCATGGATTTATCGGTGGTGACCGTGTTACCCAGCCTCAGTGCAGTGGGCGGCTGGGAGGAGGTGCTCTTGTTCTCCATGGACTTTACAGTGTCCCAGAACTTTTTGGAGTTAGAGCTACAGGATGCAAATTTCTGCTTTAAAAAGCTGGCCTTTGCTTTCCTGACTGACTGCATGTATTGGTTCCTGACTTCCCTGAACAGTTGCATATCGTGGGGACTGTTCGATGCTATTACAGTCCGCCACAGGATGTTTTTGTGCTGGTCGAGGGCAGTCAGGTCTGGAGTGAACCAAGGGCTATATCTGTTCTTAGTTCTGCATTTTTTGAACGGGGCATGCTTATCTAAGATGGTGAGTAAGTTACTTTTAAAGAATGACCAGGCACCTCAACTGACGGGATGAGGTCAATATCCTTCCAGGATACCCGGGCCAGGTCGATTAGAAAGGCCTGCTCGCAGATGTGTTTTAGGGAGCGTTTGACCGTGATTAGGGGTGGTCTTTTGACTGCGCACACGTAGCGGATACAGGCAATGAGGCAGTGATCGCTGAGATCCTGATTGAAGACAGCGGAGGTGTATTTGGAGGGCCAGTTGGTCAGGATAACGTCTATGAGGGTGCCCTTGTTTACATATTTAGGGTTGTGCCAGGTGGGTTTCTTGATGATTTGTGTGAGATTGAGGGCATCTTGCTTAGATTGTAGGACTGCCAGGGTGTTAAGCATATCCAAGTTTAGGTCACTTAACAGAACAAACTCTGAAGCTAGATGGGGGGCGATCAATTCACAAATGGTGTCCAGGGCACAGCTGGGAGCTGAGGGGGGTCGTAGCAGGCGGCAACAGTGAGAGACTTATTTCTGGAGAGATTAATTTTTAAAATTAGAAGTTCGAACTGTTTAGGTATGGACCTGGAAAGTATGACATTACTTTGCAGGCTATCTCTGCAGTAGACTGCAACTCCTCCGCCTTTGGTAGTTCTATCTTGACGGAAAATGTTATAGTTGGGTATGAAAATCTCAGAATTGTTGGTGGCCTTCCTAAGCCAGGATTCAGACACAGCAAGGACATCAGGGTTGGCAGAGTGTGCTAAAGCAGTGAGTAAAACAAACTTAGGGAGTAGGCTTCTGATGTTGACATGCATGAAACCAAGGCTTTTTCGATCACAGAAGTCAACAAATGAGGGTGCCTGGGGACATGCAGGGCCTGGGTTTACCTCCACATCACCCGCGGAACAGTGGAGGATTAGGATGAGGGTGCGGCTAAAGGCTATCAAAACTGGTCGCCTAGAGCGTTGGGAACAAAGAATAAAAGGAGCAGACTTCTGGGCATGGTAGAATATATTCAGGGCATAATGCGCAGACAGGGGGATGGTGGGGTGTGAGTACAGTGGAGGTAAGCCCAGGCACTGGGTGATGATAAGAGAGGTTGTATCTCTGGACATGCTGGTTGTAATGGCTGAGGTCACCGCATGTGTGGGAGGTGGGACAAAGGAGGTATCAGATGTATGAAGAGTGGAACTAGGAGCTCCATTATAAACGAAAACAATGATAACTAATCTGAACAACAGTATACAAGGCATATTGACATTTGAGAGAGACATACAGCGAGGCATAAAGTAATTGCAGGTGTTGATTGGGAGAGCTAGCTAAAACAACAGGTAAGACAACAACAGCTAATCAGCTAACACAACAACAGCAGGTAAAATGGCGATGACTAGGCAGAGAGGGTCGGATTAACTACACACAGAGCCTGAGTTCGCGGCTGGGGCCGACAGATAAAAAAATAAATAAACAGAATTGAGTACCGTGATTAATGGACAGTCCAGCAGGCATCAGCTATGTAGCCAAGTGATCATAGTGTCCAGGGGGCAGCAGTAGATGGAACAGGGAAGCCGCCACTACGCTAGCGACACAGCGTTTAAAGTTAGTAGACCTGGGCTAGTAGGAGCGTCTGCTCCGACAGAGGCCGGATGAAGGCACAGCGGATGGAGTATTCGTCGGCAGACTAGTAGTGGCGGTGATCCGGTGCCAAGGTCCAGAGTTTACAGCAAGGATCCGGTGGAGTATTGGGCTGTAGCCGTGTATGAGTGGGGTTCGGGTGAACAGCTGAGTAGGCCGGGAGGTGGGCCTCAGGGATAGCTTCGGTACTGGGTGCTGCGGTGAGTGCAAGCTAGCTGTGAGCTAGATAGCTGCAAGCTGTGAGCTAGCTAGCTGCAAGCTAGCTGTGAAGATCAGAAGTAGTGGTCCAGGGATTACGGTAGGAATCCGGCGTTGTTGTGGAGTGACAGTCCGATACTGGTAGACTAGCGAGTATTGTCCAGGCTAAAAACAGGGCTGTTATCTGTGCAGAAGGTAACAGCCGCTAGCAGTGGCTAACAATGACTAAATAACTTGTAGCTAATTAGCTGGTTAACTTCTGGAGGTTCTTGAATGTGTTCTAAAATTGAAAATAATAGCGATTCCATATCACATTGGGTGAGGCAGGTTACCGGAAGATAGATTGAAAATCTATTTAAATATATATACAAAGAATAGGAAAAATACAAAAGTACACGAGAGGACAAACAAACACGTCTTCACTGCTATGCCATCTTGGTATCATAGATGGGGACAGACAGACATGTATTTGAGTCCATAGCTGGAGGGCAGGCAGGATTTTGGTTGGGGTGCTAGCCTAATCCAGTCTGGTTGTACCCCATATGCAAAACCCCAAACCCCACAACATCCCCCTCTAGCCAGCTGACCTCGTTGGGTCATTAGGACTTAAGTAAGAGTGAAAGTCACTTTGAATGGAGAAAGGCTCTGAGGGGCCCAGTCCGGCCCTGGCTGAGCAGCAGCAGCTGCTGCAGAGGTCTGGGACGATTACTTTTCCAGGGGCTGACTTTGATGTTTTAACAATCCATACATATTGATTCAGACTGATAATAAACAATTTGATTAGCCTCTTTCTATAGGCTGTCATTTCAATCACTGTGAGGGCTGAGGGAGGGATGGTGTGAGAGAGAGAGAGGGTGAGAGAGCTGGAGAGAGGGATGAAGGCTTGAAGAGAGGGAGGGAGAAAGGAGCGAGGCTTGAGAAAGCCTCCTCCTCAGACAGAAAAAAGAATCCAGCCCTGATTAGGCCTCTGCTTTTGGTGAATTGGACAAGACAGCCGAGCTGCCAGGTTATTAACTCCCTCAGAAAATTCTCAGGCCTCTCTCAGGCCGGCCTGAATACTGTGATCTGGATCAATAAGCAATCTCCGGTGTGTACCAAATGACTGCTGGATTCATTTGTTTCCCAGCACCCTCTCTCCTCTACCTCCACTGGACAATGCACCTGCACAACTGACACCCCCTCCCCTCTCTCTAACCCCCGTCCTCGCCTTCGCTCCTTACTTCCATACCCCCACCCTCCCTCCGTCTCTCTTCACCTCGCTCACGTTCACTCACTTGGGTCTCTGTCACTTTTTAAATAATGACCCTGGGGCTGAACGAACAACTGCCTGCCTCTATTCCATCACGGTGATGCTGAGTCTCCTCTCTGGCAAGGCTGGGTGACGAGGCTGTCTGGGGTGGAGTGATGTAGGGAAGGGGTTGCCTGCGTGATGGGGATGGGGAGGGAGCGACATCATGACTGACAGAAGCACAGATGTCATTGTGAAAGTTCCATCTTGGCATAGAAATGACCAGCCATTGGCAACCTTCTAGTGAAACATTGACATTGAATAAGCTGTTAAAGGCATGGGAGTTACTGGCAGCCTGAATGCATGCACAAACAGGCATGCACCCACGTACACATCCATGCATGCATACACAATTAACTAGCAGGCAAGTTGGACTTGGTGGGAGTTTTGTAATTCTCTTAACACCATATTTATTAGGTGAGAAAATGTGGTTCCCCTGGAGATTAGCACTTGCTTCAAAACTAGGTTATTTTCCATATACTTTAATGTGTTGTGGTTCAAGATCCAGCCCAGTGTTGGCCAGACAATTTTGTCCATTTGATATTTAATGTTTAGGCTGGTCTGAGAGAAAGCAGCTGGTTAATGCCTTGCACTGTAACAGCAGAAAGCTGTCTTTGTTGGGAGAAGAGAGGAGAGCTGAAGATGGATTTACATACTGATTGTGTTTGCAGATTCGGCAGGGCCTGAGCTGATAACTTTTACTGATTCGCTCAGGCATCGATCCTGTGGATGGATTTATTGACGGGGGTGACGGGTGGCTGAGGCTAGGCTAGGGGGAGGGGGTCGAGGTGTGGGGGGGATATGTGCCAGTGACTGTGTGTGAACTTGCTCTCTCCTATAGCTTTTTGCTGGTTGTAGAGTAGTCCCCCAAAGGAGTTGAGAGATGATATGTTTCACATCACAGCTCATTTTTTAAAACTTGTCATTCTTCTGTCCCTGCAACAGTACTATCAGTTGTCCCATTTCCTTTGTGCTGTCACCCATGGGGGTATTGACTGTCTAGTGTCTACATATGGGCCTGCAATTAAGTCAAAAGGCCAGAGGAGATGTGGTATATGGCCAATATACCACAGCTACTTTAAGGGCTGTTCTTTTGCACGACGCAACGCGGAGTGCCTGGAGACAGCCCTAGCCGTGTTATATTGGACATATGCCACAATCGTATTATAAACTGGTTGCCAATGAAATTAGAACAGTAAATAAGTATTTTTTTGTCATACCAGTGGTATACAGTTTGACATACCATGGCATTCAGCCAATCAGCATGCAGGGCTCGAACGACCCGGTTTATAATTTACTGTAAAGGCTTATATTATAGGATCTAGGATTGTCACCATGATACCAGTAGGTATCGTTGAAAGGAAACAAAGCATGAAGTGGACAAACTTTCCTGAGTAAAACAGTCCTAATGTTGGAAACAAACAGCCCGATGTTGTCACCCAGAATCACAATTTTCTTTTCTGAGTTATAACACATCTTTTATATTGAGTAGTAAAGGACCAAAGATTTTAGTCTGCTTTGTGTTTTTCTTTTTACCATGGGAAATCAGGTATCCTAGTATCGTTTGGTGGCCTAATTATTAAAAACATTGTGGGCCATCGAAAAACACATTTCATGATCCCAAGATGAGGGATAAACCTGGCGGATGTTTAAATTTCCAATCACCATAATCTTCCATCCATCTAACAAAGTCAGGCCGGACGCTGTTGTTGCAGTCAGAGCTGGATATGAATAGGTGAATAGGAAAACCGGTGACGGAAATGCAGTTATTAAAGGAAGTCTGTAAATATTTGAAAGCACTTTATGTAGCATAACACAAAAACACTGGACATGGTTCATCAGTCAAGCCTGGCAGGGATATGAGGCAGACAAAACAGGAAATTCATCATAACGTTTTTCATCAGTGAAAGATGGTGGGCTCGCCAAAGGCTGATTGTGACAGAGTTTTGTTCATAATATTTTTGCCTTGGAGACTACAGCTGTTATTCTCAAAGAACATTCATGCAGCACGTAGGATATGTGGTATACGTCAAAACTCACCCACTATCAATTTATCGGTTGATTAGTCAATGCAAAATGTAACACACATAGCTACATAGTGTACACTCACAGAATGTATTTTTCTTTCTGAATCTAGCTGCTGATCTGCATGTTGTTTTCTGGATGTTAGTCCTGACCAATAAATCTCAGTCTTAAGGTCTAGTGTTTTTAATTAGAGAGTTGCAGAGCAGAGCACTACTTTACTCTATGCTGCTGATCAGAAGAGGATGGTGGGAGGAGCTAGAGGAGGACAGGCTCATTGTAATGGCAGGAATAGAATCATTGGAACGGTATCAAACATATCAAACATATGGAAACCACATGTTGGACTCCATTCCATTTCTAACATTCCAGCCATTACAATGAGCCTGTTTTCTTATAGCTCCTCCCACCAGCCTCCTCTGCTGCTGATCCATGGAACCAAGCCTTCCACTTCTATAACCTACTCCATATCAAACATTGTAACCATTTTAACCTCCTATGTAATTCTATCCCTGTCAAGTAGTTTTTCTTAATAGTCTCTCTGTCTCCTTTTTTCAAGGTCATTTCTAAGGTGGAATCTATAAAAATCTCAATGGATAAAGTTATATGAATTCTTACTTTTTAATGGCTGGAGTTTTAAAATGATCCCACAATCTGTATGTCAGCAGATGAAATGACTAAATAGTAATTGCTCCCTACCTCTCTTTCTTTCTTTCTTTCTTTCTTTCTTTCTTTCTTTTTTCTTTCTTTCTTTCTTTCTTTCTTTCACTCACTCACTCACTCACTCGCTCACTCACTCACTCACTCACTCACTCACTCACTCTCTCTCTTCTCTCTCTTGCAAACTCTCTTTCTCTCATTAAACTCTCTCACTCACTCACTCACTCACTCACTCACTCACTCACTCACTCACTCATTCACTCTCTCTCTCTTACTTGCTAACTATCACTTTCTCTCATTAAACTCAAGCCTCAAGCCTGGTTGGTTAGATTACTCAAAATAATACCATGTGCAGAACTACAGTGCCTTCAGAAAGTATTCAGACCCCTTGATCTTTTTCCTCATTTTGTTAGGTTACAGCCTTATTCTAAAATTGATTAAACATTTTTTTATTCATCAATCTACACACAATAACCCACAATGACCAAGCAAAAACAGTTTTTAGAGATTGTAGCTAATTTATACAATTTAAAAAACGTAAATAACACATTTACATAAGTATTCAGACCCTTTACTTAGTACTTTGTTGAAGCATCTATGGCAGAGATTACAGCCTGGAGTATTCTTGGTTATGACGCTACAAGCTTGGCACACCTGTATTTCGAGAGTTTCACTCATTCTTCTCTGCAGATCCTCTCAAGCTCTGTCAGGTTGGATGTGGAGCGTTGCTGCAGAGCTATTTTCAGGTTTCTCCAGAGATGTTCGATTAGGTTCAAGTCCGGGCTCTGGCTGGGCCACTCAAGGACATTCAGAGACTTGTCCCTAAGCCACTCCAGTGTTGTCTTGGCTGTGTGCTTAGGGTCGTTGTACTGTTGGAATGTGAACCTTCTGAGGCTGAGGCCCTGAACACTCTGGAGAAGGTTTTCATCAAGGATCTCTCTGTACTTTGCTCCGTTCATCTCTGCCTCGATCATGACTAGTCTCCCAGTCCCTCCCGCTGAAAAACATCCCCACAGCATGATGCTGCCACCACCATGCTTCACTGTAGGGATGGTGCCAGGTTTACCACAGATGTGATGCTTCGCATTCAAGCCAAAGAGTTTGATCTTGGTTTCATCAGACCAGAGAATCTTGTTTCTCATGGTCTGAGAGTCTTTAGGTGCCTTTTGGAAAACTCCAAGAGGGCTGTCATGTGCCTTTTACTGAGGAGTGGCTTACGTCTGGCCACTCTACCATAAAGGCCTGATTGGTGGAGTGCTGCAGAGATGGTTGTCCTTCTGGAAGAACCTGATGGAGATGGGAGAACCCTCCCATCTCCACAGAGGAACTCTAGAGCTCTGTCAGAGTGACCATCGGGTTCTTGGTCACCTCCCTGATTGCTCAGTTTGACTGGGCGGCCAGCTCTGGGAAGAGTCTTGGTGGTTCCAAACTTCTTCCATTTAAGAATGGAAGATCTGTGCCTCGACACAATTCTATCTGGGAGCTCTACTGACAATTCCTATTGGTTTTTGCTCTGACATGCGCTGTCAACTGTGGGACCTTATATAGACAGGTGTGTTCCTTTCAAAATAATGTCCAATCAATTAAATGTACCACAGGTGGACTCCAATCAATATGTACATGTAAATAAGGTATTTCTGTTTTGTATTTTTAATACATTTGAAAAAAAAAGGTTTTGCTTTGTCATTAAGGGGTAGAAATGTGTATTGCTGAGGATTTATTTGATTTACTCTATTTTAGATTAAGGCTGTAACGTAATAAAATGTGAAAAAAGTCAAGGGTCTGAATACTTTCCGAAGGCATTATAAGTAGAAAAAAAGCATGCCTAATGCAGAGATGGAAACTGGTGACCAGGTGCTTCGGCCCTTGTGCCATTTTGTCACGTCTCTCTCTCTCTCTCTTTCTCTGTCTCTCTCTCTTTGCAGCTGACAGTGATGGTAATGTGTGAATAGGTGAGCTGCCCTCAGGGTTGCTTTACTTCCCCATGTCCACCTCAATATAAATCACCACTTGTCATCACAGCCTCATATCACAGACACTGATCCCCTTCCATGCCCTCTCCACCAACACATAGAGGAGCCTTGTTGTTGTCGTTGTGTAGGTACCATCTGAGGTGCCACTGGCCAGAATGCACTCTAAACCTGTCCAGTGTACTAGCGGTGTCTTTGTCTGTTTGCTTGTTATTCTCCAGTAAGACCCATAGGTAGGTTTCCATGTCCACTGAGGTTAACCAGATGTGACTGCATTTCATTTAGCCTGAACTAGCCCACACCTCTGGCACCCTGAATGCATTCTATAATTATCCCTTGCACCTTGTGTCAGGAAGTCAGCGCAGTGTCAAAAGTGCAACTGAAAGCTGGGCCACTGTCAGGAAAATGAGTCCAATACTGACAGGAACAAAGCAGACATTTCAGGTGTGACCATGGAGATCTGCTTTGCTCCCTCAGAATACAGCTGTATGTCTTATCACTTACCTCATTTATCTGCAGCAAATCTCCCTGTACTGAATTGCAATAGAGATATTGTATATTTATACTAAACAATTTATGATAGTAACAGCTAGTTGAGCTCGCTATATTTTCAACTAATGACTCAAAAGAACATTTTCTAACAAGTACACAATCCATTTACCCCCGTGAAGATACACACTGGGAGTGATTTGCATTAGAGTACATAATAAAACAAAACCATAATGCAAATCCAACTATTCCATCCATCATAGGATAGGGGCTGTGAAAACTGCATATGGAGGCATCATAAGAAATTAGAATTCATTTGACGGCTTTAGGCTTAGAGATGTAAATTTGCCACAAATGTGATTGAGTAGGAAGTGGCCAGCGCGGACCGGATTCATCCAGCCACTCTCCATGTTGCTCCTGATTGATTTTTAAGTTAGGAGAGGAGGCAATCGGTAAGTACCACCCAATCAAGAGCTAAGAACATACAGCAGATTAGACAATTTGTGGTAATCAATGAATTTTTTTCCATGAATTGCAGGCATCTCAATTCCTGCCATAAATCAAGACCATAACATGAGAGTTAGTTAGCAATAAAACAAGGGACAGCGACAGGGCAAACTATAAGAGATTAATTAAGCTGGCGGGGGAGGAAGTGCGGACCGGGGAGGTAATGAGACAGAATTACAGGCCTCAGAATCCGGCCTGCTTCCCTGGCAAAAGCTGTCAACAACTAATGGGCTCCGACAAGTGTTGGTATTTGTCATCCTGCTTCCGTCCACATATGTATTCATTTATTTATCGCCCTAATGCAATATCATTTTTTATGTTAAATAGCCCAACCTCCTGGACACACACATTGACTCCTGCTGCTCTCTTCCTCCAGAGGAGAGAGGGGAAATGGAGCTTGAAAAAACAGCTGCCAAATGGGGAGAGTAAATCATCCTACTGATGAAACACAACAAGGCACATCAAGGAGGAAAGGAGGAAATGTAGACTATACAGCCTGACCCTAGTTTACCAGGTACAACCCTAAATCCGTAACCATGGGCACCCTCTTAGATATCATCCTGACCAACTTGCCCTCCAAATACACCTCTGCTGTCTTCAACCAGGATCTCAGCGATCATTGCCTCATTGCCTGCATGCGTAATGTGTCCGCGGTCAAACGACCACCTCTCATCACTGTCAAACACTCCCTAAAACACTTTAGAAGGATATTGACCTCGTCCCGTCAGTAGATGAAGCCTGGTTGCTCTTTAAACGTGTTTTCCTCACTATCTTAAATAAGCACGCTCCATTCAAAACATGTAGAACCCTTGAAGAGATATATCCCTTGGTTCACCCCAGACTTGACTGCCCTTGACCAGCACAAAATCATCCAGTGGCGTTCTGCATTAGCATCAAATAGCCCCGATATGCAACTTTTCAGGGAAGTCAGGAACCAATATACTCAGTCAGTTAGGAAAGCTAAGGTTAGCTTTTTCAAACATAAATTTGCATCCTGTAGCACTAATTACAAAACGTTTTGGGACACTGTAAAGGAGAGTAAGAGCACCTCCTCCCAGCTGCCCACTGCACTGAGGATAGAAAACATTGTCACCACCAATAAATATACGATAATCAATCATTTCAATAAGCATTTCTCTACGGCTGGCAATGCTTTCCACCTGGCTACCCCTACCCCAGCCAACCTCTCAGCACCCCCTGCAGAAACTTGCCCAAGCCCCTCCCTGATTCTCCTTCACCCAAATCCAAACAGCTGACGTTCTGAAAGAGCTGCAACATCTGGACCCCTACAAATCAGTTGGGCTAGACAATCTGGACCCTCTCTTTCTAAAATTATTCCTTGAAATTGTTGCAACCCCTATTACTAACCTATTCAACCTCTCTTTTGTATCGTCTGAGTTCCCCAAAGATTGTAAAGCTGCCGCGGTCATCCCCCTCCTCAAAGGGGAGACACTCTAGACCCAAACTGTTATAGACCTATATCCATCCTGTCCTGCCTTTCTAAAATCTTCGAAAGTCAAGTTAACAAACAGATCACTGACCATTTCGAATCCCACGGTACCTTCTCCACTATGCAATCTGGTTTCCGAGCTGGTCATGGGTGCACCTCAGCCACGCTCAAGGTCCTAAACGATATCATAACCGCCATCGATAAAAGACAGTACTGTGCAGCCATCTTCATCGACCTGGCAAAGGCTTTCGACTCTGTCAATCACCGTATTCTTATCGGCAGACTCAATAGCGTTGGCTTCTCAAATGACTGCCTCGCCTGGTTCACCAACTACTACTCAGACAGAGTTCAGTGTGGCAAATCAGGGGGCCTGTTGTCCGGACCTCTGGCAGTCTCTATAGGGTTGCCACAGGGTTCAATTCTCAGGCTGGCTCTTTTCTCTGTATATATCAATGATGTCATTCTTGCTGCTGGTGATTCTCTGATCCACATCTACGCAGACGACACCATTCTGTATACATCTGGACCTTCTTTGGACACTGTGCTAACAAACCTCCAAACGAGCTTCAATGCCATACAACACTCATTCCAAGGCCTCCAACTGCTTTTAAATGCAAGTAAAACTAAGTGCATGCTTTAAATACCTAGGTGTCTGGTTAGACTGTAAACTCTCCTTCCAGACTCACATTAAGCATCTCCAATCCAAAATTAAATCTAGAATTGGCTTCCTATTTCGCAACACAGCCTCCTTCACTCATGCTGCCAAACATACCCTCTTAAAACTGACTATCCTACCGATCCTTGATTTTGGCGATGTCATTTACACAATAGCCTCCAACACTCTACTCAGCAAACTGGATGTGGTCTATCACAGTGCCATCCGTTTTGTCACCAAAACCCAATATACTACCCATCACTTTGACCTGTATGCTCTCGTTGGCTGGCCCTAACTACATATTCATCGCCAAACCCACTGGCTCCAGGTCATCTATAAGTCTTTGCCAAGTAAAGCCCCACCTTATCTCAGCTCACTGGTCACGTTAACAACACCCACCAGTAGCACGCGCTCCAGCAGGTATATTGCACTTGTCATCCCCAAAGCCAACACTTCCTTTGGCTGCCTTTCCTTCCAGTACTCTGCTGCCAATGACTGGAACGAATTGCAAAACTCACTGAAGCTGGAGTCTTATATCTCCCTCTCTAACTTTAAGCATCAGCTGTCAGAGCAGCTTACAGATCACTGTACCTGTACATAGCCAATCTGTAAATAGCACGCCCAACTACGTCATCCCCATATTGTTATTTATCCTCTTGCTCTTTTGCACCCCAGTATCTCTACTTGCACATCATCATCTGCACCTCTATCACTCCAGTGTTAATGCTAAATTGTAATTGTTTCGCCTCCATGGCCTATTTATTACCTTACTGCCCTACTCTTCTACATTTGTGACACACTGTACATAGATTTTTCTATTGTATTATTGACTGTACGTTTGTTTATGTGTAACTCTGTGTTGTTGTTTGTGTCACACTGCTTTGTTTATATTGGTCAGGTCGCAGTTGTAAATGAGAACTTGTTCTCAGCTGGTGAAATAAATAAATAAAAATAAAAAGTATATGCAACTGAAACTACAAATGGAACGGGTAGATTCATAAAGTTTTCTCATTGGAATTAAGAGACTGGTGCTATTGTAATGGAGATACATATCTGGTATCTAAATTTGATCAGTCTGTTGTCAAAGAGAATTTTCCTGCAAAGCAGGTAACTTAATTTGTAGTGTATTCAAGGTTTAAAAAGGCTTCTAAAGTTTAGAATTTTCACTTAAAACATTTCAGACTTGATTTGCCCTAACAAAAAATTATATCAATCCCTACAAAAATTGTACTATAATCCACATAATCTTGTTGCTGCAAGTTTATTTTTTATATTACTTGTTAAATATTATTTAGAAACACAAGTATTTCACTACACCTACGTAAATAACATCTGCTAAATGTGTATGTGACCAATACAATTTGAATTGATTTGCTCACTCTTTTACTCTTTAGGAGTCTCTTCCTTCCGGTTTCCTTTTCCAGCCCAGTCTCTGTGAGATGCTCCCACCTGGGCCAGTCAGGAGAAGGCTCTGTATCTTGGCTGGAGAAGCCTGCACAAGTGCTTTTGATTCTATCATCCCTCCTCCGCCATAGGGGTTGGACTGCTTTACCAGACATTTTGCCTAAAGTGCCTCTTATTTCATCTTCCGGGATGTTACACCACACATTTATTTTCATTTATACACCCCCAAAACAAGTACAGGCTTCATTGATCACACGACCCGGCCCCTCTTCTGAAAAATCGTTGTGCAGAGAGGAGAGTGGAGCTGTAGAGGCCAGGTGTAGAGTCTAGAATCATTAACCCGCAGCCATGATGTGGGAGCAAGGTCATTATAGAAATGGCTGGAGCGTCCGTTTCAGTGAGAGCAGCTTTTGTTACTTGACCTCGTCTTTATTACACTACACAGACACAGACACAGACACAGGCACAGACACAGACACAGGCACGCATCAATAAACTCATTTCCTCCTCTCCCCTGTCCTGGTTGGGCCAGAGAATGTATATTCAACTGTAACCTTGTTACTTTTTTAAAATATATTTTTTATTTCACCTTTATTTAACCAGGTAGGCCAGTTGAGAACAATTTCTCATTTATAACTGTGACCTGGCCAAGATAAAGCATAGCAGTGTGAACAGACAACAACACAGAGTTACACATAAACAAACGTACCGTCAATAACACAAAATAAAATAAAAATAGAAAAATCTATGTACAGTGTGTGCAAATGTAGAAGAATAGGGAGGTAGGCAATATATAGGCCATAGAGGTGAAAATAATTGCAATTTAGCATTAATACCTACAGTCCAGTCCAGTTTCATCTCTATTGGTTGTTGGTCATTGCTCATTTGAGTGCGGAATGTGGATATTTTCTGAGATACAGTAGATCTGGTTTCCTTCATAACCATTGGTTACACATTACCCTGACAGACAGTTGACTGACTGTGGTTGCACGAGACCGTGATTCATGTGATCTAACCATTTTAGAGCTACAATCATGCATTGCTCAGGTGTGAGTTCTGGTGAGTTCTGGTGAGGTGAGGCCTACACGGACGCACATTCTCTGTCAGACACTACAATTACACTCCACTGAAAAGATGCTTGGCTGATGTGTTTATAATGAGGGCGTAGGACTGGATACATGGTACAGTACAGACTCGTTGACTCTGACTTTGCTTACCCTTGGAAAGCTTTCTGCGCCCCATGATCCAACATCTGAAGAGCTGATAAAAACCCTGCAGTTGCCTCAAAGCAGCTGCAAGGCTTAACATTGTCAAAAAGGGTTTTTATTTCTCTCCTGTTTTGACCTCCTGTGTATATTTTATTGAGCTGTTCTCATCCCACAGGAGTGCGAGGCGGCCATAAGCTACATTCAAAATGTATTTCAGAGCTCATTAACATGGAAAGCGCATGGGGCATGCCTGAACATGCAATGTACTTTTCAGAGACACTGGTGAACAGTAGGTGCGGCTGCACTGCTGAACCAAGCTCAGAATCTTTGTTTTAAGGCAATTATTTAATTACCCTAACATGGCTTCAGATAGAGTGCATCCTCACTGTCAGGCGGTGGGTGTAGCTGGTGCATGAAGTCAGGCGCAGGAGAGCAGAGATGAGTGAACAACGCACTTTACTAAAGAAAATAGCACAAAGTAAACAAATACCAATGTGCGAACAATAACGGTTGCCACAAAACACGGGTGAAAACAGCACCCGGAAAAACCCAGCCAAAAAACGTACCGACCTTAACAATAAACAATCACACACAAAGACATGGGGGAAACAGAGGATTAAATACATGACCAGTAATTGGGAAATGAAACCAGGTGTGTGGGAAAACAAGCCAAAACAAATAGAAAATGAAAAATGGATTGGAGATGGCTAGAAGACTGCCGAACACCGCCCGAACGAGGAGAGGCATCGACTTTGGTAGTATTCGTGACTCTCACAGAGTGTGTGAAGGCGACACAAATGATAAATACCACATCTAACAAATGTGAGGGTCTTTAATATTAGCTGACATGAATTTGGCAATTTTTTTCATAATGATAGTGACCAATTTAAATGAAAAAGAAAATTCAGATAAAACATGATTGTAGGCAGGGCTACTTAGCTTGAAGTTCATGGTGTTACTTGATACCTCGTTATGTCCTTAGTCCTGTGAGAAGCTTCTCTTTGATGCTAAGCATTCTGCACTGATGCATTTGGAGACAGACAGACAGACAGACAGACAGACAGACAGACAGACAGACAGACAGACAGACAGACAGACAGACAGACAGACAGACAGACAGACAGACAGACAGACAGACAGACAGACAGACAGACAGACAGTCAGACATATTGCTGTGGTCATACAGCGGCCTGAATATAACCTCAATCCTCCCTTCCACCAGCCTTTGTCTGTTTGCTCAAACCCCTGTGTAAAATGCACCAGCACAAATTATGATAACACAGCAAGACTTTTTTAGTTTTTTAGTTTTAGTTTTTTAGTCGGAAAAGGGCCCTCCAGGGTAGCCAGTTAGTCGCAAACCGATAAATACCTTCCCTCTAGATCCTCCTCTTCCATTTTCCATCATGCAAAGCAAATATCAAAAATATGATTTGAATCATCGCAGGAAAAATTATCACTGAAGGGCATTATGTAGCGTAACAACCAACGCACGCACAGACCACCTTACCCAGGGTGTGTCCCAAATGGCACCCTATTCCCTTAATAGTACACTAATTGTAGTGCACTATATAGAGGATAGGGTGTCATTTGGGACGCCACCAGGCTTCTCTTTTACAGGCATCGATGAATCTCTCTAGCTTACTCTCGGCTCAGTGCACTGCAGGCCCATGCAGGCCCCAGAGAGCATGGACCTGAGTCTCAGAGCTACAGACCACACTGGCCTGGAGGTTAATTACCATCCCCTGAGTGACTTTAGTAGCCCCCTCTCTTTAACAGGGTGACCCATAAACGGTGGATTTCTGAACGGTGCCGGGAAAAAAATGTATCTTCTGACTGGTCATTTTATGACTTTTTATGATTAATGTCCTTGAGAATGGATGACATGGACTGGAATTCAGTTTCTGAATTATAAGCTGGATAAACTAGAATAACTAAGTAAAAGACACTTCATGATCAGGGTACAATTTGAATTGATGATCTACATACCTCTTGATGAGGTATGTAGATGAGGTATGTAGATGTATTGCACCTGGTCTAGTTTCTTGTGGTGTGCACTCTGTAATCTGGAGAAAAAGCAAGCTTGACACTTCCTTAGGGGAGTCTGGTTCTGCAGTGTAGAATATACCAGAGACAGCTCAGATGCTTTAAAGATGCATTTTACGGACCTGCATCAATCAGCTTCAATCAACTGCAATTCCCAGGCCACATAGAATAGAATCAGAGGTATCTGCAAATGAAATCTTTAAACATCTTAAATCTTTAAAAACTAATTTAGTTAATGTCTTACCATTGCCGATTAAAAGCTCTGTCTGCAATTATATTGGGCCAGTGATTACGGAGTTCTGTGATTTACTGTGTGTGTGTGTGTGTGTGTGTGTGTGTGTGCAAGCGTGTGTGTGTCAGCAATAGATGAGAGAGAAAGAGAGAGAGAGAGAGAGAGAGAGAGAGAGAGAGGTGGCCTCAGTTCAGAATCCTTTGCTTGCATCTTTGCAAGATTTGCAAGATAATCTCACCATTGATCGATTTGTTAAAATGCTTGAAAATGAAATGAGTGTCCCTCATCCCACTTAATCAAGAGAGACTATTGATCAGGTTACTAATGAAGGCTTGTTCAGATACGGCTGAGAAGAGTGCACTCCTATCATGTCATGATGTGGAGTAATAGGATGTCTTTATCAAAAGATGCCCAGATATCAGTATCAGTCCTGCTGGAGTTTCAAAATGGAAACCTGTTCTGGTTTTCTTTCCATTGTGATATGTGTTTTAATCTGAGGACTACATCATGGAGCGAGCAAAGAAGTTGAGATAATGTCAATACATGCATATTCCCAAAATGTGACCATCTGTTATTAGCCCGCTATTAGCCTACTGTTTACCATTTAAGCCATTAGCCAACTGCCCCAATGGTCATTTTAGGGGAATTTAGAATCAATATATGCTCAACAATATATGTTGCTTGGCAGTTTTGCCTCATTATTGCCAAGCATTAAGCTGAGTGCCATGAATAATATTTAAGTAGAAGATAGATTAATGGAGATATCAATATGTGAATGATGAGAGTGAAAAGGCCAGTCATTTGGCCACTCTGGGTGACCCCTGAGGAGGAGGTCAGTAGCTCTAGCGCTGAGGGTAACGTTGACTTACCACGTAAGTACATGTTGAGTGGCTCTTACTGCTTAAAGCATGACTGACCTCTAGACAGAAGCATCGTTGGGTGCTCGGTGTTCCATGGCGGTTGTTGTAGTAATAATACCATGAGATTTGACAGAAAATCCTGACATACGAGCCCTTCATTTCATACAGGCTTAGGGTTAGGGTTTGAGCTAGGGTTAGCGTTATAGTTATAGTTAAGGTTAGGGCTAGGAGAGCTGGTGTTCTATCCAGAGACTTGCTCTGTTGGTTCTCTGGACCTTTTACTCTGTATGGATCACTTGTCTGGTCCCTATTGGACAGAGAGAGTACGAAGTGGACTTGGCAGCAGAGGGCTCATAATAATGTTTGGAATGGAGTGAATGGTATCAACCCCATGAAAACCATGTTTTTCATACCATTCCATTTACTCCATTCCAGACATTATTTTGAGCGGTTCTCCCCTCAGTAGCCACTGCATTCCAAGTAGTAAACTAAAGTAAAGCTCCTCTAACAGAGAGAAGGTTGTGGACTCTCCTCTCTCTGGTCGGGTTCTACAACGCCTCTCAGATGTCCTTGTATTTTCAACATCAGTTTGGCTCTTGATGCCCAGTTTACACGTATAATGCATTTCCTATAAAGGCAAAAAGTGCCCAATCACACCTAATGGCTGTTGTGTTAAAACACAGAGAGTGGCTGCCTCCAGTTCTCTAGGGGTCCATATACTACCCAGAATGCATTGAATGCTTTGACCACAGAGCCTGCCTGCATACAGGGGGCATAGTGTTGTGATCAGAAGGTAGTGGTGGTGGGGGTGTTTGGAGAGAGACATGCATTTCAGCATTTTTAATATGTGTATCCTATTAAGCTCTTTAAGTGCTTTTTGATAATTGTGCTTTGTACTTTTTACAGCACTTCAGTCTATTCCCAGTTCAATTTCCTCTTTTATCGGACGTGTGAAATATTGATCTCTGACAGATAAAAGCAAACACCATAATCTCACCCCGGTCGGCTTGGTAGTGAGTGAGTGGAGGAGCGACGCGGAGGAGAGGAGGGTTGGAATGCACTGGGGACCGGTCACACTTCCAAACCCTCTTTGTTTTATTGCATTTTTTCGTCAACAGAATTTACCTACTGCACTCTGGGATGTTTATGTAAAACACCTGCCCGCTGACGGGCCGTTGATATGACCATCTCTCTCACCAGTGTCCCCCTCCTCCTCTACACTGCTATCCCCCGCAGCCCCCTCCTTGACATTTTGCAAAGCGCAGCGTAGGGGCTCCCGAGGTGCTTTCGATGATTGCCGCTGCTTAAACTGCTGTCAGAGCCGCCAAAATAACAGTGATTTATCTCCATAGCGGTTTATGGAAGTTAGTGTTTTCTGTTAACCTGCAGCACTCAAATGCAGCTTGGTGCAGCCTCACCGTCACATTAACCTCAATCAATCACACCTTGATTTTTCCATAAAAGAAAAGCCAGCTGTAAATAACACTCTGCTATTGGCCCTGGTTGCTGCTGAACAAATAAAGTCCCAATAGCATCTCTCCTCTCTACGTAGCTCTGCATTACAGCTGGCATTATCTATCCGCAGATATCACGGTTGAATGTTTCCAAATGCCCCTGAATAACACAGGGTTCGAGCTTGATGACGAGTTTGGAGGGTATTATGGTGTTAAATGCTGAGCTGTAGTCGATGAATAGCATTCTCACATAGGTATTCCTCTTGTCCAGATGGGTTAGGGCAGTGTGCAGTGTGGTTGCGATTGATGGAGATTTAATGAAGGGCAAGTAGCAGCAATATCAAGAGACACACAGGGAAGTTACAGTTTAGCAGTAAAAAATACTCCATGTAATCCAGTGTTCCTAATCTCCTACTGTAACTGGTGTGAGATGGCTAGCTAGTTAGCGGTGCACTCTAGTGGCATTTCAATCGGTGACGTCACTCGCTCTGAGATCTCAAAGTAGTTGTTTCCCTTGCTTTGCAAGAACTGCAGCTTTTGTGGAGTGATTGATAATGATGCTTCTTACGTGACTGTTGTCGATGAGTGCAGAGGGTCCCTGGTTCAAGCCCAGGGGCAAGGAGAGGGACGGGAACAATACTGTTACACTAGCATTAGAAAAGTTTGAACATTTTCATCCTGGGAGTCAACCAAATGTTTTACAGATGATAACTATGCAACATCACTTTATTAAGCATGTACATTTGACAATTATTGTTGTATCTACTCATTATTTGATTGCAGGTCTTCCTGAGATAATGGAATCAGGCGTTTTGATATTGAAAGTGTTGGTAATCCCCTAAACTCTCCGGTTACTCATCCCAGAGCATCATTTCTCTCTCCTGTCAGTCCAGTCTGGGAAGGAAGAGATGCCAGAGGAGATGGACCCTGATCCATTTCTTCCATGCAACCCAAAGCAGGAGCATTTTTCCTTTTGGTTGTTGTTTTCTATCCTTTTTAGCTTTGCAGACACTATCCGAGATTTACTGCAAACATTTGACCATTCAGCCCAGCATATTGACTGCATTTGACAAGAGTAATCCTTTTCTTCTTCCCAGTCACTTCCATTCAGTGATCAATCAGGGCATCAATGCCTGCAGACTGCTATGAAGTCAGGCACAGGGTTCGATTATCAGCCAGGCACCTTGTGGGCTCTGCTCTTCACTCTCTGCTATAATATAGTGATTGATTCATCTTCAAAAATATCTTAAGTGGTTGGCGGGGAAGGCACAGAAGTAGCTATGATGCTTCTTTTGTTGACTGCAGCTATTTTTTAACCAAACCACAATCTTTTAAAACAACACAAACATCGACACATCAACACTTTTCCAAGAAAAATGCAGGGTGTTTGATGTGAGTCATTCCATCTCTCTCTTCAGAGAGGATCTCTCTGTGGCTTTGAGTATTTATCAGAAACAACAATGTTGATTGTTTTAAAGTATAAAGAGGAGATACTTTCTGTCAGAATTGTAAAACATGTTGTGAATTTCAAACAGGATTTCTTGCCATTCATGCTCATTCTTTTTGTACACTTTTCGAAAAATACTGATTACTATGGTCATACAAACCCCACAGTTTCTCCATAGTTTAAACAGGTGTAGCTAGATACGCCAAATGAGTCTCTGCTGATCCACTAGATCATGATGATGGGTCTATAATGGTTTGTTTGTCTTGTCTGTGGTGTGCATGTCTCATTCACTCATTTCAGTTGTGATAGTCTTCATCAACATTACGACCTTTACAAACCTTAACAAAATCCCACCAACACATTAATGGGGATAGAGTCCAACTTCAACTAGTGGGGAAAGTTGGTATCATTTCATTACCCATTTCATTCAGCTATTGATAATCACTGGTGTGAAAAGAAGGATAGATGGAATAAGTTATCCAACAGGATTCAGTAGAGTAGATGGACTAAGGGTCACAAACCTGCCCCATGTCACCGAACCACCCACAGCACATATTAAAGGCCTAATCTCCACAGAATGAAGTCAGCCTTCAAGCCACACAATACCGCTATTGCACCAAACACTTGTTCTTACTAATACATAGATGTAAGCTGGGAGGGGTGAGGGGGAGCACCGTGGCTTTAGAGAAGTATTAAAGGAAGTGTAGTAATTATAGTAGAGACAGTGTCAGTGACCTCTAGATTGCTGTATCTTGTCTCTTTTGTCCCTGCCTCTGCTACCAGCCTCATTGGCTGAAATTGTATCTTTTCACGTTGTCTCTCTTTAAAAAAAATGGTGGTATTGGGAGGCAGTGAAGCGTGACGTTTTGCCTTTTTCTCCTTCCCTCCCTCCCTGAAATCTCACCCTCTGTCCTCCCCCCCTCCTCCTTCCATCCCCTCACCCCCCTCCCTCCATCCCCTCTTTCTTACTGGGAGGTCCATGAACAGCTGGGCCCCGGGAGAGGAGAGATATAATTCGATGATGATCAGGTGTGTGTGTGGGTTTACCCCCCCCTCCCCTCCCCCTGCTATTGTCAGGTGTCAGGTGAAAGACAGACCATGTCAGAGGCTGTGGCTTTCAGCTGCTCCTCTCTGGGTATTGCAACAGTCAGTCAGTCAGTCAGTCACACTCTTCAACAGCATTACCATAGGCTGATGAGAAACATCATGCCTCCCTCGTCTCAGTATCAAACACACTGAGGGAAAGGAGCGTTTCAACAGTCCACACTCATATGCTCAGAATTTGTCATTGGGTCTCAGAATTAAAATAAGCGGATTGACAAAACAAAGAACATGAGTAACAAAGAAACCCAGCTCCAGGCGTTCAGCATTCTCTTCTGTTGTCCTCTTGTATTCTACTTGGATATAAGAGGATGGTCAGTTTACACATGACTTAAATGACTCAAACACAGTCACATTTCATTGCCACAACCAAACAGGTTAATGTGAGTTCATATGATGTCTGCTTAAAATAGGTCATCCATTTTACACACACTTCATTCACTTGCACAAAACTATACTGATTGGAACTCTGATACTTTACATTGAACCCCTGCAAAGACAGTTAGCATTACAATCCTGCTCCTTCTCTCTCTGTAATCTCACTGTATAACTGATCCTCACTAACAGCATCGCGGCTTGGTAATGGCCACCTCAGTTCAGAGCGGGTTCAGACTAAAGATCTGCTGGCTGGGCTGTCATTAGCGCCTACTACCTTTAGCATGTTAATTGGTATTCTCCTGGTCTGTGGGGAGGCTGTTTGAGATGGAGGGGGACACGTGGCCTCTGCTCAATCACTATCACAGAAGACATTCTGTTTCTGGCTATGTTATGCAGCTCAGAGCAGCGTAGGGCTGGGGCTGTCACTGTGCTGCTGGGCCGTGGGGACTGGGAGCAGAGGACCTGATATTCACACCACATCAGACTGTCTGCTGGGAGTCCTTAAACCTCTCTGGGCTGCCTCTCAGAAGTCAGGCCCACTTCATTATCTTTGGTTTCTATGTTTGTTGGTTTGTTTGTCTGCTTTTCTGTTTGTTTGGTCTCTTCTGTCAGATGGTGGTATGATGGTATAGCCACAGATCATAAGCAGACACAGCCCATTAATAAATATACAGTGGAATAGAAATTGAATAACTTTATTGTCCAAACAGAGTGGGAATTTGTGTTTGGCATCACAATTATAAAACATGGGCAATGTTACAACATCATGAGTTCAAAAGCATCAGGATCATTTCACATCAACTGTGCAAATAGATATTTATTTTTTTATTAATCAATTCAGATAAATGGTCAAGCTACATAAAAAAAGATATGGCATAAAGGGAGAATAGAACAATTACACATGTATCCTGCATTACCATTCAGTCAACATGACTTTATCTCAAGGATGACTGACTGACTGACTGATGCTTTTCAAAAGCCATCTCACACTTTTGAGCCTGAAAAGAGACATGAAAACTCACAAAGTCTTAAAGCTTCAAATCGATAGCATTTAGCTATCTGTGGCAAAATACATAAAAAGAGAATCAATGCTTTAAAGTGAGATCAGCTTCACAAGAATGTCTCCTCTCTCTCCATTCACATCTAGATGTTCTGGACTCCCGTCCAGCCGTATGCAGTGCATGGTTCACCCTCATTCCCACCAGGTACAGGTCAGTTATCCTACCTATTAGCTGTAGCTGGTGTACCACCTCCTCACTGTAAACACCTGCAATTAACACACTCTGAGTAGAAGACACACTTGATTTAAATCCCATTGTTCCTGCTGTTGATAGTTTTTAGGATGTATGTGGGATGAAAACAGTCAGCATTGTGCCTAAAGTAGAGACAACATTAAAAAAATGAAGAATACAATAACATTTTTGTTGTTGTTGTTGAAAGTATTTGCAGACATACCATAATTGAATCCTATTTTGTTTTACTTAAAGGACAAACCACTATGGAGGAGCAGTCCTTATGTCCACACCTGGGTTGTGATGGTGGGGTTTAAGTACATATATTTTACCCTGTCATTGTGACAGCAGAGGCTCAAGCATGTCCCCCTCACTTGAATCTCAAGCACCTGCTAAGCTCTGCCATGCTTGGAGAAAATATCTTGCATGGCATGCTTTTGAAAAATCACCTTGAAATACATGCCTGTGTGGAGAGATATATTGTATAGTCTTTTGGTGGATTCTTTCATTTGAAATGTAAGTATTTTTTTATACATGTAAATGTTGGGAATCCATCATAAAAGTCTTCTGTTTACATTATTCAATATCCATACATGAAACCAGCACAATAATGACTTTTTGGATGAACTTCAAAGCTAATCAATTTAGGAATTAAAACATATAAAATACTTCCTATTGTGATTAGAAATAATAAGAGAATACCTATCATTGATAAAGGTTTTCTCAAAATACATTTCACAACAATCATGGCATCAATTCTAAAGAGGCAGGCATATACAGAACTGCAGTATGTACTGTAGGTAATGGTTTACAGTAGATGTCAAAACATACTCTGAATTCAGAGCTAGAAACTAGCACAGGTTAGTACTTATAACTAAAATCGAATAAAAAGATGAGGAATGTACTTAACAGAATGTTTCAAAGGTCTTGAATGAATCCAACTATTTTGGTAATGTTGAAATTTAAAGAAGGCGAACTCAGCATAGAACCCATGTTAAAGGATACAGACATGCCACAGAAATTCCTATTTCTTTTTTTTTACTGTTATTTAACTAAGCAAGTCAGTTAAGAACAAATACTTATTTTCAATGACAGCCTACCAGGGAACAGTGAGTTAACTGCCTTGTTCAGGGGCAGAACAACAGATTTGAACCTTATCAGCTCGGGAATTTGATCTTGCAACATTTCAGTTACTAGTCCAACGCTCAACCACTAGGCGACCTGCTGAAAATATATTCATAATAAATGTAACTTTTTGCCATATAGTACCCTTGAGATAAATTATTTCTATAAACATGTTATAAATGTACATTCCAGTGCTTATGGGTTTGTTTTCTGGTTAGATTAGATTTTTCTTAGTTGGGCACATTCTATTTCAGGGTCTGCCTTACATGACTTTAAATCAGTTCAAAGCACTCAGTAGTACGTTCTCTTTTAATGTTGATGTGTTTTACTGTAAAGACCTGCTGGGTCATTTCATCTCTTTTCCCGCACTCTCAAACAAAGCACTTTCCATGGTACTATTAGAACTGTGCAGTATGTATGTATGTATGTGTGTGTGTGTGTGTGTGTGTGTGTGTGTGTGTGTGTGTGTGTGTGTGTGTGTGTGTGTGTGTGTGTGTGTGTGTGTGTGTGTGTGTGTATACAGTACATGCATGGGTGTGTATGTGCCTTTGTGTGTGCATATGTACTGTATGTGTGTTATCACATGCATGCATGTGTGTAAGCATTTTTCTGTGAAAACGTGTGTGTATCAGTGTCTGTGATCTGGAGCACATCGCCCCACAGTGGTGTACAGTAGTCTCAGCATGTCCCAGTCAACCAGCCCAGCCACTCATTCCAAACCCCTACTGCCTCCTGACTGACTCCCCAGTGCCTCAGAGGTGAACAGCACATTTACATAAAGGTGCAAACGCTTGGCCACAAGATCATCGACACGGTTTATCGTTTGATCAGCTATGATTGATGCTCTGTTCATTCAAATCTAAAGTAGCGTATTTTCACTGCCAAGGGACCCATGAAGAGGTTCAATTACAGAGCAATCTCATTAATTCCAGAGGCTTGTTACGCGGAGAGGACATACAGTGGGTTTTTCTGATTCTGGAATGCAGATGTGTTCAGAACATAATTAGTAGATAAGAATTGTAATTGGAACCTGCTGTGTGGCTGCAGAGGGTGTAGTCCTCTCTATGTTTTACAAGTTCCACAGTGTGGAAGTACACTTTTTTATAACCTGCTCACACACACACACCATCCATCACACACACACACATACAGTGGGAGGGGAGGGAGCGACCAACCACTGCTCCATGGTATTGTGTTAGTGGAAGTGTGTCTGATGGGGAAATGCATAACCTGGAAATGCTATGGCTGTGCTGGAAAAATGAGGACTGTGGAAAGAACCATGCAAGGCTATATGACAGGTTTGATGTTAATATAAATTTTGGTGTATAATTATCAAGACTGTTCTTAATTTTGTTTAAATTATCAGAACCTCGGCAAAATGAATGCATAGGTTTTGCATGGAGTTTTTAAAATGTAACTTGTACAGTCATACATTAAGTTATAGCTACTGTTGTATGTGTTCACTAAAGACAAGTGTAGTGAGTGAATCTAGAATGTTGTGAATACACAGGAGAGTGGGGTCTGACACACACAGTCCTAGTGTCAACCATGATAGGCAATATAAAGTGCCACACAATACTCCACGGAGTGGACGACGTCTTCTTTGGGTTGTTGAAGAATGTGGGGTGGAAACATCAAACACTCCTGTGTGCCTTTTCGGAGGACCTTTATGGCGTTTTATGACACAACGCAGGTCTTTTTTTCTGGCCCTGTCTCCCAGGCCATGTAAAATGTCAGGGAGGTGGAGGGCTGGTTATAGGGGTGGTACAGGCCTACAGGGCTGCATAGAGGCATATCAAAGAGCCGTGGGGCGGGAGGCGGGGTGGAGGGCGGCCACCCCCTGGTCCAGCACACACAACACAGCCAGGTTCATTGGGCTCGTTAGACAGCCCCGTTATTTAAGCATGCCTGCCTCTCAGCCGAAGGAGAGACTATGGGGGACTTGCTGTAGCGCTACATAAACGTAAGCAGCTCCAGTAGGACCCCTCCCTCCTCCTCCACGGACCCCCTTCTCCCCCAACTCTGAGTAGCAGATATGAGGCTGACTGTACTCACCGTGGTGGTCCATACTCGTCTGGCCTGGAGCTGTGGGGCAGGGGGCCCGGCAGACCCCTCCCCTGGCCTAGGGTGTTAGCGGAGATGTGAGGAGTGTGTGTGGGGGGGGGGGGGCAGCACGACAAGCAGGCATACACAGGGCAGGTCCTCAGTCCCACTGGTGTGGAGGCTGGGGGAGGCAGGGGAGAAGGGGGAAGCAGGGGGGAGTGTAACCCAGTGCTGGGTGGCGGAACTCCCCCAGCTGTGCCCATCTGAGGGGAAAAGCGAGCCAGAGGAAGCTCCATTAGTTCCAGGGAAAGGCCCTCTGTGGCCCACAGTCAGCTGCAGCCGAGCAGAAACACCCAGAGCCCTCTCTCTCTCCCTCCCTCTCTCTCTCCCTCCCTCTCTCTCTCCCTCCCTCCCTATCTCCCGCCCTCCCTCCCTCCCTCTCCTCATCTCTTGCTCTGTTCCTCTCACTCTCTCCTACCCCCTCTCTCTCCTCCATTTCTATCTCACTCTCCTTCCCTCACTCCCCTGCTCCCTTCCAGGAACCCTCCTCACTGTAACCTAAATTAGGAGCTCAGGACCAGAGGTCTCAGGACAATGAACAAAGAACTCTGATTCACTTGGGTCAGGTCATAAACATTACAATAATTGGCACGTCTCAAGTTCTCCTTTATGATCTACGTACACGTCAAGTTCAACACTGACTGCTGCTCCATTCAATGTCTTACTGTGTGAAGAAGCAGTGTAAGGTGACAGCTAGGCTTGACCTCCTAAAGGTAACATTAGAAACAAAGTTCCATTTCAAATGTACTTAGTAGATTTCCAACCAATTAGAGAGATATTCTGGGAATTCACAGGGAACAGTGGCAGCAGCAGAACTGTGTAATGTTTTAAGAAACCCACCACTAATGCTGTTTTGTCTGAGCAGACCAGAGAAACACTGTCCTGCAAAGCACAGTGTGCCTGAAGGAGAGGGAACATGTGTTTACATCAAAGTCAGCCATGTCTCTGTGACTGTGGTGCTCCTCCTACCCAAGCGCCAGGCTTGTGGTTGATTAATTCATGCAGGGTGTTTCTTTAGTTAGGGTTAGACACTTAACTGAAATGAGAGAGCTTCAGTCGCCTCTTCCATGTGTGGTCAAGGAGGTAACCTTGTTCCAGTCTCTCTCTCTCTCTCTCTCTCTCTATATATATATATATATATATATATATATATATATATATATATATATATATAATCTTTCTCTCTCCTAAAATAACAGAGTAGTAGAGGAGGGTGGAGGGACAACAAAAACAGCTAGACCCTTTTGGTCTCTGTTGTCCACTGACCCATATCTCTATTAATTACATACGTGGTTTATCTTTCATACACTCCCAGTGCCTGCGGCGAGACGGCTTCCGCTGCAGGAACACTTCAAATGAGACTAGATCCATGTCAGATGTATGGTCTTTCCTGCTTTAGAGAAACGACTCAACATGTCCTGAAGAGCTTCTTATCCTCCTTATCTCAACAGTATTAATGACTAGGGATCATGGTGGACATGCTGGACAGATGGAAAGACTTGCTAGACATATTGAATGTAATTTTGATTCAATATATTTTTCTCTGTTCTTTCTATTCATAGTTTTCTCAGGTTGGTTTTGTTTTGAGCCTTTTTGAAAAAAATGTTCAGCATCGGATTTTGCACAATAATAATACATTTTCTTCTAACTACTATTTGTTTATGTCTGTCCTCCTGCTGTCTGTATGTACTGCATGTTTGTCTACAGATGTGGGATCTTAATTTAATCACCATGTTGCAGGACATTTTAAATTGAGTGTATTGGAGTTTCTAAAGCTTCTAAAGTGTGTCATTTCAGACTAGATTTTCCCAAACAAAAAATGTATCAACCCCTACAACAATGGCAATTTATGGTAATCCACAAGTTAATTCACATTTATTAATGCTGTAGGATTAACTTCCAGCTGTAGGAAACTGGCTCAAATTAAGTTCCTACATCTGTATGTGCAATTGATTACCTACCTGTCTGTCTGTATGTTTGTCTGTGTAGTATGTGTCTACCTTCTACCAACAGTATCTATCTGTGTATCTGTATCTGCATATGTTTATTGGTCTGGCTGTTGTGTGTTGTCAGTACGAAGCAGCCTATGTCAGGAAGGGGCTATGCTGTTCCATCTCTCATTTTTGCCTCCATTGAAATTCTGACACGTCCACGTTCCGGGGCTTCGTTTTTCAATTAGACGTCACTTCAGCCATCCCTGGCTCGTAATTAAAGGGCATTATTCCATTGTTTAGCTGCACTGCAAGCCAACCCTGCTATGTGTAACCCTTTTATATTTGAAGAATAACAATATAATAATATGGAAATAGTGTCATGTTTGTGATTCAGTTGGATGAGCATCTACAAAGGTCCTCTTACTATAAATATCAATTTACAGTCCTCATGTCAGCACGCTTACAGAGTTGTTTGATTATAGTAATTTCATTTAGAATGTTTCATCATCACATTTCAGTGATTATAATGGAATCTACAGACAGTATGAATTGAAATAATCTGCAATATTCTTTGAGGACAGAATTGTTATATTGAGGTTAATGCAAAAGGTGTAACCTGCTGTGGTTCAAATCCTCTTCACTAGTTTTAGCCAGCAGCGCCTACTCTCTACCTCCCTGATGTGAGTTAACCCAATGTAGGGGGTGGAGGGGAGGATACCGCCAGAGGAGTTTTGGGGAAAACATGCCTTTGTACTGTATGTTTGCCTCCCAACCAGTAGCAGCTGAGCTGATGTGGCGGTTATGTCCCCCTAACCCTGACAAGTGTTCTCTTGGCCCTCTGAGAGGCCTGAGGAGACAGTGCCCAGGGGTGGTACTGTAGTCTGAGTAAATAACCCAAAAGGTCTGCGATCTCCCAATTACAACAGAGGTGTCATTTACACCCCTTGTCACCAGGAACGACCACGCGGGGCACCAGACTGAACCCCGAGGAGACACGGTATTGATCCCCTCCGCCAAGAAAGCCAGCTGCCATTAAAGCCATGACAGTGGAACTGTACCGCATCGATTGCTAGCGCCGGGACCTCTTGCTATTATTTCTAGAAGAGAGGGGAGCGCTCCATCCACTACTCTCTTATGACTGGTAATTGATGGCAAGTGGGGCCTTGCTTCCTTCCCTGACCCCAGCACACTGAAAGTCAGATGGATTACATCTAACACAATTATGATTGATATTATCAGATTACGCCACGCACGAACAACATGGCAGACTTGCTGACTGACTGCCTGCCTGCCTGACTGCTCTGGGCCAGTCTGGACGACCATGCTGAGGTAATCACTCTCTCTGCATGTCCGTCTGATGCCTTTCTCATCCTACCATAGTGGGGAGAAACGGGAGCGTAGTGTGTGTGGATTGTGTAAGCGTGTGTTTGTGTGTGTGTGCGTATGTGCATACGTGAAGTGCTAAGATACTACCACTGTAAACCCCAACCAGCTTTTAGCTCAGGGACACTAGATTACCAGTCAATTCAAGAACATCCATAACACGACATCTCTTATCTGGAGCCCTGATATGGCAGAATGTTCTAACCAACACTTCACAGTGTTTTGCTCAACACTCTCTCCGTTCACCTCCTGTGGTGTAACACATCTAAGAGACTTCAGCTCCTCTCACTCTGAAGGGTTTGGCTGCTGCACTCACACACACACACACACACACACACACACACACACACACACACACACACACACACACACACACACACACACACACACACACACACACACACACACACACACTGCACTTAACCATTCTGAATACTTTAATATGTATGAAAGTTCAAGTTATCAGCATCACCAGGCTGCTACTCCAGAGGTGTAAAAATGTATTGGCAGCTGACACGGCTTGACTTAATATCCAGCTGAGTAATTGAATAGCTTCTGTTGGGATCTCTGTTCCCTGTGTTTTCCTTTATTCATTTATTTCACCTAGATTTGTATAACTCCTCTGGTGTTGTGACCGGATCGAGCAATTCATATTTAGAGCCAGCTCAGTAAAAACACACTGCAATTCATATTTAGAGCCAGCTCAGTACAAGCACACTGCAATTCATATTTAGAGCCAGCTCAATACATACACACTGCAATTCATATATTTAGAGCCAGCTCAATACATACACACTGCAATTCATATATTTAGAGCCAGCTCAATACATACACACTGCAATTCATATTTAGAGCCAGCTCAATGCATTAACACTGCAGTTCATATTTAGAGCCAGTTCAATGCATTCACACTGCAGTTCATATTTAGAGCCAGCTCAATACATACACACTGCAATTCATATTTAGAGCCAGCTCAATGCATTCACACTGCAGTTCATATTTAGAGCCAGCTCAATGCATTCACACTGCAATTCATATTTAGAGCCAGCTCAATGCATTCACACTGCAGTTCATATTTAGAACCAGCTCAATGCATTCACACTGCAATTCATATTTAGAGCTAGCTCAATGCATTCACACTGCAATTCATATTTAGAGCCAGCTCAATGCATTCACACTGCAATTCATATTTAGAGCCAGCTCAATGCATTCACACTGCAATGGTGGCACCTTAATTGGGGAGGATGGGCTCGTGGTAATGGCTGGAGCAGAATCAGTGGAATGTTATCAAATACATCAAAGACATGGTTTCTATGTGTTTGGTGCCATTCCATTTGCACTGTTACGGCCATTATTATGAGCCGTTCCACTCAGCAGCCTCCGCTGTTGTTCACTCAAGATAAGATATTGTTTAATTTCCCCATAATTAATTGAATGAGATTGAATTTGGCCACCAGTTCCCCTTCCCCCCATGTCTCTGTGTTGTTTCTTCTTCTCTTCTACATGAGAGATACATGTTAATCCTCCTCAAAGTTCACAGCCTTCTCTTTCATCTGTAATACCATTTTCAGACACCGCCATCAAAGAAACAGAATATTCTGTGGATTATGCTAACCACATTTTGTTCTACGCTTTTATCTTGACCCAGAAAATGTGAGGGTAGCTTAGTTTCAGCATGCACAGTTTATTTGTGTGCATGTCTGTGTTTGTAGAAGGTCTTTTTGTGATGCACTTCATTTGAGGGCATGCATCGTGTCCATGTATGTGTGTGTCCATGTATGTGTGTGCTTCTCTCCATGTGTACTTCTGTGTGTTCGTGTACATTTCTGTGTGCATGAGCTTTCTTAAGCGTGAGACCACCATTGTGTGTGAGGCAGCGCAGAGAGAGTGGGACAGCCAGAGAGTTGAACCACTTTTCAACACAGCTCTTCCTGTCCCCGGTCAATGACCAGCATCCCGCTCTCAATCCATTTCTGTATGTGTTATTATGATGTGGCCTGCATTTTTTCTATAATCCAATTACTCTGGATAACCATAATGCAATTGAAGCATTGTTTATTATACCCTCACAGTATATAACTCTCCTTGTCAAACATAGGATGTTGAAATGCCATAGCCCTTAAAAGGACCTCTTTATGTTTCAGAAGTTAGAGTTTCTCTCTGCGGTCTCCAGGGATCATGTCTATGGAGAATTAAATTAACGTGGCAGGCAGAAATAGCTTCTTAGAAGCTTTCAATTGTAGACAAGCCCTTTAAAATCAATTTTCCACTCTTTGATTAGATTTAGTGTTATCATCACTGTAGCACAGATATGTCTGTTCTTCATTCATATTTCAGAGAAGAAACATTAATCCCACAAATTGGTTCCTGTCTCTTCTTGTTAAAGTGATCTAGATTTATGACTGAGAAACCACAAGGCCTGAGTCTCGTCGCTTGTCTCCTCAGTTCTTCAGCTTCCTAAATAAACTATCCATGTTTTCATGTAACCGTTGTTTTCACAGATATTAAACTACAGTAAGTCAAACTGTCTATCATCTATGAGAGCTTACTGTTCCATTAATTGTTAGATCACTAGCAAAAAAATATGATAATTATCATAGAATAGTGTGTTACGTATTGAGCACAGACCACAATTTATACCCTCACAAAATGGAATGTTGTTCTTTAGCAAACCCTTTCAACAAGTTTTTGGTCCCCCACTCCCAGAAGGTGACACAGATTCAGATTTTGCTGTGAGGCAGTGAGCTGGTTGGTATAGTGTTGATGGTGGGGGGGTAGACCTAGACCATCTCTCTCTCACATAGGCCCAAGGAGGAGAGGGGCGGGCTGGGGAGGGAGGGGAGGGTTGGCTGGCCTGGTCCTGGTCCCCTGCTGCCAAATGCGTTTTAACACCTGGAGTCCTGGCTGGGCTGTCTCTGAGTGCTGCAGCATAATGAATTGTTAAAGGGGGCTCAATAGGGGCAATTCACCTGATAAAAAAAAAAAGATATTGAGTGTCGGCGAACACAAAAATGGGCCATTTAGAAGAGGCCCTGGTTAGGGTTATTGTGCAGTTAAGCTATAACCAGTAATTCAATGGGCTCTCAGTCATATGTTTGTTTTGATACCTGCTTTATTTGTAAATTTAAGCAATTGAGAAGAGGACCTATACCTTGTATAACATGTGGTCTAAGCATTACTCATATGTGGCATAATATTGTTTTGTGTATCATCTTTCTCAGAGTGCATGCCACATATGTTTTCCAATTTCTCATATCACGTATGGTGGTAAACTTGTGAGAAATTTGATAGCATGCATTATAGTGTAGTATATCCTTGAAGTATTTTAGAGACAAGGCTTGGAATAAGCACTGATCTTAACTGTTTTCTGCCTCTTACAATGAGTACTCTGCTATCACTGTGTTTGCTCAAAATAAGGCCTTTTGTGCATTGCTGCACTCCACTGTTTGCTGCAGTTGTGTAAAGCTGTGACAAGGGACAACAGCAGTGTTGAAGAATACAGAGAGCTCTGAGCCAACGAAGTGAAGTGAAAGAGAAAGGGGAAATGACAACATTCTCCTCCAGAGACATACTGCTGCAATGTCTCGTGTGGATAGGATACTACTACTGGTCCCATTTCCTTTCCTGTCCTCCTGGGTCTGCTTGAGCATGACTGTGGTTTCCACTCAACAGTGGTCAGCTTTTAAACCCCTCCTCAGGACCAGGAAGTTCAGTATGGGTAGAGTCGACGACATCCCTCACAAACATAGTGATGTCAGAGAGAGGGAACTTGTGCCAAATTAGGCAACACTGGTATAATGGTTTAGTAAAGCATAAATTGCATAAATCCCAAATGTTAAAAAATTGAAGGTATAATGACAATTGAATGCTTCTGATAGAAATCTGTCATTTTCAATGGTCTTTGTTGTTTGAACATTCCACCAATGCCTATTTCCTTTAACGACATCGTCAGGCTGAAATAATGGAGTGTTTTGCTCTGAGGTATTTCCCTTCATAATACAGCTCTTGTATCCTTCTAGGTGTATCATCAATTGAACCATATCTTGTCCTTGTTCTCTCTTGTGCTTTACAGTCAAAATGCAGCACAATACATCTTCAAAGCTGCTATTGTGGCAAATAATTGAACATATCAGTTCACAGAAGTTAATAAGGTATACTTTTGTAATGTAGGAGGCTTACATTGACAAACGGATTGCATTTACTCCTCGCTGCCTTGCTTATTATCAGTAACTTGTAATATATGCAAATCTCCCTGCTTGAACTTTACAATCTTTCAGTTGAGGCCATTCATCTCTTTTTAAGTGTTCATTTGCATCTGGAGAGTGCCCATGCATCATGCCGTGTCATTTTGAAAGCAAATATTAATCAATTTTGCATCGTGAATTGCCCCCAAGCTGTGCGTAATGGGCGATAGTGTGGCTGTTTCTCTGTCTGAATGGATCTTCACGTACTTCTCTGTTCAAACTTATGAAGATAATTAAGGAGTGGATGAACATTCATCAGGAGCAGACGAAGGCGTAAGCCTCCTTATCACGTGAGAACACAGTTGTCCTGCCCTGATCTGGGGCTAACAGCTAGGACTTCATGCTTCTCTCTTATCCTATGATCAGTCATAGGAAGTAGACTCACTCAGTCCTATTGCTCATTATGGAGATATTGTAGAGCAATAATCATAAAATAAATTCATCATAGCAACTGGGATTATGACTTCAAGGATGAGTTGAAAAGCCAGCTGGCATGTTGGTAGTTTACTGGCAGTGTGTGTTTACTCACAGTGACTCGTTATAGAATTTCAGTCAATGCCTTTTCAGACCTGTTCGAGTAATACAGTATTTAAGACTTTACAGTAATACGAACTGGCCTGAGTCATACCACCCACTGGGCACAGACGTCAGTTCAACATTTAGTTTTGACTTACACTTAGTTGAGTTATCAACTAACGTGAATTCAATGTGAAATCAACAACAAAACATTACCAAGTGATTGGAAGTTAAAAGTTGGATGAAAAAAATACAAAAATCTCTTATGTTGATGACTTTTTGCAAAACCAATCAGTTTTCCATGTTGATTCAACGTCATCACATTGAATATTTTTGTTGAAAAGACGTGGAAACAACGTTGATTCAACCAGTTTCTGCCCAGTTGGCAGACTGTTTCAACAGATTTCGTTATTCTGATAGTTTGCTAACACCAGTCACACCTTGTCCACTGGACTGCAACATCATTATTAAGTTACAGGGAATTGCCTATTCATACATTTCATAGCTGAATAAAATACTACTATACTGCTATGTGTAGGGAGATCTCCTTTATCTGAATCGTGCTTATGCCTTAATGCCGTTTACTGTCCAACACGGCATTATAAGAGAACACTAATGAGCTTAAACATTGTACCATGTTTGCTAGCAGAGTTACTGCAAACACACACACACACACACACACACACACACACACACACACACACACACACACACACACACACCATGCAGTGGTACGCAGAATGCCTCAGACAGGCCTTGGCCTCATTAAGGTTTGTTATAAGTGGTGAGATGGATTCCATCCGTGTGTGTCCATCTGTGTCTCAGTCTCCTGGGATATCACACTCTCTCAGGCATGGCACTCGTCCACACAGAGCCCCCTTGTATTAGTCGCACTGAATACATTGCAGAGCGTCATACTCTGTAATACCACATCAGGCCAGGCACCTGTTTCTGATGAGTGTGACAAACCAAAATTTTTTGCTCACAGAACAATTGGCAAACTACATGGAGTCTGAATCCTGATGAAAACACTAAATTAAAATTGGTACATACACAGCAAATACAGAAGCCACCCCCGGGGGGGCACGCCCACACTACAAAGTGTCACTACAAAGTGTCATCCACAGACAAATGATGATAAAGTGATCCTCTCATGACTTTGACAGGCATGACAGAAGGCGCCGAGCCGGCCCATGCAATAACATACACTGTGGTTTTCACTGTGACAGCATGATCAAAGCAAACACCACCTC
Source organism: Oncorhynchus tshawytscha (assembly GCF_018296145.1). Classification (NCBI taxonomy): domain Eukaryota; kingdom Metazoa; phylum Chordata; class Actinopteri; order Salmoniformes; family Salmonidae; genus Oncorhynchus; species Oncorhynchus tshawytscha. The sequence continues at coordinate 70,227,917 of NC_056440.1, read as the reverse complement.
TGGTAATGCTCGCAATTACCAGCAGACCCTTGTTTTTTATCAATAAGCTCATGTTTCACAAAAGAGTGGTGACACTCTTTTCAGAAATCACAAACAGAATTTCGACATAAAATGCTTAAAATGCTCTAAATCTATAACATACATTAATGTTAAGACGTATCATCAATGAACATGTTCACCTTAAAAATATAAATATATTTTGCTATGTAACTTGAACTTGTTTTGAGATGATTTAGCCTTACATTTTGAAACATTGGCATCCTCACGATGAGGTACAAGAAGTGGTGAAAATGTGATAAGCAAGGAGAGTGGGAAAGCAAAAAGATCAAGCATGTAATATCAGGGGAACAATAATCCCCTGGAGCAGAAAGGCAGACATAATAATATCAGGGGAACAATAGTCCCCTGGAGCAGAAAGGCAGACATAATAATATCAGGGGAACAATAGTCCCCTGGAGCAGAAAGGCAGACATAATAATATCAGGGGAACAATAATCCCCTGGAGCAGAAAGGCAGACATAATAATATCAGGGGAACAATAGTCCCCTGGAGCAGAAAGGCAGACATAATAATATCAGGGGAACAATAGTCCCCTGGAGCAGAAAGGCCAATAGTCCCCTGGAGCAGAAAGGCAGACATGGTCCCCTGGAGCAGAAAGGCAGACATAATAATATCAGGGGAACAATAGTCCCCTGGAGCAGAAAGGCAGACATAATAATATCAGGGGAACAATAATCCCCTGGAGCAGAAAGGCAGACATAATAATATCAGGGGAACAATAATCCCCTGGAGCAGAAAGGCAGACATAATAATATCAGGGGAACAATAATCCCCTGGAGCAGAAAGGCAGACATAATAATATCAGGGGAACAATAGTCCCCTGGAGCAGAAAGGCAGACATAATAATATCAGGGGAACAATAGTCCCCTGGAGCAGAAAGGCAGACATAATAATATCAGGGGAACAATAATCCCCTGGAGCAGAAAGGCAGACATAATAATATCAGGGGAACAATAGTCCCCTGGAGCAGAAAGGCAGACATAATAATATCAGGGGAACAATAGTCCCCTGGAGCAGAAAGGCAGACATAATAATATCAGGGGAACAATAGTCCCCTGGAGCAGAAATAATGTATATTTTTTATTTCACCTTTATTTAACCAGGTAGACCAGCTGAGAACACGTTTCATTTACAACTGCAACCTGGCCAAGATAAAGCAAAGCAGTGCAACACAAACAACAACTAAGAAGTTACACATGGAATAAACAAACATACAGTCAATAATACAATAGAAAAAAGTCTATATACAGTTTGTGCAAATGAGGTAAGATAAGGGAGGTAAGGCAATAAATAGGCCATAGTGGCGAAGTAATTACAATATAGCAATTAAATACTGGAGTGATACATGTACAGATGATGAATGTGCAAGTAGAGATACTGGGGTGCAAAGGAGAAAAAGAAAGAAGGAAATAACAGTAAGGGGATGAGGTAGTTGGATGGGCTATGTACAGGTGCAATGATCTGTGAGCTGCTCTGACATCTGGTGCTTAAAGTTAGTGAGAGAAATATGAGTCTCCAGCTTCAGTGATTTTTGCAGTTTGTTCCAGTCATTGGCAGCAGAAAACTGGAAGGAAAGGCGGCCAAATGAGGAATTTGTGAAATATTCCTGCGCGTGCTACAGGTGGACAATCAGGGGGACGTCAGGTGAACAATAGTCCCTTGGAGCAGAAAGAATCATATCAGGGGAACATCAGGTGAACAATAGTCCCTTGGAGCAGAAAGAATAATATCAGGGTTACATCAGGTGAACAATAGTCCCTTGGAGCAGAAAGAATAATATCAGGGGAACATCAGGTGAACAATAATCCCTTGGAGCAGAAAGAATAATATCAGGGTTACATCAGGTGAACAATAGTCCCTTGGAGCAGAAAGAATAATATCAGGGGAACATCAGGTGAACAATAGTCCCTTGGAGCAGAAAGAATAATATCAGGGGAACATCAGGTGAACAATAATCCCTTGGAGCAGAAAGAATAATATCAGGGGAACATCATGTGAACAATAATCCCTTGGAGCAGAAAGGCAGAAACAATCCATTCTGTTCAACATCAGCAGCCAGTCATCTCTTCTGTTAATTATAGTCATATCGCCCTATTGAAGTCTGCTGTCCCTTAACATATTCCACTTTATTTTGAGGCCTGTTTTCTCTAGTAATGAAATGTCAACTCTCTGCCGGTCCCCCCCCCCGTGTCGCAGAGTGTTGATCAAAGTGACCTTTGTCCCTGTTCTCCACGCTTCGCAAATCAATACACACACAGTCAACAACACCTTGACAGATGAAGGCACAACATATAATAAATGACAATTCACCATCACAATGGCCAGAGCATATCTGACACCTACTGCTCATAGCAGTCATTTTCAACACAATGCCAGCCTGTTATGTTCAGAGTGGGGTTCATTTGCCGGGCCTGTCTCATTCTCTCACAGGTGTTGATATTACAGAGGAGCGACATTGTTAAAAAAACAGTTGATCTCACAGTCATACATTTCTCCTAGTATATACGCCTGTCCTAAGTGCTGACAGAGGGAATGTATGACTACAGGTGTAGCTCTTTTTTATTATTATTGTTGTTGTCTTTCAGAAGAGAGGTTATATCGAAAGCAATTTTCCTCTTAAGGGAGCAAATTGTTCTAAGGAAAATTGTAACTGCCGTCACTCTGGGATGATTGGCAGTGTGTTTGGATGTTGGCAGACAGTAAGGAAGGGGGGAGGAAGAAAAAGGGAGGAAGAAAAAGGCACAGTGCATATTAAAAAATGTGTTGTGAAAAACAAGTGTGAAATTTCACACACTCCCTAGACCGGATGAAAATGGCTGCTGTTTTTCCAGGTGGGCTCAGATGGAGCGGTGGAAATCTAACGCATGTACTGTATGTACACAGGTTTAGAGAGAGGAAATGCAGTGTGTTCTATAGTCTACTTTATAGGGGGAGGGAGGGAGAGAGAGAGAGAGAGAAGAGCCCCTCCAGATGCTCATTCATTGAGTAGGCTCCACAGTGGGTCATCAGAATGATAAAGACTAGCCTTTTTCTCTGTGTTTCACAGATTTGTAAGGATCAAGAGGATTTGTTTCCGCTGGCAACCTTCCAGTCACCTGAGACAAAGGAGAAAATGGGAGGGAAAGGGACCTTTGGATTTCAGAAATGCTCTTAAACTGTCCCCTAACCAATACAAATCCCACTAAAAGACAGTTCCTTGTAGTCACTTGAAGAAGGTGTGAAAGTGTAAAACTAACCCCAACCCTAGCTTCATGTCTACATCCTGTTTCAACTCTTACTCTAGGTTCATGTCCACATCCCGGTTCAACTCTAACCCTCAGCCACAACCCTAACCCTAACCCTAACCCTAACCCTCAACCACAACCCTAACCCTGGCCCTCAACTACAACCCTAACCCTAACCCTCAGCCACAACCCTAACCCTCAACCACAACCCTAACACCCAACCACAACCCTAACACTCAACCACAACCCTAACACTCAACCACAACCCTAACACTCAACCACAGCCCTAACCCTGGCCCTCAACTACAACCCTAACCCTAACCCTAACCCTGGCCCTCAACCACAACCCTCAACCCTAACCCTGGCCCTCAACTACAACCCTAACCCTAACCCTCAGCCACAACCCTAACCCTAACCCTCAGCCACAACCCTAACCCTAACCCTCAGCCACAACCCCAACCCTAACCCTCAGCCACAACCCTAAACCTCAGCCACAACCCTAACCCTCAGCCACAACCCTAACCCTCAGCCACAACCCTAACCCTCAGCCACAACCCTAACCCTAACCCTCAGCCACAACCCTAACCCTGTTGGAGTTGTCTGTTCTGTTGTCCCCACCCTGCCTATCTCTATCTCTTTCTCTCTGTCTCTCTGATACACAGCTCTCGTCCCTGCCTCTATCTTTCTTTCTGTCTCTGCTAGGCTTTTTCTTTCTTTCTATTTAACCCTTATTTTACCAGGTAAGTTCTCATTTATAGCAACAACCTGGGGAATAGTTACAGGGGAGAGGAAGGGTTGAATGAGCTAATTGTAAGCTGGGGATGATTAAGTGACAGTGATGGTATGAGGGCCAAATTAACACCCCTACTCTTACGATAAGTGCTATTAGATCTTTAGTGTACACAGAAAGTCAGGACCCCCGTTTAACATCCCATCTGAAATATGGCACCCTAAACAGGGCAATGTCCCTGTGTAGGGTGCATGCCTCCTACTGGACCTCCAACACCACTTCCAGCAGCATCTGGTCTCCCATCTAGGGACCAAACAGGAGCAAACCTGCTCAGCTTCAGAAGCAAGCCAGCAGTGGGATGCAGGGTGGTATGTTTCTGGCTGCTGCACTGCCTCTCTTGGTCTCTCTGGCACACAGCTCTCCCCCTGACCCACCTTCCCCTGCCCTGCCTCTCTGGCACACAGCTCTCCCCCTGCCCAGTCTTCCCCTGCCCTGCCTCTGTCTTTCTTTCTTTCTGTCTGTCTGTCTCTGCTCTGCTGCCCTGCCTCTCTTGGTCTCTATGGTACACAGCTCTATCCCTGCCCTGCCTCTCTCTCTGCTCTGCTCCCAGCCTTTGCCCTGCCTCTCTGTCTATCTGGCACCCAGCTCTCCCCCTGGGCCCTTGAGCCAACAGGTCCCTGCTGCAGCTAATTGCCCAGACCAGACACTAACATGTCTCTTATTATGGGCATAATGAATTATGAAAGTGACTGAGCAGTCGTCGTCCCCCCACTCATCCTCCTTCCTCACACCCCTCAATAAACATGTTTGTTTTGGGTCTGGCTCAACCTCATCCATTAATGTTATTGTTTTCCCTAAACATTACATTGATTAAATTTAACACCAATCAATTTGAAATGGTTCTGACATTCAGATATGACCTTAAAACGAGGCGATCTAAGAACTATGATTAGGATTAAACTTTCAGCTAATGAGGTGATTTCTCTTCCTGGAAGTGCGTCAGATAAGACCCAACAGGAATTGTCAGTAAAAATTTGATCAATTATTGCAAACTGAACAGGTTTAACTTGATTACCCCTTTGCACCCGCTAATTTGTGTAATTAATAACCCTGTTTCGACCGGGACAAAGCAGTTTATTAATATCAATCTATATCTGTGCTCCTTAATGAAATGGCATGGGCAGGTCATCCGTTAGGCAGGTAATGTCATAATCAATGGTGCCAAAGACACATGTTAATTAATACCATTATTAATTGTTACAGTTATAGTTGAACGCTACACGCTGTCAGCTCCTTTGTCCTATTATGTATGGCAATCAGCGGATTGGAAATGGCAACGTAATTAACCATTCAGACAGGCAGCGCTGGGAATCCAAATGAGACGGTATCGGCTCTGACAGCTGGCAGGCGGAGCGCTGCACATACTGGGCGTCGAACAAAACCAGCATTATCCACTGACCCGGGAACAACAGGAAAAGGGATGTATCGCAAACTAATAAATACATTCACAGTAGCCGGCCTGCCATATCACACAAAGGCCTGATGAAATGCCTGCTTGATGCTTTTGTCTGTGTACAAGCAGTGCATATGCGTTGGCTGAGCGTTTGGGTGGTGTGGTACTTCAGCCTGGCCTCAGAGCCTAACGAAATATACTTCACGTATTTCTGAGCACCTCCAAGACGTATGATACCTACTAATGATCTAGTTACTTCAGACAGAAACAAAGGTAGGTAGGTTAGTCAGGCAAAAAGGGTTGGCATAATTCGTGACAGTCTAGCAATCCAAAGGCGTCAAAGCTAACCCTTCCCCTAACTCTTATTCCAAAGTTAAGGCTCTATAGAGCTTGACAGCTTGTAGCCTAGAACCCTGAAATAAGTTACCTCTTGTTCGTTCAGCCATCCATATGGGAATGAATGGGGAAAGAATAGGGTTTTGAAATTAACGCTGAAAATAAGGTCCGAGGCTTAGGAGATGTACATACGTTTTGTTCTATGAGATAATAGCAGTCAGTTAACATGACCTTTATGAATTATGAAGCCTTTGTGTGATTTATGTTTTTATTACTACATAAATTCTTCAAAATTCACAAAAAGAGATGTTAGCTTATAAATTTTCCTCATGGGCTTTGTCCAACGAACCATGGTGGAGTTAGTGCCTACAAAAAGACACCATTACTATTTCTCTTTATTCACACCTCATTGCTGAATTAGGCGTGATTGAAATTTAAAGGCAATGTTCCCGCTTTAAAGGAGACTGTATTCAAGGTAAACGCTGCATTATGTCGGCTCAATCGGAAATGACCTTTACACTTTTAAATCGCAGAATCTGTAATGCTTCAGCTTTACGCAAAAAAATATATCATTATTTAAACAGCTAAATGCATGAATTTAGTGCACTTTGAGATTAACATTGAGAGAAAAGAATATTGAGAGATTAGATCTTTTTCAGGTAACTTCCCCTTACCACATGCCACAGCAGACACTCCACTACTCAATTACAGTGGCTACTGTGGGTACTCTCTACTCTGGAACACATACAGTACCAGTCAAAAGTTTGGAAACACCTACTCATTCCAGGGTTTTTCTTTATTTTTTACTATTTTCTACATTGTAGAAAAATAGTGAAGGCATGAAAACTATGAAATAAAGTGTTATAAAATATATTTTGATTTGTTTATTTGAGATTCTTCAGTAGCCACCCTTTGATGACAGCTTTGCACACTCGTGGCATTCTCTCAACCAGGAATACATTTCCAATAACACGTGTGCCTTGTAAAAAGTGAATTTGTGAAATGAATGCGTTTGAGCCAATCAGTTGTGTTGTGACAAGGTAGGGGTGGTATACAGAAGACAGCCCTATTTGGTAAAAGACCAAGTCCATATTATGGCAAGAACAGCTCAAATAAGCAAAGAGAAACAGTTCATCGTTACTTTAAGACATGAAGGTCAGTCAATTCTGAAAATTTCAAGACCTTTGAATGTTTCTTCAAGTGCTCTCGCAAAAACCATCAAGCGCTATGATGAAACTACCTCTCATGGGGACCGCCACAGGAAAGGAAAACCCAGAGTTTCCTCTGCTGTAGAGGATAAATTCATTCGAGTTACCAGCCTCAGAAATTGCAGCCCAAATAAATGTTTCACAGAGTTCAAGTAACAGACACATCTCAACATCAACTGTTCAGAGGAGACTGCGTGAATCAGGCCTTCGTGGTTGAATTGCTGCAAAGAAACCACTACTAAAGGACACCAATAAGAAGAGACTTGCTTGGGCAGAGAAATGGACATTAGACCGGTGGAAATCTGTCCTTTGGTCTGATTAATCCAAATTTAAGACTTGTGGTTCGAACCGCAGTGTCTTTGTGAGACTCAGAGGAGGTGAACGGATGATCTACGCATGTGTGGTTCCCACCATGAAGCATGGAGGAGGAGGTGTGATGGTGCTTTGTTGGTGACACTATCTGCGATATGCCATCCCATCTGTTTTGACCTTAGTGGGACTATCATTTGTCTTTCAAGAGGGCAATGACTCAACACACCTCCAGACTGTGTAAGGGCTATTTGACCAAGGAGGAGAGTGATGGAGTGCTGCATCAGATGACCTATCCTCCACAATCACCCAACCTCAACCCAATTGAGATGGTTTGGAATGAGTTGGACCGCAGAGTGAAGGAAAAGCAGCCAACAAGTGCTCCGCATATGTGGGAACTCCTTCAAGACTGTTGGAAAAGCATTCCAGGTGAAGCTGGTTGAGAGAATGCCAAGAGTGTGCAACACTGTCATCAAGGCAAAGGAACTGCTACTTTGTAGAATATATATATTGATTTGCTTAACACTTTTTTTGGTCACTACATGATTCCATATGTGTTATTTCATAGTTGACTCTGACCTGTCCAATGAGCCAAACTGATTAAAGAATCCCACAGTAGGCAAACACACTCTCTCTCTCAAGCTGCTAGAGAGAGAGAAAGTCTACTGTCTACATCTCTCCATTTTCTCTGTGTTGTCTGTTGCTGTCGCTAGTCTGCCCTCTTCTGTTGCGGTCTCTTAGTATTCGATGTTGCTGTCTCTTGTCTACCCTCACTCGTCCTGGTTGTAAAAACTTTAAAAGGAAACATTTGTTTTAATAGCAATTTCACAGGCTTTTTCACCTCAACTGCAATTCTTTGTTAACCATGTTTTACTTCTTCACTGTCTGTATTTCACCTGTTATAATTTGTGCAAATAAATACGACTGATTACAATCTATAGAGCAGCTTGACGTGATACAGTCTACTGTGTGCTCAACCTACCTCTGTTCTCTCTATAGAGCAGCTTGAAGTGATACAGTCTACTGTGTGCTCAACCTACCTCTGTTCTCTCTATAGAGCAGCTTGAAGTGATACAGTCTACTGTGTGCTCAACCTACCTCTGTTCTCTCTATAGAGCAGCTTGAAGTGATACAGTCTACTGTGTGCTCAACCTACTGTGTGCTCAACCTACCTCTGTTCTCTCTATAGAGCAGCTTGAAGTGATACAGTCTACTGTGTGCTCAACCTACCTCTGTTCTCTCTATAGAGCAGCTTGAAGTGATACAGTCTACTGTGTGCTCAACCTACCTCTGTTCTCTCTATAGAGCAGCTTGAAGTGATACAGTCTACTGTGTGCTCAACCTACCTCTGTTCTCTCTATAGAGCAGCTTGAAGTGATACAGTCTACTGTGTGCTCAACCTACCTCTGTTCTCTCTATAGAGCAGCTTGAAGTGATACAGTCTACTGTGTGCTCAACCTACCTCTGTTCTCTCTATAGAGCAGCTTGAAGTGATACAGTCTACTGTGTGCTCAACCCACCTCTGTTCTCTCTCCATCTGCCCTCTTCTGTCACTTTGTCTGTGTCTTGTCTGTTGCTGTCTCATGTTCTTGTTTGTTACCATCTCCTTTGTCCATCTTCTTCTGTTATGGCCTGTTCTGTTCTTCTGGTGTCCCTCTCCATCATATCCTACTCTTCTGTTGCTGTCTCTCTGTCTTGTCTGGTGTGTCTCTCTCCATCACCTACTCTTCTGTTGCTGTCTCTGTGTCTTGTCTGGTGTGTCTCTTGACTTTGGATAGCCTAGCTATCCAAGGGCTAGTTAGGGGCCGTCAATAAATTACACAATTAAATGAGACAATATTTTCATGTTGCACACCTTTTAGTTTAATCACTAAAAGCTTTTAATATTTGTATATTATTGTCTACAATTTATAGTTAGTTTTAGGTTTTTCAGTCATTGAAATTTGGAGCTATTGGAATCTTAACATATTGTCCCATGTACATTGTGTAATTTACCTATGGTCCCTAATTAGCCCCATAGGGATATCCTAAGTCAACCCAAATATATTACAGGCATTATGATCGTGTCCTGTGCAGCTGCACTCCTAATTGATGATTACTTGTGTGCTGCCAGCTGTGGACAGGACTGAAACAAACCCAACCTTAATTTAAGTTGTGATGCAGTCACAACCACAACTTTTACAAAACTCAGTTTTGGATGAGACAGACTGTGCCCCTGCCCAGTCATGTGATTAGGGCCTAATTATAGATTAGGGCCTAATTAATTTAATTAAATTGACTGATTTCCTTGTACGAACTGAAACTCAGTAAAACTGTTGAAATTGTTGCGTTTATATATTTTTTCAGTATATAATTTATGCCATTTTGCAGATGCTTTTATCCAAAGAGATTTACAGTCATAGCATCCATTTTACATCGGGATTGAATCCACAATCCTGGCGTTGCAAACCCCATGCTCTACCAACTGAGCCATGCAATGAAATGCTTACTTGCAGGTTAACCTCGCATTAATGCAACAATAGAACAAATAAATAGCTAAGTGAATAGAAAGAGTAATAAAAAATAAAAAACTCAAATAAATTTCACCAATTTAATACATTTTATAAATATTTACATAGCCTATATGGAAATAAGACATTTATTTATTTTTATTTAACTAGGCAAGTCAGATAAAAACAAATTCTTATTTTAAAATGATGGCAACCCCGGCCACACCCTCCCCTACCCGGATGATGCTGGGCCAATTGTGTGCCACCATGTGGGACTCCCGATCCCGGTCGGTTGTGATACAGCACGGGATCAAACCAGGATTTTTAGTGACGCCCCTAGCATTGAGATGCAGTGCCTTAGACCGCTGCGCCACTCGGGAGCATAAGATACATGATACAAGAATGTTTACCAGTAGAATGGACAGGTTATAAGACCTCTATGATTAGTTTCCTTTTGTCAGTTCTACCACCTCAACATTGCTCATTTAAACAGGGTTAACTATAATGTTGTGGTAAAGTTCAGCTTCAGTCCACAGGGGGGGACTGTCAGAAGATTCAGTGCCTTCGGAAAGTATTCAGACCAATTGATTTTTTCCACATTTTGATATGTTACAGCCTTATTTTAAAATCTATTAAATAGTTTTCCCCCCTCATCAATCTACACACAATACCCCATAATGACAAAGCTGGATGGTTGTATGGGGAGCGTCGCTGCACAGCTATTTTCAGGTCTCTCCAGAGATGTTTGATCGGGTTCAAGTCCCGGCTCTGGCTGGGCCACTCAAGGACATTCAGAGACTTGTCCCGAAGCCACTCCTGTGTTGTCTTGGCTGTGTGCTTAGGGTCATTGTCCTGTTGGAAGGTGAACCGTCACCCCAGTCTGAGGTCCTGAGTGCTCTGGAGCAGGTTTTCGTCAAGGATCTTTCTATACTTTGCAGAGAGATCCCAGTCCCTGCCAGTCCCTGCCGCTGAAAAACATCCCCACAGCATGATACTGCCACTACCATGCTTCATGTAGGGATGGTGCCAGGTTTCTTCCAGACGTGAGGCTTGGCATTCAGGCCAAAAAGTTCAATCTTGTTCCTCATGGTCTGAGAGTCTTTAGGTGCCTTTTTTCCAATTCCAAGTGGGCTGTCATGCGCCTTTTACTGTGGACTGGCCTCTCTACCATAAAGGCCTGATTGGTGGAGTGCTGCAGAGATGGTTGTCCTTCTGGAAATGTCTCCCATCTCCACAGAAGAACTCTAGAGCTCTGTCAGAGTGACCATCGGGTTCTTAGTTACCTCCCTGACCATGTCCCTATTCCCCCAATTGCTCAGTTTGGCGAGGCGGACAGCTTTAGGAAGAGTCTTGGTGGTTCCAAACTTCTTCCATTGAATAATGACGGAGGCCACTGTGTTCTTGGGGACCTTCAATGCTGCATACATTTTTTGGTACCCTCCCCAGATCTGTGCCTCGAAACAATCCTGTCTCAGAGTTCTACGAACAATTGCTTTGACCTCATGGCTTGGGTTTTCCACTGACAAGCACTTTCAACTGTGGGACCTTACCTAGACAGGTGTGTGCCTTTTCAAATAATGTCCAAATCAATTGAATTTACCACAGGAGGACTCCAATCAAGTTGTAGAATCTAGCTACAGAAACAAAACCCATTGAATACACTCGCTGGAAATAAACACTTTTCCTCACTTTTTTACTTATATCAACTCGGCTTAGCTTGCCCATTCACTGAATATACTGTTAAATAACTGACTGACACCCAATAGATTAAGGATGCTGAACTCTAGCGCTAGCATGATGTGTGGTTTTGGAAACTCAAACTGAAATGTAAAAAATAATAAAATAACATTTTTTTACCATCAAAAGGTTCGGGGCTAGACCATAAACATCCGGGGTTGAAGCCCAGAACCCCAGGCCTAATGTTGCCACTGGCCTTAAGCCAATTCCCCTAACTTTAGTTTTTTTTGGTCTCCTAACCTTTGTGGTTTGTTCCCCTAACCTGCAACATAAATTCTCCCCATAATTCTCCTTTGTTGTTATCACATAACAAACAACCTAGTTTCAGATAAAGACGTGCAATACTAAATGCCCTCCATAATTCGTATGCTACGACCGGGTAAGACGTATGATACTATACGTTCTCTAATTCGTATTATATTTTGTACGACCGCTATTCCATTCATAACGTAACGTAACATATCATATGAAAGGTCACCATAGATTTATGTACAGAATAATACGAATTGCCCTGAGACAACAGTGCATACTTTGTCTGTCCCCATCCCCCCTTTTAATTAAGGATCAGACCCTTTTTTTTAATGTTCACCTAAAATGACATACCCACATCTAACTGCCTGTAGCTCAGGACCGGAAGCAAGGATATGCATAGGAAACACTTTGAAGTTTGTGGAAATGTGAAATTCATGTAGGAGAATATAACACATCAGATCTGGCAAAAGATAATACAAAGAAAAAACATGTGTTTTCTATTTTTTTGTCCCATCATCTTTGAAATGCAAGAGAAATGCCTTTATATGATTTAGGAGTCTAGGCACAATTTTTTATTTTGGCCAAGAGATGACAATGTTAGACCATTTTGGGAAGTCCCGGTTCACCAGTATATGTGCAAAGTTTTAAACTGATTCAATGAACTATTGCATTACTGTTCAAAATGTTGTATCAAGTCTGCCCAAATGTGCCTAATTGGTTTATTGATACATTTTCAAGTACATAACTGTGCACTCTCCTCAAACAATAGCATGGTATTCTTTCACTGTAATATCTACTGTAAATTGGACAGTGCAGTTAGATTAACATGAATTTCAGCTTTCTGCCCATTTAAGACAGGTCTATGTCCTGGGAAATGTTCTTGTTACTTACAACATCATGCTAATCACATTAGTGCATGTTAGCTCCACCGTCCCGCGGAGGGGACACTGCTCTTAATACTGAAAAAAGGGCTTTTCTCTTTTCTGAAATGATCACACTCATTTCTCTTCTTACACCTCTTAGAGAGCAGGGCTGAGTTCTCCTGGGTTTTCAGACTGTTATTGGTAAACATCCAGACAGGCAGATGCTCTCTCACAGATCTGTTGTAAACAGAGTAGTTCTAACCTGCCCTCCTCCGCACCCCCCACATGACATGTACTTCTTAGAAGTATCATCCTGGAATGTGTATAGTCAGAGGCCACCATACAACCCAAACAACAGGTATTTTTTATCCATATTGCTTCAGTTAAGACCAAAGGCCAATCACTCAGCATTGTGCTTTGCTGATGTTGTGATGTTGGATGTCTTGGCTCTTGGTATTTGCAGAGGGTCAACTGTAAATAGCACATTTGAAAGCTCTGTTAAAAAAAATTTATTTTTTATTTTTGTATTTTTTTAAAAATCCAGTCATAGGTTTCAATCAGAGCTCTAATGTTATTGATACCATTGAAAATAGTTCTGGAATGAATTCCAAACAATCTGATCATTGTTTGGTTTTTAATTATTAACCTTTGCATGACCCACAGTATATTTAAGCAATAAGGCCCAAGCAGGTGTGATATTTGGCCAGTATACCACGGCTAAGACCTGTTGTTATGCACAATGCAATACTGAGTGCTAGGACACAGCCCTTAGCATTGGTATATTGGCCATATATCACAAACCCCCGAGATGCCAAATTGCTATTATAAACTGGTTACCAACATAATTAGAGCTGGAAATGTTTTTTTCATACCCATGGTATACGGTCTGATATATCACGGCTTTCAGCCAATCAGCATTCGGCGCTCGAACCACCCAGTTTATAATGATTGATCATGACCAATGTTATTTGGAATGGAAAGTGAATTTGACATGAGGAGGCACTGTTCAGAGCAACTGTGCTATATTAGAAATGGTATAGAAACTCTGAGTTTCTCCTATCCAACATGCATTATACCCCATACAGCAGACAGATGTTATTGGTCCAAACTTCTTCCAGGAACAGTAAGACAAGACTGAGAAAGTGGGTGGCTGAGGGCTAAAACATACACACATAATGGTGTGGCTATAAGGACTATCGGAGCTGACCTTTGTATTTTATTCTTATTTTTTGCACCGTCTCTGTGCACTCACAGGGCCCTACACTCTATGCACACTGTTACTCCCAACACACAAAACACTCACTCCCATCATATGCATACTTTTACACTGACTCTATATCCTGATGCCTAGTCACCTTACCCATATACCGACCCTGTATATAGTATGCTTACTTACTTTATCGTGTTCTTCTTATTTCTTATCTTGTGTGTTTTTGTTCTACCTTGTTATTTTTAGTATTACATTGTTATTGATTACTGCATTGTTGGGGTTAGAGCTTGGAAGAAAGGCCTTTCACTGTACTTGTGCATGTGACATTAAAACTTGAACCACTCACTCATATTTAATCTGGAAAGCAGCTTGCGTGCCAATCCAGTCAGCACCTGTAAACAATGCAGTGTTAAAGGTAGCAGCAGGAAGGGAATAGGCAGTACACAGGTGTGTGGGCCTACACGCGCACACACACGCACGCACACACACATACACACACACACACACACACACAACCAGTCCCATCCCACTGCCATTGCTGCCATGTCTTGCCGTCACTCCCAGCCCTCTTATCATTACAGGCCCCATACAGACCCCCAGTGGGGGCCACCGGCCCAGCGCCACACAGACCCCGGTGGGGGGCCCAGCCAGCCCCCCCCCCCGCACACACACACACACACACTCAGAACAGTGATGGGCAATAAAAACACTTCACACCTTAAGCGAAAGATACGACTTTAAATATTTTACGCACATCCTGCATATGCAATTTGCCCACACCTGGCTGTTAGGAGGAACAACATCTGGCAACGGTTGCTTTAGAGGCAATTAATTCTTCATCCGTCACTAGCATCCTCCTACTGAACATCATTTCAGAGGGGGGAGATGTTGTGTAAGCAACACAGGTATGTGAAGAGATACATACGTAAGAGAGTTCATATGTGGAGAGCAGAAGGGAGGTGTAGTACTTGACCCTCATGTTGCATCAAATAGAACAATGTTTTCTGTTACAAGACGCATGCGTCATTCCTACATCAAAACGTTGAGGTATGATTACAAACTCATTTTGGCAGGGAATAGTATTTGAATCAGATTAGAGTTGGGAGTAGTTTCTCTGTGACAAAAACATGTAATTTAATTTAAGTATGAAAAATAACTGCTTCTGCAGCAGCCCATTTGAACAGGATTGCGAATGAATGGAAACTACCTTACAACACATATTTAAAATGTCTCAAAGTGATTGAAGAACTGCAGAGTTAATAGTTTCAGTTCTAAACATTAGTTTGATTGCACTGCTTTGACTTCATCAGACTGTGACCTTTAAAGCCACTAAATAAAACCCCTTATCACAATAGAGTTAAAACAGCACCTAAGTGGTATATTGAGTTAGGACTGATTGGCTTGAAATTGTTCTCTCTCAGCTCCCTTTTCATCTTTAGTGTCGGAAATCACTGTTTTCCTGTTGTCTGAATGGGCTTTTACATTTACCTTCTCTCTCCAGGCTCTGATAGGATTTCTTTGTTTACTGGCTGTCTTTCCCATGGGAATGAGACTGGATTTCAAGTGCAATGCTGAGTGTGAACCAACCATTCTGCATTCCTATGTATAGTAGACAGGCAGCAGAATCACTACCTGATGTGATGGGAGGCTGTTTACAATAAAAACCATACCGCCCATGTCTTTTTCAAGGTCCCGTGCATGGAGTAGATGTGTGAATACAAAGAACAACATCAGGCAGTCTTTGGAAAGTATTTTAAAAGTTAAATAACAATATTTTAACTCGGGACTGACTATTATGAGTGAGATAGAACAGGAAATTCAGCCATAAAAAAAATACTTCAAACACAACACCAAAATAAAAGTGAGAAAGTGATCCTGAGAGTGTCTGTCTGGGCTTCTGTTGTATGTGACCGTACCATAAGTAGACAGGGGTTGGAGAAGAATATAGCCTGGGATACGCAATGAATATCGCTTTGTTTCACTTCACTAAAACAATAGTAAAAGCCATATTCTGTGTGTTTTCCAGGCTAAGTAAGTTCGAGGTCTTTCCAGAGGCCCAATCCACCAGTGTAATATTTGCTCCTGTCCAGTGGAGACTATTGGTCGTAGACCCTGCCCCTTTCCCAGCAGCCCCAACCCAGCGGTGTTGGAGGGCCATTGGCTGTTTATCATAAACAGCCCAGCAAGGTCCATCTGCTTTGATTTTATTTAGCATTCTCCCCCAGGGCCTCTGAGCTGGAGTGAGAATAACAATACTTGAGCCCATCTGCTCCTGAAGTACCAGTCCCGGCTAAATTATCACACGCTACGAGCGGCTGGCATATGCTGTGGCATTAAGATACAAGAGGGCATTGTGGCGCCAGCTGTTGTGTTGACAAATACTTATCTGGCACTTCTGAAGTCAGCTTGCTAAGCTGGTTTCAAGTTTGACTAAAAACTAAATGGGTGTAAGGTGTGTAAGAGGGTTCCTGTGGGAGAAATGTATAATACAGGCGGATTTCTCTTTGTTGCTAAGTGTCTGGGGAATTGGGTCATAGGGTATATGGAACTTAATCCCAACATACAGGCCACGGGGATAATAACAATAAAAAGCCAGTCACACAATTGGTCAAACAAACTGCCATCTTAAAACTGATCTGTCATTCTTTATTGTTAAGAATATTGCACCCAATTTGTATTTATTTCCTGGACAGCGGATGATTGACTGTTGTTTTGAAGAGGCCTAGACTGGGGCCCATATTGTAATAAGCTTATGACTAAAGGCATAAACCCACTTGCTCACACATTGTCAACTACTCAAACACCGATGAGAGACTTTTCTCAAGAGCTTGAAATGCTGCAGCCCTCACAGACAGGCACTGCAAGTCACTCACTAAGCTGGAAATGTAGCCATGCACCCGCTGGGCACACACTGGTTGAATCAACGTTGATTCCACACCCTTTCAATAAAATACCATTTGACCACGTGGAATAAACATTGAATTGATGTCTGTGCCCAGTGAGTTATGACTAACTCAAAAAGCATACCCTTTTCCCCATTTTAACAATGATTAATCAGAGATATGTTTAAAACATGTAAAGTATTTCTGCCTTTTCCAGTAGACTGTAGTTTGAGGTGATAAAGAGAAGAAAATAGAACCTTGTGTTAATGTGCTGTCTGGGCCTCAAGCTTCCTGTCGGACCAGCGTCCAGCTGCTGTGTCTCTGCCCACGGGGAGGTTAGTCCCATCTGCACCCCGTCTCTCTGACAAACACATCGACCAGAGCAGAATCCCCGCTGTGCTGAGCCCCTGCAGAGAGACACCATGCTAATGAGACCTGCACCTCTGTGACAGGTGAGGACACGGACACACACCAGAGTCGTCATTAAGCTACACGACACGCGTACCCCAATGCACTCTCACTAAGATGCACAAAACAAAGCTAACTGCCAGGCACATGGCAAACATCTTCAACACACAAATAAACACTTTTCATACTTTTCAAAACAGGGGTTTTAATTTAGTTAACATTTACGAGAACAGCACTGACATTAATTTCCATCCGTTATATACGTTTTATACTTTACAGATAGATGCACAAGTCAATATTCATAGATATCCATATCAGAGACTCACAGGCTCCCATGGAGTAAAGAAAGTCCTCCTGTCTGTCTGTGACGAGCATTAAACTTCAGCAGTGCAGAAACAAGCACACACAGTAATAATGTCCCCTTTGAGGGTCCCTGGGAAAACAATCACAATGGGGCTTTGTGGAGGTTGTAGTCATCTGGAAACCAGCATTGAACCTCCCAATCAGGCCTACATCATGACAAACTACACTACCCAGCATGCCACTGGTGGTAACATTCAGTAGTATTAATGGGACGGCATGAATCACAAGAACTCACTTCAATATCTGGTGAGAGATGGGAGGACGAGTTCCAGATAGCTTATATTTAATATTTTTTTTATTTAAATTTTCTTCAAAAAATTTAAATACGAGAATGTAAATATATTCAGATTAAAATATAATTAGGAATATACTGTATTTTAAAGTTACTTGATTTTGAGCCACGGTTGGGGAGTTGACTGTCACAAATGTATGAAAAAGACACAAAAGGCATATACTGTTTGTCTCATCAGATAGATAAGTATTGAGAATGACAAATGCCAAGCAGGGGTTTGCTATGTCTTAAGTGCAGTTAAAAGTTTAGACATTAAATAATTTTGTTTTCTGACACACAACTCCTTGAGACTTACAAAACAGAAAAATCTAAATGTAAAATTTCAGTTGAATTTTTCCACAAACTGTTAATTCAAAAACACCTGCCAGGCTTTAGAGTACCTGACCTGTCCTCTGACTGCATGGAGACCTGTCATACAGCCACCTTTACCATATATCCATTTGGAACACACACACACTTTCATGAAATCTACAAGGTATAATAGGGAAATATGCCAAGTATTCTGGTTGAGCCTAATGCTATATTCGGTTGACACAAATATACTGTTGGTGGTGGTACACATCTGACATAATGGATCATGGTACTAAGGAGGTGTTAAGACAAGCTGTTTAAACCGTATACAGTTGGTTGAGGGTTTTGAACATGGCATTATTTCCACTATGAGTTGAATTATGGAGCGCTCCCATCTCTTACACTGATTAAGAAAAGCAGGACTCCCCCTGCTTTAGGTAAATGAGGTGGCCTCTGTCCTTCCATTAACATGGCTTGTTTTTGTTTCGCATGTTTGGTCAGCCGAGGCGAGCATGCCGTCCCCCTCTCTCTCTCTCCTCTTCCGCTCCGCAGGAAGGGAATAATATTCAGCGGACTTCTCGTGTCTCCATCGACCGCCGTCCCCCACCACTCAGCTACGAGGCACAGGGAAGCTACTGACGTCAAGATCAGCTTGTTTTGTTGTTCACCACAGAGGGAAAACAAGAACAACAACACTTCAACAAATGCACAGTGCAAATAAGCTTTTCTCTTTTATATAGTCTTCACTTTGGGCAGAGTAGACTGAGGAGACAGGGGCAGGCATTGAGAAGGAGGTGGGGACACAGGGAGAGAGCTCTGGACTGCAGCTCTGCCGTCTGTCTATCTGTCTGTCTGGGAGTCTCCTTCCCCAGGGGCTCTACTTGTACAGGCTCATGGTGGGGCTCTGGTACATGCACATGTAGGCGTCACACAGCAGACGGCGGGCCTGGCCCTGGATGCTCTTGGGGTCCAGGGCGTGCAGCTCCTCAGGGGTCATCTTCAGATAGGCCCCCACCTCCGGACATGGAGACACCTGGGGGATGTTGAAGCCATTCTGCCCTCCTGTGGAACAACAAACGCAGACAGAGCACTCAGATCTGTGGTATTAAAGCAATGGCAAGTGTTCTAGTTATAGTTCTATGTAATATAATTTCTGTGTGTGAATTAATCCCAAATATTTACTATGGAGCTGAATATCTATTCATAATTATGAACAATGAGACAAATGGCCAATTTCAGAAAAATAGTTGCTTTGACAGTTCATAATAACTTTGTAAATGATTCAAAATATTGCTTCCCCCACAACAACAAAAAACGATCCAATAACTTTTTCTCTCCATACCGTCGCGGTCGGCCATACTGTCGAAGAAGAGCCATGCGGAGTCTTGGTGGCCGTACTTGACGAAGGCCACGTAGTGACTGGTCTCTATGCAGAGCACGGCGAACAGCTCCATCCGCTGACGAGGGTAGCTACCCTGCCGCCACACACCCTCCTGCAGTTCCTTGGGGACGGACAACTTGCCGTGGCGATGGGCCTTCCTCCTCGGGTGGAGGTGAACCTGAGGGAACACATACACGTATGACATATAATGGTTGGAAATAAGTATTTACCTATTTCTTGGGGATTTTTTCAGTATTTCTAATCACTAGTTATAAAAATCGGTCTAATAACAGTTCTCACAGATCGATAGCAACTACAGAGTAAAGAATAAACTGGAGAATGACAAGTTTCACAATTCATTCGTTTAAAAGAAATCAATTGCACATATATTCACTGAGAGTTTGGCAAAAATATTCACAAATGTGCCTCAAAGTTCAAGGTAAATTTTGTCTTCATCTATAAGTTATTTAAGCAATAAGGCACGAGAGGGTGTTGTATATGGCCTATATACCACGGCTAATGGCTGTTCTTATGCACGACGCAAAGTGGAGTGGCTAGATACAGCCCATGGTATTTTGGTCACATATCACAAACCACGAGGCGCCTTATTGCTATTATAAACTGATTACCAATGTAATTAGAGGATCAAAAATAAATGTTTTGTCATACTCGTGGTATACGGTCTGATATACCACGGCTGTCAGCCAATCAGCATTCAGGGCTCAAACTACCCAGTATATAATACAACTTATTAACTCAGTCATTCCTTACATGAAACTCAGTCATTCCTTAGGACTTGTCTCCCCCAAGTGGATTGTACTGGAACTACACTGCTTTACAACTACTGCAAGTCCCTGATGAGATCCCCTTAGTTTCTATGTTGGTGAAATGGCACCCTCTGTCGGTTACCTGTGTATTGCATTTTTCACAGAACTGTTTTATCTTCCCGGCAGTGATGTCACCGTCCTCGTAGCACTCCCTGCATTCATACAGTGCCAGACCCCCGCAGATTCGACACTCCCTGGGAGCTGAGAGAGAAGCACAGGGTTGAGGGTTGACTATACACACCCACACACAGCCATATGTCGATGGAGAACAGTAGATTTATGATATGGAAAACAGTTATCACATTCAATAATGATAATCCAACTACATCCATATTCAAATAAAATAACGTTTTACGCACTGTCTTCAAGTAAGTCTGTGATGTCTAACTCCAGTGAGGGGAAGATCTTGTTGAACATCTTGAAGTCCTTCCCAAAGCGAGGCATCTGGATGATAAGGCAGGAAGGAGCCTGAACAGAGATAAGACGCATGAAGTCACCAAATCAAATTTTATTGGTCACATATATTTAGCAGATGTTATTGCGGGTGTAGCAAAATGCTTGTGCGCTCCAACAGTGCGGTAGTATCTAACAATTCACAACAACCTAAAAGTAAAAGAATGGAATTAAGAAATATCAGATCGAGCAATGTCGGAGTGGCATTGACTAAAATACAGTAGAATAGAATACAGTATATACATATGAGATGAGTAAAGTAGTATGTAAACATTATTAAATTGACTAGTGTTCCATTATTGAAGTGGCCAGTGATTCAAAGTCTATGTACAGTATATAGGGCAGCAGCCTCTTTTATTTGTATTTATTTAACTAGGCAAGTCAGTTAAGAAGAAATTCTTATTTACAATGACGGCCTACCCCGGTCAAACCCTAACGGCGCTGGGCCAATTGTGCGCCGCCCTATGGGACTCCCAATCACGGACGGTTGTGATACAGCCTGGAATCGAACCAGGATCAAAGGGAAAATTCTAGCACTGAGATGCCTTAGACCACTGTGCCACTTAGGAGCCTCTAACGTGCAGGGTTGAGTAACCAGGTGTAAGACTGATGGCCTTGAGATAGAAATTGTTTTTCAGTCTCTCGGTCCCAGCATTGATGCACCTGTACTGACCTCGCCTTCCGGATGATAGCCGTGTGAACAGGTGGTTGATGTCCTTGATGATATTTTTGGTCTTCTTGTGATATCGGGTGCTGTAGGTGTCCTGGAGGGCAGGTAGTTTGCCCCCGGTGAGGAGTTGGGCAGACCGCACCACCCTTTGGAGAGCCTTGCGGTTGAGGGCGGTGCAGCTGCAGTACCAGGCGATGATTTTGTGAGGGTTTTAGGGGCCAAGCCAAATTTCTTCAACCTCCTGAGGTTGAAGAGGAGCTGTTGCGCCTTCTTAACACAGTTTGTGGGAGGACAATTTCAGATCGTCGGTGATGTGTACGCCGAGGAACTTGAAGCTTTCCACCTTCTCCGCTGCGGTCCCAACGATGTGGATAGGAGCGTGCGCCCTCTGCTGTTTCCTGAAGTACACGATAAGCTCTTTTTTTTTTTTTTTTTTTTTTTGAGGTGAGGCTATTTTCCTGGCACCACACTCTCAGGGCCCTCACCTCCTCCCTGTAAGTCATCTTGTCATTGTTGGTAATCAGGCCTACTGTTGTGTTGTCTGAAAACTTGATGATTGAGTTGGAAGAGTGGGTGAACAGGGAGTAAAGGAAGGGGCTTAGCATGCACCCTTTGGGGCCTCTGTGTTGAGGATCAGTGAAGTGAAGGTGTTGTTTCCTACCTTCACCACCTGGGGCAGTGCGTCAGGAAGTCCAGGACCCATTTGCACAGGGTGGGGTTCAGACCCAGGGCCCTGAGCGAAATGATGAGCTTGGATGGTACTATGGTTTTGAATGCTGAGCTATAGTCAAAGAACAGCATTCTTACGTAGGTATTCCGCTTGTCTCGATGGGATAGGGCAGTGTGCAGTGTGATGGCGATTGCATTTTCTGTGAATCTATTGGGGCGGTAAGCAAATTGAAGTGGGTCCAGGGTGACAGGTAGGGTAGAGGTGATATGATCCTTAACTAGCCTCTCGAAGCACTTCATGATGACAGGCATTTAGTTCAGTTACCTTTGCTTTCTTGGGTACAGGAACAATGGTGGACATCGTCAAGCATGTGGGGACAGCAGACTGGGATAGGTAGAGATTGAATGTCCGTAAACACTCCAGCAAACTGGTCTGCGCATGCTCTGAGGACGCGGCTTGGGATGCCGTCTGGGCAGCCTTGCGAGGGTTAACACGCTTAAATGTCTTATTCATGTCGGCCACGAAGAACGAGAGCCCACAGTCCTTGGTAGCGGGCCACGTCGGTGGCACTGTGTTATCCTCAAAGCAGGTGAAGGTGTTTAGCTTGTCCGGAAGCAAGACAGTGTAGTCTGTTATTGTCTGTAGACCCTGCCACATACATCTCGTGTCTGAGCCGTTGAATTGCGACTCCACTGTCTCTATACTGACATTTTGCCTGTTTGATTGCCTTATGGAGGGAATAACTACACTGTATGTATTCAGCCATATTCCAAGTCACTTTACCCTGGTTAAATGCGGTGGTTCGCGCTATCATTTTTGCCCTGAGCTCATCTACTTTATTATCCAGAGACTGAACATTAGCGAGTAATATAAGCAGTGGATGGTGTGCACGCCTCCTGAGTCGGACTAGAATTCCACTCTAAATACCTCTTCTCCGCCGGCGGTGATTTGGAACAGGCTCTGGAATAAGTTCAATTGCCCTGGGGGGTACGAACAAAAGTTCCAATTCGGGAAAGTCGTATTCCTGGCCATAATGCTGGCGAGTTACCACCGTTCCGATATCCAAAAGTTATTATGGCTGTATGTAATAACACCCCAAAAAATTCTGGGCTAATAACGTAATAAATAACAGACAAAAAAAACAAAATACTGCAAAGTTGCTTTGGAGCTAGGAGCAGAGCTGCCATATCTGTCAGCACCATCTTACCTTACTGAGGAACAGCCGTTACATAAACAAATCCTGAATATAAAGCACTTGATTGGTGACAGCAGAGCAAACAACATCCAACTTAAATTCCACAAAAGAGAACTGTGTGTTTTCTACAAGCTACTAATCCTGCCAATTTCCCATAGTAGCTCAGCCTTTCATTGATTAACTCAGCTAATCATTAGAATTGATAGTCAAGTTGACTCTCCCTTCATGCTCCTAGAATGAATTGCTTCTTGATTGCAATCAGCAAATGATTCACCCCTGAGCAACACAACCACTGACAGACAGTCAGCCGGCCAGAAAGACATACAGACAGACAGGTCACCTCAGCAAACTTGAGGTCACTGTTGATGAAGGACCACTCTAGGAGCTGCTGGCTGGTTGGCACGCCCACTTTGTCCTTCTTATCCATGAAGATCTGGTAGAAGTAGCAGTCCTGAACCTTCTGACCTGCCGACCTAGACATGACAGACAAACAGGATATCATGTGTAATACATTAGAAATCATACTAATTTGAGCTCAGATTAGATGTATGTCTAAATATTCTTAAATGTATATACTATTAGCAGAAAGAGTTTAGAAAAGCAATATCAAGAGGATATGTTGAGGAGTATGTTTAATGTAGACTGACCTCAGCTTGAGTAAGGGGTCCACCCTCAATATGTGATGGAACAGAATATTGAGGAACTCCTCAGGATCTGTTAGGTGAACATTGAGTTTATAACACTTCGAACAAGTTCATGATATGTATAACAAAACCACAACACTTTAATATTTTGCTAAAGGCATTAGACACCTTTTTCTTCAGACGTGAACCCTGAGGCAGCTTCTACCTTCTCCAGTATCCTTCTGAGCTTCATCACTTTAGTGGCACACACATAGCCATGTCTACAAGACAAATAAAATAGACAAGACAAATCTCAGTTATGATAATTGGCTGGGTCTAGAAAACAAATTGAAGTGCTTATAAATGACATGTTAAGCATTGGTTTGCCACATGACATAACACTGAATGAATGTGTCTGAACAAAACACGAAGAGCAGTTTCCTACTTACATGCGCAGGGGGTTGACTATCTCTGTGCGTAGCAGCTCCTGTGTCTCTCGGTAATACTCTACGTCAGTCTTGGACCTCGGCCTCAGCAGAACTGTGTCCAGGACTGAGCTGAAGGAAAACAGGCTAAAGAGGGGAAAGGAGGGAAAGAGGAAAAAAAAACATGATGCAAAAATATACATTTATTTTCCCTGTTGAGACTAAAAAGCTCTCATGTTTCACATTTTTGACTACACTGGGCCTTTAACTACAGTCACATAGGAAAGAGGAGGTTAAGAACTCTATAATAATACACGCAAGGAAGAAGTGAAAACTCAGATCTCTCTCTTCTATGTCCTCACCAGAAGAGTGTGGAGTCCAGGTAGCAGGAGTTGTAGTGTCCCTGGATACCTTTCTTCTTGCCCACCATGATGTCTAGACCGTCATTCTCAGTGCGTGGAGGAGTGTTCTCATGCACCACCTCACTCAGATAACCCCCGAAAGCTGGACAGACACAAACAGAGAAGTTTTAAGTTGACAATCCTGGGCAGGACTGCTTAGCTGGGTGGAAATGTCCCTGTATAGCCTTTACCCGTCCAATCCTAGGGAGTACCTAGAATAGGGGCTACGGGTCAATTTGTAATTCAGCGCAGGACTGACAGGGGACACCAGTGACTCACCGATAGAGTTGCATCTCTCTATGGGGTTGGAGGAGTGGTGTAGGGAGGGGAAACGGGAGTCAGGCCGGCAGCATTTCAGCTTCACAAACAGGGCCTTCTTGGGCGCGCAGCTGAAGTAGCGGGTACCTTGAAAGGTGCCATCTGTACAGCCAACACACTCTTCCTCCTGAGAGAGCAGAACCAGACAAGGCCATCATGATGTTATGAGTGCAGTTACCTGTATGCTATTACACCAAACATATAGCTCGTAATGATACTGGATTTGGATGATTCTACCATTCAATTTATCAAATGTTGGTTTCTCTGAAGTTTTCCTTAAATTCTTAGTTCACTTGCTGTGACAATGTTATTGGGAAAAACACAAGACAAAACAGCCAGGTCTCAGAGGCGACAAAGAGACAATCCTTCCAGTCAGTGTAATGATCTCTCACCAGCTCCAGGCCAGCCAGTGGCTCTGGTAGTCCCGGGGGCAGCCCCACCCAGCGGATGACCCCACACAGGGGCGGGTTCTCCTTCACCTCCACCAGGGACCCAACCTCCAGACCAGGCATACCCCCACCCCCGCGAGAGCTGGGAGGTGAGGGGGGCTGCGGAGAGGGAGGGGTAGGGGACGGGGGCTCTGGCATCTGCATCTGCTCTCCCATCACTGACTGCACGGAGAGGGAGAGGGGTCCATGGCTCATGCTGCCATTGGGCCCCGTCTTACGGCTCAGGCTGAAGGGCAGGGAATGGAACTTGTTGTCATTGGACAAGGAAGCAGAGGGCGGGGCCCTGGTAGGAGGTGTGGCTTCATTGAAGTCAGGGGGCGTGTCTGTGAGGGACTTGGCAGGGTCCTCCCCGACTGCAGAGGAAAACAACAATCAATTTTCACTGCAGCAGACATTACACTGACAGAGCATCTAGCATTGTGGACTCATCAGATATTAATTTGACTTTTTTGCCAACGTTGTGAATAGGGAGTGTGCAGGTGGTGTCACAGCTTCATATCAGCATTAGCAAACCAAATGTAACGTTGGCTTATAAACACTTTCACTATAAAGTGGATACACATTTTTACATTCACTGTAAACACAACCACAAAATGTACCTTGTGTGACAAGGACTTTATTTACCTCCCATGGGAGTTGAAAAATGTAAATATTTGTGTCACTGTGAGAATGTGTCGAGAAAATCTAAATGCCTCCACATGGAGACAGCCACAAGAGATGAGTCATAAGATCATCACGTCACCAATGGAAAATACAATACACCATCAAATATGAATATGATGGACCTGAACATATGGGTAAGAATGCAGTGATGAAAAACAAAACAGAGGTGATGAAACAGCTGTGACCGGACTTCTCTCATTCCTGCGACATAGAGGAGTCATCTCCACTGGGTCTTCCTCACCCTAGAGTCCACTGATAGCTCCATAACTTTACACACAGGCTTTACATGACTCAATCATTTTCAATACCCTTGGTTTCACTTGTGTAATTATCCATTCATCACCACCACGCTGTAAGGAACATGATCTTTGACCCCATGTAAACTACCCCACCCATGAAACATATCCACATGACCTCACTTAAACCAAGTACTGAAGGCTTACAGGAAAATATCAAGAATAAAGTACAGTACTTTACCTAATTTAATTATTCTCAGGGAGAAAAAAATGCAAGACATTATTAAAAGCCTTTTTGTGATTTGATAAAGACCATGCCACAACAATTACACCATGCAGTTGGACCGCACAGTTAATGGGAATGAGTAGATAGAGGACTCTCAGTGAAGGGTGTTGATCAGGGCCAGGACAATACCAGTATCACGAACACAAAGCAGATTTAACTTCTGTAGAAAAACAATACTCATTATGTTGTCATCCAGTCACATGCATTTATTTTCCCAGCTATAGAACACACTATTTTACATACAGCAGGTATTTTAAAAAGGACCAAAAGAGTTTGATCTGCTTCCTGTTTTTATTTTTGCCATGGAAAAAATATCTACATACTGGTATTGTCACAGCCCTAGTCTTGATAGCAAGCTTTTTTAATCAAGTTAAAGATCAAACGCATTCTTTATTTGTTCACTGATTGGTAAATGAATACTGTAGAACAACCATGCATTAACAGGACCCTGCTATCAAGACAGATGGGAGTCTCAGTACTGTATCTTGCTGGGGCTTTACCTTCATCAATGTACCATGTGCTTTTGGATTTGGCATGGACTGGGTGGTCAACAGAACTGCCATTTAAAGTATAATACAACTCTGACTTGCTTCTACTCCCACACTGAAGACCTAAGCCTGGAGATAACACAAGTCAACAGAGAAACAGAAAGCAGGTATGTGTTTGCTGCAATAGAGGCTGCTGGGGGGAGAACGGCTCATAATAACGGCTGGAATGGAGTAAATGGAATGGTATCAAACCCATGAAAACCATGTTTTTCAATACCATTCCATTTGCTCCAATGCAGCCATTATTATGAGGCGTTCTTTAATGACAGCAGGATAGGTGGGGAGAGGAGGGAGAGAGAAAGGCATAGAGAGAGGGAACGGAGGCAGATAGTCAGCACACTGTGCAGGTCAGTAGCCATGCAAGGAACAATGGTTCAGTAACTCTCACCACTCCAAACCATTAACATCAGCTCTGGAATCCAAATGGACCATTCACGCAAATGGAATCTGGCTAAACTTCAATTTTCCAAAATTTAGTCATCATGCCTCATTGATATGATTTCCCTCACAACATTCCAGATGAGATTTCCCTCACAACATTCCAGATATGATTTCCCTCACAACATTCCAGATATGATTTCCCTCACAACATTCCAGATATGATTTCCCTCACAACATTCCAGATATGATTTCCCTCACAACATTCCAATGACAGAAACCTCAACCAATATCACATCAGCACACTAACACCATGTTAAAGTGTTATAGTGTTAGCTAGTACATGCACTTGACGCCAGCAGCAGTACCTTTGCTCTTTGGTTTGCTTTGGCCAGAGGAGGACTTGTCACTGCTGCTGCCTCTGGGGGTAAAACTGTGCTTCTGCAGCCTCTGGTCCTGCATGGAGTACTCTGCAAACAAACAGTTCAGTATAACAACAGTGTGGAACAACGCTGATATACCCATCCCCCCATGCTAAAACCCTACAGCGCACAGCTGTGTGTCTTGTTGCAGGTGCTGGCAGAGATATATATACATACATACATACATACATACATACATACACAGTGAGGGGGAAAAAGTATTTGATCCCCTGCTGATTTTGTACGTTTGCCCACTGACAAAGAAATTATCAGTCTATAACAACAAAGAAAAATCCAGAAAAAAACATGAAATATATGTTATAAATTGATTTGCATTTTAATGAGGGAAATAAGTATTTGACCCCCTCTCAATCAGAAAGATTTCTGGCTCCCAGGTGTCTTTTATACAGGTAACAAGCTGAGATTATGAGCACTCCCTTTAAGAGTGTGCTCCTAATCTCAGCTCGTTACCTGTATAAAGGACACCTGTCCACAGAAGCAATCAATCAATCAGATTCCAAACTCTACACTATGGCCAAGACCAAATAGCTCTCCAAGGATGTCAGGGAGAAGATTGTAGACCGACACAAGGCTGGAATGGGCTACAAGACCATCGCCAAGCAGCTTGGTAAGAAGGTGACAACAGTTGGTTCGATTATTCGCAAATGGAAGAAACACAAAAGAACTGTCAATCTCCCTCGGCCTGGGGCTCCATGCAAGGTCTCACCTCGTGGAGTTGCAATGATCATGAGGAATCAGCCCAGAACTACACGGGAGGATCTTGTCAATGATCTCAAGGCAGCTGGGATCATAGTCACCTAGAAAACAATTGGTAACACTACGCCGTGAAGGACTGAAATCCTGCAGCGCCCGCAAGGTCTCCCTGCTCAAGAAAGCACATATACATGCCCGTATGAAGTTTGCCAATGAACATCTGAATGATTAAGAGGGCAACTGGGTGAAAGTGTTGTGGTCAGATGAGACCAAAATGAAGCTCTTTGGCATCAACTCAACTCGCCATGTTTGGAGGAGGAGGAATACTGCCTATGACCCCAAGAACACTGTCCCCACCGTCAAATATGGAGGTGGAAACATGCTTTGGGGGTGTTTTTCTGCTAAGTGGACAGGACAACTTCACTGCATCAAAGGGACGATGGACGGGGCCATGTACCGTCAAATCATGGGTGAGAACCTCCTTCCCTCAGACAGGGCATTGAAAATGGGTCGTGGATGGGTATTCCAGCATGACAATGACCCAAAACACACGGCCAAGGCAACAAAGGAGTGGCTCAAGAAGAAGCACATTAAGGTCCTGGAGTGGCCTAACCAGTCTCCAGACCTTAATCCCATAGAAAATCTGTGGAGGGAGCTGAAGGTTCGAGTTGCCAAACGTCAGCCTCGAAACATTAATGATTTAGAGAAGATCTGCAAAGAGGAGTGGGACAAAATCCCTCCTGAGATGTGTGCAAACCTGATGGCCAACTACAAGAAACGTCTGACCTCTGTGATTGCCAATAAGGGTTGTGCCACCAAGTACTAAGTCATGTTTTGCAGAGGGGTAAAACACTTATTTCCCTCATTAAAATGCAAATCAATTTATAACATTATTGACATGCGTTTTTCTAGATGGTTTTGTTGCTATTCTGTCTCTCACTGTTCAAATAAACCTACCATTAAAATTATAGATTGATCATATCTTTGTCAGTGGGCAAACGTACAAAATCAGCAGGGGATCAAATACTTTTTTCACTGTATATATATATATATATATATATATATATATATATATATATATATATATATATATATACATACAGTGGGGCAAAAAAGTATTTAGTCAGCCACCAATTGTGCAAGTTCTCTCACTTAAAAAGATGAGGCCTGTAATTTTCATCATAGGTACACTTCAACTATGACAGACAAAATGAGAAGAAGAAAAAATTCCAGAAAATCACATTGTAGGATTTTTAATGAATTTATTTGCAAATTATGGTGGAAAATATGTATTTGGTCAATAACAAAAGTTTCTCAATACTTTGTTATATACCCTTTGTTGGCAATGACACAAACGTTTTCTGTAAGTCTTCACAAGGATTTCACACACTGTTGCTGTTATTTTGGCCCATTACTCCATGCTGGGCAACACGGACTTTCAATTCCCTCCAAAGATTTTCTATGGGGTTGAGATCTGGAGACTGGCTAGGCCACTCCAGGACCTTGAAATGCTTCTTACGAAGCCACTCCTTCGTTGCCCGGGCGGTGTGTTTGGGATCATTGTCATGCTGAAAGACCCAGCCACGTTTCATCTTCAATGCCCTTGCTGGTGGAAGGAGGTTTTCACTCAAAATCTCACGATACATGGCCCCATTCATTCTTTCCTTTACACGGATCAGTCGTCCTGGTCCCTTTGCAGAAAAACAGCCTCAAAGAATATTTCCACCCCCATGCTTCACAGTAGGTATGGTGTTCTTTGGATGCAACTCAGCATTCTTTGTCCTCCAAACACGACGAATTGAGTTTTTACCAAAAGGTTCTCCTTCTCCCAATCTTCTTCTGGATCATCCAAATGCTCTCTAGCAAACTTCAGACGGGCCTGGACATGTACTGGCTTAAGCAGGGGGACACGTCTGGCACTGCAGGATTTAAGTCCCTGGCGGCGTAGTGTGTTACTGGTGGTAGGCTTTGTTACTTTGGTCCCAGCTCTCTCCAGATCATTCACTAGGTCCCCCCGTGTGGTTCTGGGATTTTTGCTCACCGTTCTTGTGATCATTTTGACCCCACGGGGTGAGATCTTGCGTGGAGCCCCAGATCGAGGGAGATTATCAGTGGTCTTGTATGTCTTCCATTTCCTAATAATTGCTCCCACAGTTGATTTCTTCAAACCAAGCTGCTTACCTATTGCAGATTCAGTCTTCCCAGCCTGGTGCAGGTCTACAATTTTGTTTCTGGTGTTCTTTGACAGCTCTTTGGTCTTGGCCATAGTGGAGTTTGGAGTGTGACTGTTTGAGGTTGTGGACAGGTGTCTTTTATACTGATAACAAGTTCAAACAGGTGCCATTAATACAGGTAACGAGTGGAGGACAGAGGAGCTTCTTAAAGAAGAAGTTACAGGTCTGTGAGAGCCAGAAATCTTGCTTGTTTGTAGGTGACCAAATACTTATTTTCCACCGTAATTTGCAAATAAATTCATTAAAAATCCTACAATGTGATTTTCTGGAATTCTTTTCTCATTTTGTCTGTCATAGTTGAAGTGTACCCGTGTGTGTGTGTATATATATATATATATCCCCCATCATAACACCATTACAAAGTATAGGCCTAATAATGATTGGTGGCTGTGGAGCCTGGTAAAGCAGTGGGAAGGGCTTTATAATTGTGTAAAATACCGATATTTACTCAGTTAATCACAAAGACTGACGCAAAGTGAAAAGCATACTTTCACTCAATACCATAGACTTTAAGTACAAGTGAACATAATCAGTCTTAGGTTTCAGAGAGCAAAAAGCTTTTCAAAGAGAAAATGCATTAACGAAATATACGCCCCCTTCCCCCCACAACACACACACACGCTTCAAGTATGTCCAAGAAGACCAAGAACGTCAAAGCATCTGAAACATTGTTGGGGTTCAGAGTCAGACAACACATACAAACAAATCAATAAAACCAATGGCTAGAACAAGAGGCTGAGAGGAGCAGCATCTCACTTGACTTTCAAAAACAAGCAGAACCATCAAACAAAAGAGCCTCTGTTGCTGCTGCTGTTACTGCTGCCAGTAAAACACTAACACACAACACTCCAGTGTTCACTCACACCCACCACAAATACTACACTCATAACTGCCTGACTGACTATATGGCTAATAGGCAATACCTGAAGCTTCTTCAGTTATCATTTAGAGGATCCAAATAAGGGAGAGAATTTAAAAAATATATAGATTTGCACTTGATGAAATTGTAATAAATTGAAATAACTATATACATTTGATGTGAGGGAAAAAAGGAGAGAATAGACTACCGGACCACTGGACTCACCTGGCATTACGTCACAGATGGGGACTAGACGGGTGTGTTCCAGACTGGCGAAATTACACAGCAGCTTCCCATCGATAACACCATCCCAGTCCCCAATAGGATTGTCCTGGAAGAGCCGGAGACAGCAACCGATTACTGCTGCGGGCGTTCCTCATCTCCTAAAACCTGTACTTACAGTCCCAGTCTCAGCAGCAGTCCTGTCATCACTACGACAGCGCTTCTCTCTCCAGTCAACTACCTCCTCTACCCAGAAATGGTCTTCGGTCTGCTCTTCTCTCTCCAGTCAACTACCTCCTCTACCCAGTAATGGTCTTCTGTCTGCACTTGAACTCTCCTCTTAACCTTCCCTCTCTACATTTCTCAAATGTACCTCCCCGCGTCTCAAAACAGAGCGGTGCTTATTCCAATTCCCAGGAAGCAGGGTCAAAGTTCTCCAGTACTGGTTGCTCCACTCCACCACACTAATCTATGTACTATTGGAAGGTTGGCCCCATTGTTGGCAAAAATTTATCCAAATAAACAAAAACGTTATACAAATATAGCCTAACACTAAGCTGTTTTGTATATGGTGTGTCAGAGGGTTGTTGATGTTCCCTGTATGCTGGGCGAGGCTGGAGCAGAGTGAACGGAGCAGTGGACTCTCCTCTCCTTTCCTCGGCTGCCCGGCCAACCCGCTGGCCATGTGCCATGCTACTGGTCATACAGCCCAGTGCTGTAGCTGCGTCCCCAATGGCACCCTATTGCCTATTTAGTGCACTACATTTGGGCCCATTGGGCTCTAGTCAAAAGTAGTTCACTACATAGGGAATAGGGTGCCATTGGGGACGCATGCTGCAACTTTACCTCACTCCCCAGCTCCCCGCATGACTACTTCCCTTTGTGTGTGTCCCAGGCCAGAGTAGACTGAGTGGGCTCACTGCTGCTGCTACTACTAACAACCGGCAGTCAAATGCCTCTGTCATTATGCATGTTCCCTTTCCTTAACTGCTATGCCATCTGATTACATTGGCAATATCGACACCAGCAGCTGGCTAAATAAACATTATGAATTGCCTTTGCTTTTCTGGATAGACAATCAAATCATACAAACATTACAGGGGCTACTTGAACTAGCCTTTTACCTAACTTGAGATGTAATTTACAAATTGTTAGCCATGTTCTATAAATACACCATTATTATATATGTAGGGAGGACATTTTCCCTTTACATAGTGTTAAGGAGGAGAAGGTAACCTCCACTCTGACAGTATTTACATTGCCAGTCTGCCATTCTACAGCAGAAGGTTGTAGAGGTCCCACTCAGTAATGCCCCAGTATGGGACCAGCGTCTCAAGCCTTACCATGTCTACTCCCACATAGTACCCCAGGCTCTCGTTCCCAGGCAGCAGGTCACAGAAGATGATGGTTCCTCTCTCCGGCCCCTCTCTGGTCTGGACCAGGACCCTGGAGTTGATCTCCAGCTGATGGAAATCCATCTCCTCCTCCACCAGGGTGACGTGATCCACCTCTAGCTCTCCCAGCTCCTCTTCCTCGTCATCCCACAGCTCCAGCTTGTCCAGGGCCACGAACACCCCGCACTCATCCTCACAGCGGAACAGCTGTCGGCCTTGGTAGGAGCCCTCTGTGAAGCCCTGGCCTCTGCCCTCCTCCTAGGCATAGGTTACATACAGTATGTTAAACGTGGGATAACCTGTGAGTGCCAGTCGCATGTGGCTTACTCAGATACGCTAACCCTTCCCCTAATCCTTCACACAGTAATGCCAAATAATTTCCCTGACCCATAACCTCTTCCCTAACCCTTACCATCACTGGAAAAGCCTAGCACTGGGCTGAGCTGATACAAGAGGCATGAGCTGTCATTACAGTGAGGTGAGCTCAGCTACAGTAACTTGCCTATTCAGCATTCTGCAAGGGAGGGAACAGGGAAGTGATCATCATACATCTGGGATGATGAGGGTTTCAGATCGATAGTGCGGAGGGCATAACAGCATACTCAAAATGTTTCATTGCAGAAATTAGCCGGCAGGCGCCGAACTGAATAATCTTTGCTCTTACACAGGGATAATGGACAGTTAGAGGGTGTAGTTACATGATCCTATACACTGCACTTCTTCTTGAGTGCCATGTAGGGCTTTTCAGCATTGGCATCGTTCAATTTATGTTTGTATGATTAAGATCAGAAGTACACATTGTTGTCTGTAAATGTGTGGTAAGTATTCTCAATCGTGATACAAGTCTGGCATTCAATCAAGACGCTGATCTGAAACCCAATAATGTGCTAAACCCTTTATAGTGAGCAAGGGTCAGCCTCTCGTCCGGCTCCTTCACCCACTCATACAACATTGTGCTCCAATAAACAAGCCTTTGTAGCCCGCTATTTTACTGCATCTTTACAGAACGTAGGCTACGGCATGAGAGAGAGTCCATTTACTAGCTTAACTGTTATGAAATCCTCAGGGAACATTTCACAAAGACCAAATTACAGATGATATCACACATAACTGAAGTTCCCTCTGGGACAAATAAAGTTATTCTATATAGGAGGGTCAATTGCTTACAAAGCGCATTTTTAAAAAACAGTAAAGATGAGATTTCTCACCAGCAGCTCCACTCCAAACCAGACCCCGGAGAGAGCCCTGTCTGGGAGGAGAGATCCTTTAAATCGGACTACCCCGGGCAAAGGCTCATCCCCCGAACGCAGCTGCACGCGCACCTTGGAGCCACAGTCGATGTCTCTGGCCCGCTCCAGCCTGGGCTTGTTGCACAGCAGGGCATAGCGCTCCTCACAGTTGGTGATGGGGAACAGCAGCTCAGCTAGCTTCTCATCCAGCTCCAGGACGTCCCTGATTTGGTTGCAAATCAAACACACAACAAAAAGATTTGAATCCCAGAGGAAAACTCCAGAAAATATGAAAGTTTCAAAAACATGTCAGCATCATACACTATAGGTACAAGAGTATGTGGACACCCCTTCAAATTAGTGGATGCAGCAATTTCAGCTAAACCGGTTGCTGACAGGTGTATAAAAATCAAGCACAGAGCCATATACTTCTCATAGACAAACATTGGCAGTAGAATGGCCTTACTGAAGAGCTCAGTGACTTTCGATGTGGCACCGTCAAAGGATGCCACCTTTCCAACATATCAATTAGTCAAATTTCTGCCCTGCCCCAATCAACTGTAAGTGCTGTTATTGTGAAGTGGAAATGTCTAGGAGCAACAACAGCTCAGCTGCGAAGTGCTAGGCCACAAGTTCACAGAATGGGACCACGAGTACTGAAGGGCGTAAAAATGGTCTGTTCTCAGTTGCAACACTCACTACCAAGTTCCAAACTGCCTCTGGAAGCAACGTCAGCACAGGAACTGTTCATTGGGAGTGTCATGAAATTGGTTTCCATGGCTGAGCAGCTGCACACAAGCCTAAGATTACCATGTGCAATGCCAAGGGTCGGCTTGAGTGGTGTAAAGCTCACTGCCATTGGACTCTGGAGCAGTGGAAACATGTTCCCTGGAGTGATGAATCACGCTTCACCATCTGGCAGTCGGACAGACAAATCTGGGTTTGGCAGATGCCAGGAGAACGCTACCTGCCCCAATGCATAGTGCCAACTGTAAAGTTTGGTGGAGGAGGAATAACGGTCTGGGGCTGTTTTTCATGGTTCAGGCTAGGCCTCTTTGTTCCAGTGAAGGGAAATCTTAACGCGACAGCATACAATTACATTTTAGATGATTCTGTGCTTCCAACTTTGTGGCAACAGTTTGGGGAAGACCCTTTCCTGTTTCAACATGACAATGTCCCAGTGCACAAAGCGAGGTCCTTACAGAAATGGATTGTCAAGGTCTGAGTGGAGATCTTGACTGGCCTGTACAGAGTCCTGACCTCAACGCCATCAAACACCTTTGGGATGATTTGGAACGCCGACTGCGAGCCAGGCCTAATTGGCCAACATCAGTGCCCGACCTCACGAAAAGGGGGGGTACAACTCCATATTAATGCCCATGATTTTAGAATGAGATGTTTGATGAGCAGGTGTCCACATACTTTTAGTCATGTAGTGTATAGTCGTGGCCAAAAGTTTTGAGAATGACACATATTCATTTCCACAAACTTTGCTTCTTCAGTGTCTTTAGATATTTTTGTCAGATGTTACTATGGAATAATGAAGTATAATTACAAGCATTTCATAAGTGGCAAAGGCTTTTATTGACAATTACATGAAGTTGATGCAAAGAGTCAATATTTGCAGTGCATTTGACCCTTCTTTTTCAAGACCTCTGCAATCCACCCTGGCATGCTGTAAATTAACTTCTGGGCCACATCCTAACTGATGGCAGCCCATTCTTGCATAATCAATGCTTGGAGTTTGTCAGAATTTGTGGGGTTTTGTTTGTCCACCCACCTCTTGAGGATTGACCACAAGTTCTCAATGGGATTACGGTCTGGGGAGTTTCCTGGCCATGGACCCAAAATATCGATGTTTGGTTCCCTGAGCCACTTAGTTACCACTTTTGCCTTATGGCAAGGTGCTCCATCATGCTGGAAAAGGCATTGTTCGTCACCAAACTGTTCCTGGATGGTTGGGAGAAGTTGCTCTTGGAGGATGTGTTGGTACCATTCTTTAGTCATGGCTGTGTTCTTAGGCAAAATTGTGAGTGAGCCCACTCCCTTGGCTGAGAAGCAACCCCACACATGAATGGTCTCAGGATGCTTTACTGTTGGCATGACACAGGACTGATGGTAGCGCTCACCTTGTCTTCGTCGGACAAGTTTTTTCAGGATGCCCTAAACAATCGGAAAGGGGATTCATCAGAGAAAATGACTACCCCAGTCCTCAGCAGTCCAAATCCTGTACCTTTTGCAGAATATCAGTCTGTCCCTGATGTTTTTCCTGGAGAGAAGAGGCTTCTTTGCTGCCCTTCTTGACACCAGGCCATCCTCCAAAAGTCTTCGCCTCACTGTGCATGCAGATGCACTCACACCTGCCTGCTGCCATTCCTGAGCAAGCTCTGTACTGGTGGTGCCCCAATCCCGCAACTGAATCAACTTTAGGAGACAGTCCTGGCGCTTGCTGGACTTTCTTGGGCGCCCTGAAGCCTTCTTCACAACAATTGAACCGCTCTCCTTGAAGTTCTTGATGATCCGATAAATGGTTGATTTAGGTGCAATCTTACTGGCAGCAATAGCCTTGTCTGTGAAGCCCTTTTTGTCCAAAGCAATGATGACTGCATGTGTTTCCTTGTAGGTAACCATGGAAGAACAATGATTCCAAGCACCACCCTCCTTTTGAAGCTTCCAGTCTGTTATTCGAATTCACTCAGCATGACAGAGTGATCTCCAGCCTTGTCCTCGTCAATACTCATACCTGTGTTAACGAGAGAATCACTGACATGATGTCAGCTGGTCCTTTTGTGGCAGGGCTGAAATGCAGTGGAAATGTTTTTGGGGGATTCAGTTCATTTGCATGGCCTCAGTTTGCCACCATACAAACTGAGGCAGCAGGCTTTGTAAAAATGTATATTTGTGTCATTCTCAAAACTTTTGGTCACGACTATATGTCAAATGTGAGTATTGTTGTTTTTCGAACTTTGTCTTGTCTTTTTAAAATTTGCAATATAGCATGATAGTGTCACTATCCATTAATTAGACCAACCGCTCATCCAGGCTCAGCACCACGTTGGTCTGGTCCAGGATGCGGATGCTCCTCTTGCCCTTGCTGGGGGGCAGCGTGCGCCCCAGGCTGTTCCTCTCCTGGCAGGCCTGTCCCAGGCTGCCCCGGGGGATCCTCAGGGTCTTCTGGGGGGGCTTCTCCACTGTACACTCCTTAGTAGAATTGTGTTGACTTATTAAGGGACTCAGGCTGTGTTAGAAATGGCACCCTATTCCTTATTTAGCACACTGGTTTTGACCAGTTCCCATTGGGCTGATATAGTGCATTATATAGGGAATAAAGAGCCAATTCAAACATAATCAAAAGATACCCATTAGTACATCTTATCTTCCTGAGTTGATTCTCAAACACACAATAGCTGAAACAACAAAATATGAAACACAAAAAATAAACCCTTTTCGATACACAGGCCTTGATAAATAAACAAACAAACATTAACAAAATCTTGAATAATCCCTAGCAAAAGTCAGGAATTTCTTAAAGAGCAACCGCTTTAAAAAAAGCAACGAATCCCTTTTAAAAATGGCCTATGTGGCATCATATGAGCCAGAAAAAGTTATTCTAGTGTCAGACTACAAAGTGTAAATAGGATAATTTTGCTCATAAAGTCAGTTTACAACAGAGTTTGGAACATCTGTGCGTCAATGGGTAAATGAAGATAGGGTTTTGATTTGATGATGTCCATTAGTCCACTAACATGGGGTGAAGAGCTGCGGTGATTACTCTCTATCCCATAGCATAGACAGTGAGACTGTTTAAATAAGCTACCTGCTAATAGCAATAATGGTGCTGTACAACGTGACCGTGTGTTTGAAAGAGTATTTTCCAGTAAGCAACAGTTTGTTTAACTTTATTAGACAACTTTGTTCCAATATTTCTGTAATTCAGTGATATTTATTCCCATAGTAATTTGTTATGGATTCATAACTAAATAAACAACGGCATTTTGAAAGAGTATTTTTATCATTATGTTATTAACAAAAGCATAAAGATGCCATTGTTAGTTACATTGTTTTAGTTTGAACGTGCAGACTGGCACTAAGAACAGCGAGAACGTTTCTCTAGTCAGCGACATTATTAGTGCAATGCCCCTTAAAGTGTTGTTCTGTGCTACCCAGTGTGGCAGGGTGGGGGACCACCACCCTTCCTCCTCCTCCCTCCCCCATGGGCTAGGTCTTTCTTCTGTGCGAGGCTCTGCAGCCCAAACCCATGCCTCCTGCCCTCGTGCCTTGAACCGCACGCGCTTTCAGTGGATACAGATGGAGAACTGCAAGGCAATTCCATTGTGCACCACTCTGGGGCCATGACCAGTATATACAGTTGAAGTCGGAAGTTTACATACACCTTAGCCAAGTACATTTAGACTCAGTTTTCACAATTCCCGACATTTAATCCTAGTAAAAATTCCCTGTCTTAGGTCAGTTAGGATCACCACTCTTATTTTAAGAATGTGAAAGGTCAGAACAGTAATAGAGCGAATGATTTCTCTCATTCCCAGTGGGTCAGAAGTTTACATACACTTAATTAGTATTTGGTAGCTTTGCCTTTAAAATTGTTTAACTTGGGTCAAACATTTTGGGTAGCCTTCCACAAGCTTCCCACAATAAGTTGGGTGAATTTTGGCCCCTTTCTCCTCACAGAGCTGGTGTAACTGAGTCAAGTTTGTAGGCCTCCTTGCTCGCAGACGCTTTTTCAGTTCTGCCCACAAAGGTTCCACAAATGTGAGGTCAGGGCTTTGTGATGGCCACTCCAATTCCTTGACTTTGTTGTCCTTAAGACATTTTGCCACAACTTTGGAAGTATGCTTGGGGTCATTGTCAATTT
This sequence comes from Oncorhynchus tshawytscha, assembly GCF_018296145.1. Classification (NCBI taxonomy): domain Eukaryota; kingdom Metazoa; phylum Chordata; class Actinopteri; order Salmoniformes; family Salmonidae; genus Oncorhynchus; species Oncorhynchus tshawytscha. Next base: position 70,188,340 of record NC_056440.1, on the reverse strand, counting down.
GGAAGACCCATTTGCAAACAAGCTTTAACTTCCTGATTGATGTCTTGAGATGTTGCTTCAATATATCCACATCATTTTCCTTCTCATGATGTCATATATTGTGAAGTGCAACAGTCACTCCTACAGCAAAGCACCCCCACAACATGATGCTGCCAACCCCGTGCTTCATGGTTGGGATGATATTCTTCGACATGCAAGCCTCCCCCTTTTTCCTCAAAACATAACAATGGTTATTATTTGGTCATTATGGCCAAACAGTTCTATTTTTGTTTCATCAGACCAGAGGACATTTCTCCAAAAAGTACGATATTTGTCCCCATGTGCAGTTGCAACCCTAGTCTGGCTTTTTTATGGTGGTTTTGGAGCAGTGGCTTCTTCCTGAGAGGCTTTTCAGGTTATGGATATATATACACTTTTGTACCCGTTTCCTCCATCATCTTCACAAGGTCCTTTGCTGTTGTTCTGTGATTGATTTGCACTTTTCGCACCAAAGTACATTCATCTCTAGGAGACAGAATGCGTCTCCTTCCTGAGCGGTATGACGGCTGCGTGGTTCCATGGTGTTTATACTTGCGTACTATTGTTTGTACAGATGAATGTGGTACATTCAGGCATTTGCAATTTGCTCCCAAGGATGAACCAGACTTGTGGAGGTCTACAACTTTTTTTCTGAGGTCTTGGCTGATATCTTTTGATTTTCCCATGATGCCAAGCAAAGAGGCACTGAGTTTGTAGGTAGGCCTTGAAATATATCCACAGGTACAACTCCAATTGACTCAAATGATGTAAATCAGCTTCTAAAGCCAAGACATAATTTTCTGGAATTTTCCAAGCTTTTTACAGGCAGTCAACTTAGTGTATGTAAACTTCTGACCCACTGGAATTGTGATACAGTAAGATATAAGTGAATAAATCTGTCTGTAAACAATTGTTGCAAAAATTACTTGTGTCATGCACAAAGTATATGTCCTAACGGACTTGCCAAAACTAGTGTGTTAACAAGAAATTTGTGGAGTTGAAAAACGAGTTAATGACTCCAACCTAAGTGTGTGTAAACTTCCGACTTTAACTGTATTGTCCTGCTAATAACAGGGTTAATAATATGCAGTGAGGGAAAAAAGTATTTGATCACCTGCTGATTTTGTATGTTGCCCACTGACAAAGAAATTATCAGTCTATAATTTTAATGGTAGGTTTATTTGAACAGTGAGAGACAGAATAACAAAACAAATCCAGAAAAACACATGTCAAATATGTTATAAATTGATTTGCATTTTAATGAGGGAAATAAGTATTTGACCCCTCTCCAAAACATGACTTAGTACTTGGTGGCACAACCCTTGTTGGCAATCACAGAGGTCAGACATTTCTTGTAGTTGGCCACCAGGTTTGCACACATCTCAGGAGGGATTTTGTCCCGCTCCTCTTTGCAGATCTTCTCCAAGTCATTAAGGTTTCAAGGCTGACGTTTGGCAACTCGGACCTTCAGCTCCCTCCACAGATTTTCTATGGGATTAAGGTCTGGAGACTGGCTAGGCCACTCCTTAATGTGTTTCTTCTTGAGCCACTCCTTTGTTGCCTTGGCCGTGTGTTTTGGGTCATTGTCATGCTGGAATACCCATCCACGACCCATTTTCAATGCCCTGGCTGAGGGAAGGAGGTTCTCACCCAAGATTTGACGGTACATGGCCCCGTCCATCGTGCCTTTGATGCGGTGAAGTTGTCCTGTCCCCTTAGCAGAAAAACACCCCCAAAGCATAATGTTTCCACCTCCATGTTTGACGGTGGGGACGTCGTTCTTGGGGTCATAGGCAGTATTCCTCCTCCTCCAAACATGGCGAGTTGAGTTGATGCCAAAGAGCTCCATTTTTGGTCTCATTTGACCACAACACTTTCACCCAGTTGTCCTCTGAATCATCATTCAGATGTTCATTGGCAAACTTCATACGGGCATGTATACAGTGGGGCAAAGAAGTATTTAGTCAGCCACCAAGTGTAAGTTCTCCCACTTAAAAAGATGAGAGGAGTGTAATTTTCAAGTTCAAAATAACAAGTTCAAACAGGTGCCATTAATACAGGTAACGAGTGGAGGACAGAGGAGCTTCTTAAAGAAGAAGTTACAGGTCTGTGAGAGCCAGAAATCTTGCTTGTTTGTAGGTTACCAAATACTTATTTTCCACCATAATTTGCAAATAAATTCATAGAAAAATCCTACAATGTGATTTTCTGGATTTTTTTTCTCATTTTGTCTGTTATAGTTGAAGTCTACCTATGATGAAAATTACAGGCCTCTCTAATTGTTTTAAGTGGGAGAACTTGCACAATTGGTGGCTGACTAAATACTTTTTTGCCCCACTGTATGTGCTTTCTTGAGCAGGGGGACCTTGCGGGCGCTGCAGGATTTCAGTCCTTCACAGCGTAGTGTGTTACCAATTGTTTTCTTGGTAACTATGATCCCAGCTGCCTTGAGATCATTGACAAGATCCTCCCGTGTAGTTCTGGGCTGATTCCTCACCGTTCTCATATGATCATTGCAACCCCACGAGGTGAGATCTTGCATGGAGCCCCAGGCCGAGGGAGATTGCCAGTTCTTTTGTGTTTCATCCATTTGCGAATAATCGCACCAACTGTTGTCACCTTCTCACCAAGCTGCTTGGCGATGGTCTTGTAGCCCATTCCAGCCTTGTGTCGGTCTACAATCTTGTCCCTGACATCCTTGGAGAGCGATTTGGTCTTGGCTATAGTGGAGAGTTTGGAATCTGATTGATTGATTGATTGATTGCTTCTGTGGACAGGTGTCTTTTATACAGGTAACAAGCTGAGATTAGGAGCACTCCCTTCAAGAATGTGCTCCTAATCTCAGCTCGTTTCCTGTATAAAAGACACCTGGGAGTCAGAAATCTTTCTGATTGAGAGGGGGTCAAATACTTATTTCCCTCTGTCTCTCACTGTTCAAATAAACCTACCATTAAAATTATAGACTGATAATTTCTTTGTCAGTGGCCAAACGTACAAAATCAGCAGGGGATCAAATACTTTTTTCCCTCACTGTATTGGTGAGAATATCCACATTTTTTTTTATATCATTCTAAATTAATAATAAAATCGCTTTGTTTAAAAATATATATATTTTGGAGATGATTTTGTTTTCAAATAACGTAAAATGAGCATGAAAAAGGCCATTGTTGAACATGGGATGAGACATTGTTACTAATTTCTAAATAAAGACAGTTTGTTATTTAGAATAATTTATTTCTGTTATTAGAGTGAGAGAAACCAAAAACCTACAGTCATCTCATGGGTCTCCCAGTCGAGGCCGGCACAGGTATTGAACCAGCACCTGTAGCAACACAGCTTGCACTGCCTTAGACCGTTGCGCCACTCAGACGCTGTGCAATGTGCCCGGTCAGGAGTGGGCTATACTACTACAGTAAGCGAAAAATAATCCTAATAAAATAAAATTATGAAAACCTTTGTGTAATAACAGTTTTAGCAAGTAATACTGAAGTCGTGCACAATTATCAATTTCTATTTAGGTTTATGTCACCCATTCATTGTCAGTTAGAGACACAGTAGGACCCAAAGCATAAACAGTGCTCTAACTCCCCCTTGCGCTGGTCTGGAGCAATGAAGTTGTGATGCAGGATACCGTACTTAAACACAAATAAACTCTAAGTAACGAAGGATAATCTCAAAACTTTTAGTGGAGCAACCACATTACAAGACTGAAATCTGTTTTTTTCTAATGAGCAACAGAAAAACACACGTGACAGTCGAAATGTTCAGTGGCTCTTTAAACGTGTATATTTACCTTGACCACCATGTAGAAGCGCCAGTCCTCCCTGAAGCCCCCACTGGACTTCTCCTGGCTCCACAGGGCAGAGCTCATGGCTTTAGGGGCTGGGGCAGCTGGGGCATAGCAGGGGGAAATGCAGGGTCCGCCTGTCTAACTAACCCAATATCAAGCCCCTCTCTCTTCCCTTTATGGACGTTCCTCTATCCCCAAAGCAATGACAGGGGCATAGCAAGGGTGAGAGAGAAACTAGGCCTACCACCTGAAGGGAAGGTTGTCTGGTTAGAGAGTAGACAGGGAGGGTGTTATGGTCGCTCACAGGCTCCTGCTGGCCTGGGGTGCCCTCATAACGGTCTCAACTGTCAGCCTGCATGCCCCAATGTACGTCGTAGGACCTGTGTACAAATAGAAAGGCATGGTGTTATTATGACAATGTTGTTAAAAGGTCATGGAATGCCTCCAGGTTAATTCTATTAAATCACTGACTTATCATAAATCCCAGAGCAATTTCTCCCCCCCAAAAAATTGGCCTATGGCTAGGCTGTATTAACCCAAATAAGCATGGAGTTGTTTTTTAAAGATTTGCTAGATATTGGCCTTTTCGGGAAAACAACAAAACATTTAGTCAATACAAATCTGGGATAAGCTCTGAATAAATGGCATTCAAAGATTAAAATTGGTATCTAAACAAACAGGATGTAGTCTCATTAGAATGTAGGCCTAATATCTGAGTGAAGCCTGATTCCACCATTAGCTACTGTACCTCATAAAACTGACGGTGAAAACCAGTTGAGCACAAACATGATTAGGCCTAACCTAGTGTACTACTGGTATCTTGCTACCAAATAGGCAGAAAAAAAATAAAAAAACATACTACCTGTATTCTGATTCCTGACAAACCTATTTGACATAAGGGTAAAATCGATTGGAATTCAATCACTTTTTGACAGCTCCCTTTTGATTTGAACGAAACCTTCCATACATATTTGCCCATTGTAGAAGTGCTCAGGAAGTGACTTTGTAGCTGAATGCCAAAACATTCAGGAGATAAAGGTTCTCAAAGTTGACTTATTTTGCAACCCCACCATACCATGAAACATCTTCATCACTGGAAAAGATAAAGAGTTTGGGATTGTTATAATTTAAAAGCTTATAAACAGGGTTGTCAAACTATTTAATAGTTTCTGGAAAAAGAAAATGGCAATTATATTATGCTTCTTTTCAAGAAATAATAAAATAGTTTGACAAGCTTTTAAATGATATCAAGCTGAACCACTTATCTTTTCCAGTGATGAAGACACGGATGTCTCATGGTGTGGTGGGGTATGCGAAATGGGTCAACTTTGAGCACTTTAATCTCCTGAATGTTTTGGCATTCAGGTACAAAAAGTAACTTTCTTAACACTTCTTCCATGGGCAAACATGCATAGAAAGTTGACAGGGATGCTGTCCAAAAACTGATTGAATTCAAATGGCTTTACCCTGAAGGCAATTTTGAAGCATGCAGACAATATGCTCAAAACCTGTTGATACTCTCCTCTTAAGATGAGAAATGGGTGATGCCGCACAGGCCTTGGTCCTACTGTCAATATTAACACAAATGGATTCTAAGCCAAGCGTTAGTCACACACTGTTATAAACATATTACTCAAAACCCATTTTGGATTTCCCCTAGCTGTGTGTTAAGGGAGCTGTGAGGGGGAATTCACAGACTAAAGCAGTCAAACGCCTCTTCCTGACAAACAATAGAGTCACCGCCACTGTAATACAGGGTCGACCTGTTTGACCAACCCAATATGAAGGGGGGATCCAAGCACCTGACATGACTCCTCTTTATGGTTCTCTGGCCACTCTCACATCTAGGCTATTCACACCTCATGTCTGTGCATCAATCAAGCAACTTGAGGCTCTCGAGCGGCGCAGTGGTCCAAGGCACTGCATCTCAGTGCTAGAGGCTTCACTACAGAACCTGGTTCGATTGCAGGCTGTATCACAACCAGCCATGATTGGGAGTCCCATAGGGCTGCGCACAATTGACCCAGTGTCGTCCAGGTTAAAGTTTGGCTGGGGTAGGCCGTCATTGTAAATAAGAATTAGTTCTTAACTGACTTGCCTAGTTAAATAAAACTTTTTTTTTAAAATGTTTTAATCAATGACAGGGTTAGCCTTGGTTTGCATTGCAACTCCTCTTAGGCTGTGCATCTGTGCTTAACATCAATTATCACAGTTCAAATTTCACATAGAGGACTTGTTGTTTATCATGCAATGTTGACCATGCCCCTATTTGAGCTTAAGGAGGGAGCATGGGGTGAGCAAAAGAACATGACAGACATTTACTATGTTGTGATGTTATTCTAGAGGTCTATCATAAGGAAGGAGTGAGGGCAAAAGGCCTATTGCCCTTTCAAAATACACATAATTGAATGACCCTTGGTCAACAACATGCACTACTGCATGGGGTGGGTAGAATTTCTGGAACGTTCCAAATGGAATCTGTTCCAAAAACTTCGTAAATATCAAGGTTGCCCACAAACAACGCATATAAAGTTGTATAGCGGCAGAATAAGATACCGGGTAGGGAGTGGGCTATTTCATTAAGTTTTTTACTCACCACGTTTATTCCGAAAAAGTCTTTCCTCACTCTGGTAGTTTATGGACAAACATTAAGAATAAGCTACGTCGTGAGTTCATGTCTATTCGGCAGCTAGTTAGTTAGCTACGTGAATTGATCATGCTACTTTGTATGCGTTGTTTGTTGACAACCTTGTACTTAACAAGGTTATTGGAAGAGATTCCTGTTGGAACGTTCCACAAATTATACCAACCCTACTGCATGTCAGATAATGCCCAAGTAAGAAGCACTGCTTACTTGGGCATTATCTGACATGACAATTACTTCTGAAAGTAGCCCACTGGTCCCGTTTGCTTTGTCTTTTAAATTAACAGTGTGAATGTGATGTACAATGTAGCCACGTACTGATGGTGCTGACATCCTGAATATAAAATGACTGGACTGCAACACTGATTATCTAAACACACCATCATGCTTCCATTTTCAATCACAACATTCAAAAGCCCCAACAGATTAAATAAAATATTAACAGCAGAGTAATTGTATCATTATTGCAGTTGTCTTGCCAGTTCCATCAGTGACATCACTGAATAAAGCCAGTCAGCAGCAGCGAGTGATGATGACGCGTGAGAGAAGAAGGAAGAATGTGTCACTGCCAGGCCTTGCTAAATCATGGCTGAGGAAGGACACTCATTGAGAAAACACCCATGGAACATGTCAATTAGTGTAAAACTGCACATATACTAGGACATGTTTGCTGTAGGGCTAGCTAGCCAGTATAGCAAACCAGGCGATATTTGATCATGTGCATCCATATCATAATCTGACGTATTACGAGGATAGCAAAGACGAAATATTGCTATCATTATGACATAACGTCGTTAGCTAGGTCGTTTTCTTACCTTATTCAAACGTCAGTTCGGTGCTGGAGTGTCATGTCACCTGCTCATTCCAATGCTGTCCTTTCGTAGCTGAGGTTGTGATACGTCTGTACAATTAACTGGATAGTTTGTTGATAGCAAACCAGCTGAAAACTGATATGACAGCCTCGAAATTAGCTAGCCAAAATAGCTAGTATGGCTAGCTAGCTGCCCCCATGCAACACAGAGCCTGTTATCTACGGCATTTAATGTAGATAACTATTTTTCTGAACGACTCTTTGACTATACTATTAAATACTGACAGACAAACGAAATCAGGCCTTATAGCGAGAGGAATAAATATTATTTACAGAACCAATAGACACCGAAACGTTTGTCGCCTGAGATAATGTCGGTTTAAAAAACCCATTGGTCAATCTGCATCCATCACAAGTGCCAATTGGCTGGGCTTCAGGTTAGTCGTTAAGTCCCACCCCCCGGGGTTTTCCCACGAGTTTGGTTGACGGGTATTGAAGAATCTGCGAATGAGGGGTTCTCTACTAGCATTTTCAAAACCGTGCTACTCGTCTCTCTGGCAGACGGTCTTCCCTAGTTACCACAGCCACAAAGTCTTAAAGCCCACATATTTCTACAATGTATCTTCTTAAAAAGTGAATATTAACCTAGCCATAACCTTAACCACACTACTAACCGTATGAAAACCAAAAGGCACATTTTTGTTTTCGTGAATTTTTACGAAATTGCCCATGTTGACGTTGTGGCTGTGGGAACTAGTGATAGCCCTGGCAGACCCTGTACACTAGATTACTGATAGGGGGCGCTGTGTTGAAGCCACTGTGCCTCCATCTTGGCCTGATTTTAAAGTGATACCCTCTATATGCAATATTCCAGTCAAGAAAAAAGTAACATACCTTGGGAGTACTATATATAAGCATCATCAGGAAAGATGCTTATTAAATTTCATACCTATTATTGAAAAAAACTAAAATAAATTGAACCATTGGTTGCAGAGGGATTTATCCCTGATAGGTCGAGTATTGCTTTCTAAAGCTGAATGTATCTCCAGACTTACTTATGCAGCCCAGCCTCTACATGTTGACAACAAAATAGTTAAAGCTGTTGACCATATGCTTTTCAACTTCCGCTGTAAAAATCATACACATTATATTAGGAAATCTGTCGTTATGAACACATAAGAATATGGTGATTTTCCTACTTTGAATAATACTTTTTAAGATACATTGTGCTAAACATTTCTTAAAGAATCCAATTTCAATTTGAAATTTCATCCCTCATTATAACTTTTCCCGTTTTGGTGGCCTCAATTTTAAGTTACCTTGTAAGTAGAACATTGATAAGATTCCTACAAAATGATCTGCTTTTCATAGACAAGTATTCTTAGCGTGGTCGTTATTATATTAACACATTTCTTCCCCTCATAGGTATTCCATTTGGAACGATAAGGATATTTTGTATAGAAACAAGTCTTCATTCTTTTAGAACTGGTTTAATAATCATATCCTGCTGGTGAGTCAACTTTTTGATGCAGGATTGTTCCTCAATTTTTATCTTGTTACAATATCCCTGTTACACCTAGAGTTCGCCATAGTCTTTGATGCTATTCCATCTGGAACTATCACGTTGTTTAGAGGTGTAACCAGACCTCACCTTCTTGACCTACCCTCACTTAATCCAGTTGACTCTCCAATAGGAAACATTTGTTTCTGCTTACTCCCTCGGAACAACAGATCTATACGTGCTTTATTTCAAAGGGATATTGTATCCATTCCTTGTCACAATTTACTGGAATACATTTGTCAATAATATCTGTTGGAAAAAAAGTCTGGTTATTACCACACAAATACCTGCTTGTTAACAAGGTCAAAGAGGTCTCTTTCAGAATGATCCATAAGTATTACCCTTCGAATCATTACCTGAAGAAACTCAAAAAATACATTATTAACATTAACTGTACTTTTTGTGTTGAGCATCCAGAAACAGTTTTGCATTTATTTTGGCGTTGTCTACATGTAAAGAAATTATGGAAAGTTATTCATAGTTTTATAACTGTTAATATTCTTGATGACGTTGTTTTTTATGGGAGAATATGCTGCTCGGTTTCCTTAACTATAATAAGGATAATGAAAAACAATTTTATCTCATAAACCTAATTGTGCTAATGGCAAAATGTCATATTCATAAATGTAAATTCACTAATAAAAAAACACTCTTCCATGTTTTCTATAAGGAATTCGAGCAGTACATTAAGACCATTCTACATTCTTCTAATAAAAAAGCTGTTAAAACAATCAATATGTTTTATCCATTGTATAATCTGTAATTTGTTGTACCCCCTAGCATATGTTATCATTGTCTGTTTGTATACTTCTTGTATGTATACTGGTTTATCTGCAAGCAAAAAAATAATAATAAAAACATCTTGGCCTAATCTTGGTAGTCCCCCGCAATTGGGATCTACATCCATTTTTGCCAAATTTATTCTATTACAATCACCTTCATACATAGGTTTAAATTATATTGTGAGCTAAACACAAAAATAAATAAAAATATTAAAACATTTTCATTAAAGTATCACCTTAGAGATTACTAATAATACTGTCACCACTACAACATCAAAATACTTAAATATATGCAATTTTGTCCTTGAAAAGTTTAATTGAAATACTGTAGAATTCCATATTCCTATGGAGGACTGCTCCTACTGGGGAGTGCCAATATGGCCAACCAGTGGCTTCAAAGCCAATACAATGGCCAATACAAACCATCAGCAATCCAGGGTTTATATTCATAATTGATTGCCTCCCACATTAACAGTGCTGTTGACAGGTCTGGGATCCACTATACTGTGACTTGTACAGTGTACACAGATTAATGTCATTCTAACCAGGCATGTGTGTGTGTTGACATGCAAATTACTTGTTATGAATGCAGAAGGATGTGCAAATATTGATAAAAGCAGCATGTGAATTCTTCATATTATATGTTGGAGAAATTATATTTAATTAATTGTACACTGAATTGCTGTTTTACTTCAAATTAAAGCTGCAATATGTAACTTTTTGGGATTCTTTACATTATACTTGCTTGTTGCCACATAAACTGAAATTAAGCAAACTATTAGAATTTTAGCAACCAGCAAATGGCAGAGAGATATCTGCATAGTGCATCTTTAAAATGTAATAGCCTACATTAACATTTCTCTGTAGGCAAGGTGACATAACGTAACAAGCCGTTCTATCCCCACCATAGATCACTGACACAATAGGACTAATGTAATCACTGTTAGTGATTCACTGATAAAGTAAGAATCATTTTACCACTGAATCAACCCATGTTATCAAACATACTGGCACTTCCAGTCAGTGTACAATAGGGTAGGGTACATAAGAATGCTGATGTACCAGTTCAAATACCTGACTGTTATTTGATAATTAGCCAGAAAAAATAGGGTCACACACAATGGTGCTTACATAAAACAAGTGTCAGACCAGTTCCTTAGCATACAGCATGGTGTCACTTTACACAATGACTAATATGAAAAGAATGCTACCAAACAAGCTGCCTGTAGTAGCAGAGCAGGTCAGAGGTTGCTACTTATTGTGAATGGATAAAACAAGCTGCCTGTAGTAGCAGAGCAGGTCAGAAGTTGCTACTTATTGTGAATGGATAAAACAAGCTGCCTGTAGTAGCAGAGCAGGTCAGAGGTTGCTACTTATTGTGAATGGATAAAACAAGCTGCCTGTAGTAGCAGAGCAGGTCAGAGGTTGCTACTTATTGTGAATGGATAAAACAAGCTGCCTGTAGCAGCAGAGCAGGTCAGAGGTTGCTACTTATTGTGAATGGATAAAACAAGCTGCCTGTAGTAGCAGAGCAGGTCAGAGGTTGCTACTTATTGTGAATGGATAAAACAAGCTGCCTGTAGTAGCAGAGCAGGTCAGAGGTTGCTACTTATTGTGAATGGATAAAACAAGCTGCCTGTAGTAGCAGAGCAGGTCAGAGGTTGCTACTTATTGTGAATGGATAAAACAAGCTGCCTGTAGTAGCAGAGCAGGTCAGAGGTTGCTACTTATTGTGAATGGATAAAACAAGCTGCCTGTAGTAGCAGAGCAGGTCAGAGGTTGCTACTTATTGTGAATGGATAAAACAAGCTGCCTGTAGTAGCAGAGCAGGTCAGAGGTTGCTACTTATTGTGAATGGATAAAACAAGCTGCCTGTAGTAGCAGAGCAGGTCAGAGGTTGCTACTTATTGTGAATGGATAAAACAAGCTGCCTGTAGTAGCAGAGCAGGTCAGAGGTTGCTACTTATTGTGAATGGATAAAACAAGCTGCCTGTAGTAGCAGAGCAGGTCAGAGGTTGCTACTTATTGTGAATGGATAAAACAAGCTGCCTGTAGTAGCAGAGCAGGTCAGAGGTTGCTACTTATTGTGAATGGATAAAACAAGCTGCCTGTAGTAGCAGAGCAGGTCAGAGGTTGCTACTTATTGTGAATGGATAAAACAAGCTGCCTGTAGTAGCAGAGCAGGTCAGAGGTTGCTACTTATTGTGAATGGATAAAACAAGCTGCCTGTAGTAGCAGAGCAGGTCAGAGGTTGCTACTTATTGTGAATGGATAAAACAAGCTGCCTGTAGTAGCAGAGCAGGTCAGAGGTTGCTACTTATTGTGAATGGATAAAACAAGCTGCCTGTAGTAGCAGAGCAGGTCAGAAGTTGCTACTTATTGTGAATGGATAAAACAAGCTGCCTGTAGTAGCAGAGCAGGTCAGAGGTTGCTACTTATTGTGAATGGATAAAACAAGCTGCCTGTAGTAGCAGAGCAGGTCAGAGGTTGCTACTTATTGTGAATGGATAAAACAAGCTGCCTGTAGTAGCAGAGCAGGTCAGTAGTAGCAGAGCAGGTCAGAGGTTGCTACTTATTGTGAATGGATAAAACAAGCTGCCTGTAGTAGCAGAGCAGGTCAGAGGTTGCTACTTATTGTGAATGGATAAAACAAGCTGCCTGTAGTAGCAGAGCAGGTCAGAGGTTGCTACTTATTGTGAATGGATAAAACAAGCTGCCTGTAGTAGCAGAGCAGGTCAGAGGTTGCTACTTATTGTGAATGGATAAAACAAGCTGCCTGTAGTAGCAGAGCAGGTCAGAGGTTGCTACTTATTGTGAATGGATAAAACAAGCTGCCTGTAGTAGCAGAGCAGGTCAGAGGTTGCTACTTATTGTGAATGGATAAAACAAGCTGCCTGTAGTAGCAGAGCAGGTCAGAGGTTGCTACTTATTGTGAATGGATAAAACAAGCTGCCTGTAGTAGCAGAGCAGGTCAGAGGTTGCTACTTATTGTGAATGGATAAAACAAGCTGCCTGTAGTAGCAGAGCAGGTCAGAGGTTGCTACTTATTGTGAATGGATAAAACAAGCCACACTGTTTACATCGTAGAGAACATCACATCCAACATGATCCATAATGTACGTAAAAACATATAATAACCTATAAATAACACAACTACCATTTTAAGGGAAATGCTACTGAAGAAGTTACATAAATTACAAACAGACTTACACATGACAGTAAACAATAATACTCCAGTATAGTTGACCTGCACTTGGCATCATCAGAATGTATTACCTGGGTTCCCGCTGTGTCATCTCCTCCACCTCTTCTGGGCTGAGCTCATTACCTCTCAACCTAGAAAGAAAACAATTATTCACTTAACTCTAATTTACAGTATTTGGATTAGAGACCTTCTTAAGTGATTAAAGATCCAATCTTCACATGTATGGGGAGGTATGGGGAGGCATAGGAGACCACAGCATACTATACTGTATGTATAGGATATGACACTTTGTAAATTACATTTCTCAGCCAGTATATAGCTGTCTAAATGATCAAAGCATAATGTTAACATAGCACACTGCCTTCACACTAGTGTTGCTTTCAAGAGCCAGTATTAGACACTCCACACCTGTTCTTGTGATGCAGTTTTTGGTTAACCTGTGGAGGGCATGAGAGAGCAGGGTGAAAGATGTGTTTAGCACAACCACAAATCTACTGCACAACCACAACTATCAAAATGTCAGTTGAGGCTAAACGGAATGTGAGTAGCTGCAAAGTCTTTTTCAGTATTCAGGATGTGCTATCAATATACTCACCACAGCCCCTCTAGCGTATTGTTCTTGATGAGTGGGGCAAGAGCACATGCTCCTGCACTGCCAACACCATTGTCTACCAGGCTGCCATGAAACATACATCTTATAGTAAGATGTATTTCTATGTTGAAGTACTTTAATGATAACAGGGATGTCTGGACATATTACTGGCGGAGAGACTGAGGTTCAATCGGTCACTACAGTTCTTGGGGTAGGAAGCAGACTACCCTATCTCTCTGAGAATGACAAAGTTGTTTTTATGCCTATCACGATGCTGTAATAATATATCTGTATTAGCTATTGCTATGTGAGGTAACATTGTACAGTATCTTATATGTTGAGAGTTGAAAAATATCCTCACTTTAGAGAGAGAAAATTCTGCTTTATCTTCAGGAGCGAAGCACTCTGTGCAGGCATCAGTTAGCTTGTTGTTGAATAGCCTTTCAGAGATATTAATCAAGATCAATAAAGGTTATTCATCAGGTTTTACATCTGCATATTTGACTTAGAACATTTACAGCCACCATAGCCTAGCTATAGGTCTCCTGACAGTGGAAAATAGATTTGGCAATACTCACGCAATCTTCTGAAAGCGCTCACACTGGATGCCTTTTTCAATCAATTTGCAGATTCCCTCATCTGATATGTTATTGTGTCTCAGGCTGAGGAAGTGAAATAAAAAATAATCGTATTATTAGGCCTTAGTTTAGTTTCCTGTGTATTATGTTACTGGCACAAGGTAATGCTAAAATAATCCCATAGTGATTGCCATGATAAATACACTTACTATACAGAGTGGCAGACATGCAGGCAAGGCAGCAGATGCTCCACCCCAACGTCTCCTACATAGTTGTAGTCTAGCTGAAGCCCCACAGGGTTTCTAAGGTGCTGGAGCAAGTAGGCCAGTGCAGTACACTCCACAGGGCCTATGTTACAATAGGTCAGCTTCAGGTGTTCCACCTCTAGCTTAGCCATAGTGTCTCTGGCGATCCTGCTATCCTGCATCTCATGGATGCACTTGATGAGCCACACGAAGCTCGGCATGGCATGCATGCTCTTTTTCTCCCCCTCCACGGGCCGAGGGATGGATTTAAAGTGCTTCTGCATGACTTTGGACAGTCACCACCTGCTTGGACTTCCTGTCCAGAGTGGGCCCAGGGCAGGAGAGGAGCAGCAGGCTATGGTGGTGCTGAGACAAGAGCCCAGACACAAAAGTAGCTGTTATTTGGAGGTTTGGGGTCTCTGCTGCCGTATTGGCCTCCTTCAAGGCCCATTCTTGTTGGGTCAAGCAGTGCCCCAGACACGCTCTGTGAAAGCCAGGCTGTTGCTGCCTGTCCTGGGGCTGAAAGAGCTTAGGTATGGTGGAGCAGTCCGAGTTATTGTTCAGGACAATGTAGAGAGCACCAAAGAAGCACTGCATGGTAATGTGCAGGAACTCGAATTGGTTGCAGTTAGTGGAGGAGGAGAGGTCTTTACTACGGACGAGGAACCCCATGCAGATATCTTCCTCGGTCACCCCACACTTTTTGTTGTTGTTGTTATACTTTGTTTTTATTGTAGGAACACAAAGAAAGTACAAATAAAGTCAAATAAAAGAACAACAAAAAAGATCTGTCAGTTACAGTGCACTTCATGCCTTCAACATCATATCATCATATTAGTTACATTGACATCTTTGAATTAGACCTTTTCCACGTACGAAACCCATTTTTCCCAGTATTCCTGACCTCTCTCCTGTTGAGTTCTTAAAGCAAAGGTCATACGCTCCATGTGGTGTATTTCTTCTACAACGTCTATCCATTGTGTCACTGCGGGAGGATCTTTTTGTAGCCATTTCCTAGTGATAGCCTTTTTACTGGCTGCCAGTAGGACCTTCAAGAGGTACCTTTCTCTATTGTGTAAGTTATCAGGTATTTCACCCAAGTACAAAGAAATGAATGTTTGTTCTATGTCAAATCCCATAATTTTTCCAATGTTAGATCTTATTTCTCCCCAGTAAGTTTCGATTGCAGGGCACGTCCAAAAGATATGAGAGTGGTCCGCCCTCAATAGGCCGTATTCTCTCCAACAAGGGTGTAGTGAGCCAGTCTGTTTTGATTTCAGTTTAGGTGTTATGAAGAAACGTATAACATTCTTCTAACAGAATTCTCTCCATGACCTTGAGTTGGTGGAGCTTTTTTAAGTCTCTAATAGAGGTCGACCGATTAGGATTTTCAACGCCGATACCGATACCGATTTTTATTTATTTATTTGTAATAATGACAATTACAACAATACTGAATGAACACTTATTTTAACTTCATATAATACATCAATAAAATCAATTTAGCCTCAAGTAAATAATGAAACATGTTCAATTTGGTTTAAATAATGCAAAAACTAAGTGTTGGAGAAGAAAGTAAAAGTGCAATATGTGCTATGTAAGAAAGCTAACGTTTCAGTTCCTTGCTCAGAACATGAGAACATATAAACGCTGGTGGTTCCTTTTAACATGAGTCTTCAATATTCCCAGGTACGAAGTTTTAGGTTGTAGTTATTATAGGAATTATAGGACTATTGCCCTCTTTACCATTTGTATTTCATTAACCTTTGACTATTGGATGTTATTATAGGCACTTTAGTATTGCCAGTGTAACAGTATAGCTTCCATCCCTCTCCTCACTCCTCCCTGGGCTCGAACCAGCAACACAACGACCAC
Source organism: Oncorhynchus tshawytscha (assembly GCF_018296145.1). NCBI lineage: Eukaryota > Metazoa > Chordata > Actinopteri > Salmoniformes > Salmonidae > Oncorhynchus > Oncorhynchus tshawytscha. Next base: position 70,172,239 of record NC_056440.1, on the reverse strand, counting down.
AGCCACCATCGAAACAGCGTTACCCATGCAGAGCAAGGGAAACAACCACCCCAAGGCTCAGAGCGAGTGACGTTTGTAACGCTATTAGCGCGGGCTAACTAGCTAGCCATTTCACTTCGGTTACACCAGCCTCACCTCGGGAGTTGATAGGCTTGAAGTCATAAACAGCGCAATGCTTAACGCACAACGAAGAGCTGCTGGCAAAACGCACGAAAGTGCTGTTTGAATGAATGTATATGCGCCTGCTTCTGCCTACCACCGCTCAGTCAGATACTTAGATACTTGTATGCTTGTATGCTCAGTCAGATTATATGCAACGCAGGACACGCTAGATAATATCTAGTAATATCATCAACCATGTGTAGTTAACTAGTGATTATGATTGATTTTTTTTTTAAAGATAGGTTTAATGCTAGCTAGCAACTTACCTTGGCTTACTGTATTTGCGTAACAGGCAGTCTCCTTGTGGAGTGCAATGAGAGAGAGGGAGGTCATTATTGCGTTGGACTAGTTAACTGTAAGGTTGCAAGATTGGATCCCCCGAGCTGACAAGGTGAAAATCTGTAAATCTGAACGAGGCAGTTAACCCACCGTTCCTAGGCCATCATTGAAAAGAATAACTGACTTAACTGACTTGCCTAGTTAAATAAAGGTATGTGTAAAAAAAAAAGAAATCTGCAAATCGGCGCCCAAAAATACAAATTTCTGATTGTTATGAAAACCTGAAATTGTCCCTAATTAATCGGCCAATCCGATTAATCGGTCAACCTCTATTCTCTAATATGTTCAACCATGTTCAATCAGTTATTTCAATGTTAAGTTCCTCCTCCCATTTCTTTTTAATATAGTTTGTAGAATGTTTCTTTGAGGATTGAATACCCAAGTAGAGATTTGAAATATTTTTTTTGTTACTCCCCAAGTTGTATGCGTTAGTGAATACTTGGATTAATTTTGGAGGTGCTCGAGGGTCAGTCACTTTTATCTCCCTTAAGAAATAGTGTCGAACTTGTAGGTTTCTGTAAAAATCTTGTTTATCCAAGCCATGTTTTTTACTTAGGTCCTGGAAGTTATCTAGGTTCCCATTCCTTATAATTGTACTGAATGATGTGATGCCTTTCTGCATCCATTGTTTAAACCTGCTGTCCTGAGTTGCAGGGATGAAGCTGGGGCCGTATGCGGGCCAACTCAGCAGTTTGATCTCTCTGTCTAAATTATTTTGCTTAACTACCCTAAACCATGTCTTCAGAGAGATATTAATCCACTGATTTTGTCTATTGTATATTTCTTTTACCATGTCCTTATTTCCCAAAACTGACTGTATGGGTATCTCTGTCAAAGTAGTCTCGATGTCTTTCCATTTGGATTCGTATTCTGAATTGCACCAACACACCCTGAGGTCTCAATTGGGCTGACACATAATAATCTTTTAGGTTTGGTAAGGCCATACCCCCACAGTTTTTTGGTAACTGTAATGTTGTATATCTAGTTCTTGGTCTCTTACTGTTCCAGATCAACCTTGATATCCGTTTATCCCATTCCCTAAACTGTTTAGGCGGGATTTCTATGGGCAGTGATTGGAACAAATACAGTAACCTTGGCAGGATGCTCATTTTGATTGTTTCAATTCTACTACTAAGATCTAAGGGAAGTGAATTCCACTTGTCTAGATCATCATATATTTTCTTGTTAATGTGATCGTAATTCATGCAATAAAGTTTGGGTGTATCTTTTGGTAAATTTACTCCCAGATATTTAATGAATGAAGAGGTCCAGGTGAAGTTATACCTACTCTTCAGCTCTTCCTGTGAGGTATAATTATATATTAGGGCTTGGGTCTTGTGTACATTAAGCACATACCCTGAATATGTTCCAAATGTTTGTAAAACATCCATCAATCTAGGTACACTTGAGCCTGGGTCTTTAAGGAATAACAGAACGTCATCAGCATACATGCATATCTTATGTTCACTGCCTCTTATTGTTATTCCCTCTAAGGTTGGGTCCTGTCTTATTGCCTGTACTAATGGTTGGAGGTACAAGGTGAAGAGCGTGGGTGATAGATTACAGCCTTGTCTTGCCCCTCGCTCTAATTTTATCGTTCGTGTCAAATGTCCATTCATCTTTATTCTAGCAGTCAGACATGAATACAGTGTTTTTATGCGCTGTATCACTTCTTTGTTGAAACCAAATCTTTCCATAACTTGGAATAGGTAATCCCATCATTGACTATGAGATCGTTCTAAGTTTCTTAGGGTTTCCTGTAATTTCTGCAGTTTTTGTGCTTTAATCTTTTTCTTGAGAGATGATGTGGCTATGATCTTCCCTCTAATAACTGCCGTAGCTGCATCCCACAATATAGCAGGAGATACTTCCCCATTATCATTATTCTCCAGATAGATGTTCAATTCTGTCTTTATTGATTCCTTGAATGCTGGATCATTCAGCATGCTTGTATTAAGTCTCCATATAGTATTTCTTGGTTTGCTATCAGGGTGTAGAGTTAGGTAAACTCCATTATGATCTGATAAGTCTCTCTGCCCGATCCTACAATCCTTAAGCCTGTGTCTATCTGCACTGTACATAAAAAAAGTAGTCTAACCTGGAGTATTCAGTGTGGCGGGCTGAGTAAAAAGTAGTCTAACCTGGAGTATTCAGTGTTGAGGGCTGAGTAAAAAGTAGTCTAACCTGGAGTATCCAGTGTGGCGGGCTGAGTAAAAAGTAGTCTAACCTGGAGTATCCAGTGTGGCGGGCTGAGTAAAAAGTATATTCCTTATCGGTCCTGTGGGTGTCACACCATACATCGACCAGTCCTAGATCCTGCAGTATCCTATTCATCTTTTTGACAACTAGGCTCATTTTCCTATTTTGGTTTGTGCTGTCCAATTTTGAGTTTAGAATTGTGTTAAAGTCCCCTCCACAGATAAGAGTGCCAGTGGTTTCTGTGGCTATTAAATGAAACACCTTCCTGTAGAAGACCATGTCACTCCCTGGGGTGCGTATACATTAAATAATGTAACTTCCTTGTTATCCAGTTTACATTTAACAAGTATAAATCTACCCTCCTTGTCTTTTATTTCTGACATAAACTCAAAATTAACTGAATTTGGGATCAAGATTGCAACTCCCCTTCTACCCATTTTGTAAGAAGAAAAAAAAGGGTTCCTAAATCCCATTTTCTTGAGTTTCTCGTGTTCAGGTGTGGATAAGTGAGTTTCTCGTGTTCAGGTGTGGATAAGTGAGTTTCTCGTGTTCAGGTGTGGATAAGTGAGTTTCCTGACAGAATAGTATGTCAACTCTCTCCTCATCTTTGCTATTACCTTACTTCTCTTGATGTCACTCCCCAGTCCGTTTACATTGAGACTTATGACCTTACTTCTCTTGATGTCACTCCCCAGTCTGTTTACATTGAGACTTATGACCTTACTTCTCTTGATGTCACCCCCCAGTCTGTTTACATTGAGACTTATGACCTTACTTCTCTTGATGTCACTCCCCAGTCTGTTTACATTGAGACTTATGACCTTACTTCTCTTGATGTCACCCCCCAGTCTGTTTACATTGAGACTTATGACCTTACTTCTCTTGATGTCACTCCCCAGTCCGTTTACATTGAGACTTATGACCTTACTTCTCTTGATGGCACTCCCCAGTCCGTTTACATTGAGACTTATGACCTTAATTTCCCGATGATGCATCGATATAAATTTTAAAAACCTGTGCACCATATCTGCCTGCTTATCATGAACCTAAAAATGAACGAAAAATCAAGAACGATAATAAAGTAAACCAAATTGGGAAAATACTTTGGTATTTGGACTCCCATGTCAGAGGACTGTCTCTTGCCTCTGTAGTTTGAGGGGATGAGCCTGTCCGCAGAATGGGCCCCTCGCTCAGATATGAAAATGTGTGACGTAGTCACAAACAAGACCTGGTGGAACCGAAAATAAAAAGGGTGCCTATTTTGTCGCTTATACACATCGGTTAATTACAAGTGAAAGAGGCGCCCCTCCAGAGGCGCCCCTCAGTCCAGAGGCGCCCCTCAGTCCAGTGGCGCCCTCTACGAGGGTCTTCAGTCCGGGGCCCGCTGTGAGTCCAGGGCCCGCTAAGTGGGCCAAGACTGAGGTGGAGCGGGGTCCACGTCCCGCACCAGAGCCGCCGCCGTAAGAAGGCCCACCCGGAGCCTCCCCTTTAGAGTCAGGTTTTGCGGCCGGAGTCCGCACCTTTGGGGGGGGGGTACTGTCACGCCCTGGCCACGCCCTTTTTATTCTCTATTTTGGTTAGGCCAAGGTGTGACTAGGGTGGACATCCTATGTCCTTTTTTCCATGTCTTGTATTTCTATGTCTTGGCCTGGTGTGGCTCTCAATCAGGGACAGCTGTCTATCGTTGTCTCTGATTGAGAACCATACTTAGGTACCCTTTTCCCCCACCTGTTTTGAATTTGTTCAGGGCACATAGCCCAAAGCTTCACAGTTTGGTTTTGTTCTTTGTTTTGTCGGCGTCATTTAAAAAAAAGAGAAAATGTACGCTTACCATGCTGCACCTTGGTCCAGTCCTTCAGCCAGCCGTGACACCATGGATAAAATTGTAACTTACGTTTCAGCGGGCGATTTGTCTGATTTCTTCGAGATCATCATCTGTCTACTCGAGTCCTGCGAAACAGAATGGTCCACTCAAATGGAACAGGCTGAAATCCGTCAACTCCTGTCTCACTTCCTCATTCCACAATCCCTCGTTCCTCATGCCGCTAGATTGCCCGCTGTAAATTATGGCTTTTTCCTCAACCATTTAATAACTAATCTATAAACATATGAAGTTATTGTTTCAACATGAAGTATTTGCAAGTTCTCAGAAACTCTTGTATTACTGAGAGCTATTGAATTATGAGAAATTGTGTGAATGTTCCTTTTATCTAAAGGGAAAGTGACATGTCAGTGAAACGTTTAGAATTTGTTTAAATCCTGGCTCTTTATTCCAATGATTAATGTCCCTTCTAATAGGCCTCAGTCAGTGGCAGGTGGGGTAGAGACACACATTTTTAGCAAAAAATACAATACAAATAAATAACTGTTATTTTGGTGTCACATATCAGTTTGCAAACAATGTAAAAAATATATATATATATCCTTGAGTTAATAAAGTTGCACACAAACATGGTCTCATTTTTGTTTTCTTTAAATAATTTTAGCCCCTTGGGTGCTGCCATAGAGTAACATTAGAAGTGCCCATCCAAGAAGGCTCAAGGTCATTGGCCACAGATAAAATTATGTCAAATCACTTTATATGTACAGTAGCTTTGATTGAACTGATCATGTCAACATACTTTCAAAATCTTAGCTAGCAGTCATCATCATGAATTAAGTCGACAATCTACTGGCAAATCCTTTTTAATCCTTCTCATATGAAGAGAAATAATGAAGAGAAATTATAGATAAAACGTATCGGTGCTCATCGGCCATTGGACATAAACATTACAAAAGTTGGAAATCACAAATTCAACAATGAGTGGTTTGGAAGGAATCAGTGACGGTGGATAACTGCAAGCATTGCAAAGCAATCACTATCCTGCTATTCAGTGGAGTGGCTGTGTGGTCCCAAATCTGGGATTAAGGGGCTCTTTCCCAAGTTTCAAATGATGAACATTCAACATTGGCTATGCTGTCAATGAAGCATGATTTGTGCCACAGTCAAAACAACTGTTAACTGCGAAACCTGACATCAGTGAGTTCAAGACAACTGGGAAATCGGGAATAAACGAGCTCCGACTGGGAAAATACGTTTTGAACGGTCATCCAACTCGGGATTGTAAATCTGTTCTCTTTCAAGAGCTAAGGCCTGAAGATCAATTAAATCATCATGATTCGAAATTTTTTCTTTTTCAGAGTTCCTAGTTGTTTTGAATGCACCATAAATCCAGAGAAAGCTAGACTTTGATGACAAAATCTTTCCACAAAGGACCACCGCGCCACCTTCCTGTTCAAGTGAGCACAGTACAACAAGGTGAGTCTAAAAATGTATTGTATGCTGCTGCATAAATGCTGTAATATTCCAGGGAGATATGTCTATTGTAACTAAGAAAGTAATAATAAGTGTATGTTGTGTAGTAACATGTCAGTAGGCCATATGCCTCACCCTAATAATTTGGTATATTCTTATATTCTTATATATTCTTCTTTACTCTTAATTGTGCTTACTGTTCTGACTTGGTGGTACACATGTAGCCTATAACCTGTTTTGGAGAAATGTAATCATTGAATATTGTAAGAGCTTTCATTGTCAGCTTATATGGCCCCTTTATTTATCCTACAGTTCTGACTTGGTGTACAGGGAGAACACTGTAAGAACGGCCCATGTTCTGAATTCTGTTGCTGTACATTTCAAAAGTGCTTTCACATTTTTTTTAAAACAAATAGTTATATTGACTACATCCAACCTAGCTCGCTCATTAATGTCTTAATCCCCTCATGCCATAGTTTGTACATCTCAATTGTCATTAGATACCACATTAGTTTAAGGAAGTCAGCCATATTAGCACTTTTTTTTTGAAAGGCTCTAAATGAGGCTGAATGAACTGTTTTGCTGCGAGACCAGGCTCCGCTGATAGCCAGGTGTAGAAGTGATAAGATGTTGAGACAGCTTTATGTGGGCCCTAACAGTTTGTGGGCACCGTTTGTCTCCGTTATAGTGCACTTCATGTATTGTTTAGTGTTGTGTTGTGTAGTGGCTTTGCTGGCATGTATCCCACTTTTTGTTATTTTTTGGCCTACCAAGATTTACATGCTAAAATTGCCACAGCTCTCAGTTAACAGTAAAACAAACAGTAAACCTCTGTTTCTGACAGAGGCATAATAATGAAGACTAGTTTATCTGATCAATTTCGCATCAATGTGGCAATATTAGGGGGATGTCTATAGCCTTATAAGAGTACAAAATGTATCCGATTACAATAATTATAACCATTGGGGTATTTGTAGGTTAAGCTGAGGTTTAGAGTTTAGTGAATGATTTGCCACAAATTCAATGCTTTTAGTTTTCTAATCATTAAGGACTAACTTATTTCTTGCCACCCATTCTGAAACTGACTGCAGCTATTTGTTAAGTGTTGCAGTGATTTCACTTGCTGTGGTAGCTGATGGCATGATTTGTGTTAATGTTTAATTTATTTGCATTTATAAAGCACTCGTTAAGGAGCATGCCCCTCCACAACAACCCACTGGCAAACTGAAAAGGTCTTCACTGCTGACCTATGTGGGTGGAAGTCACACAATTTGAAATAAAAGAAGCAAGCTTTAAATCAAACTACAAACTGTAGACCAGTCTTTTGAATGAACATATGCATATCTTTCAATCAAATAAATAACAGTTAGATCATATGACCATGATTCAACTTATGAAAAGCCTTACAGTCGAATGAAATGTACACCTCACATGGAAAGTAATTGGAGTGTAAGTCAAATCTAAGCCAGTCTAAATGGTCCATGTCCGCTAGGGCCGATGTCGGGCGATGAAACAGTAATTGGAGTGTAAGTCAAATCTAAGCCAGTCTAAATGGTCCATGTCCACTAGGGCCGATGTCGGGCGATGAAACAGTAATTGGAGTGTAAGTCAAATCTAAGCCAGTCTAAATGGTCCATGTCCACTAGGGCCGATGTCGGGCGATGAAACAACGGAAGCCATTCATTTTCAATGGAAGAAAATCGATGAGAAGCAAAGTGGACGGGGGGACCGTTGGGCGATGCGAACATGACATGAGAACATTATGCAAATACTCTGCGATATCGCAGTGCAATTTACCAATTGTAGCTCACTATAGCTAACAGTCTGAAATGGCATCCTACCCCTGGTGGCACGCGGGCCAAATTTGTCCCACAGGGGATCTGATCCATTTGCAATGGCACCCTAAATGGCAACCTTTTCCCCATAAAGTGCACTACTTAGGGTGTCATTTTGAACAAGAACATAGTCTTCAACAATTTTCCAGTCAAAACCATCAGCTAGAATATTCTGTCCTGCACTGAGGAACTCTAACAGTTAAGGAGGAGGAGTGTGTGGGCCTAGAGAGGGGTCAAATTCCTCTGACAACAAGGGGGCGGGATTGGATAAAAAATAACGGGGCACAAAGAGTTTAGGGGCGTTGGTGGTTTTGTTATAAATTTCGTCAAGGAAGTCAAAAGTAGACTATTTTAAAGAGTATCGAAGGTTCCAGAGATCTTAATAACATCCAACAGTTATGGCAGGTAAAACAAATATCATTGCATTGCATGGTTAGTAAAAACAAGACAATCTGGACTCTGATCTGCATGTTTGCTTTAAAAACAAACGCAATCTTTTTTGGGGCTTCCTCTGACACATCTTAGGGTGTCATTTTGAACACAACAATTTGCCAGTAAAAAACATCAGTTAGAATGTATTGTCCTGCATTGAGGAAATCTAACAGTTAAGAACTTTTGCATGTCAACAGCAATCTGTGCAATACGCTCTTCCCAAAGAACATTTCAATCTATTAAATCAATTGGATTGTATTACAGGGGGTTGGAGTTGACTCCCACATTCATAAAGTGACTCAGAGTAGAAGTAATGGTCTAAGATCAGTTTAGTCTTTTAGATCATAATGAATATCAGATTACACTGACAGGGGGGACCTGATCCTAGATCAGCTCTTTTTGGCCCTTTTTGGCTAACAGAGAACTACAATTCCGTTTGATATGAAGTGCCCATTTCTCCTAATCCATTTGTAGTTGATAGATTTAGAGTAATGGTAAATGGATAACTATAGTGTTATAAACAAGGGTTAGAGGTAAGAGGTACAGGGGCAAGGGTACAGCTACAAAGTCTTATACAAAGCCTAAAGAGCTGAATGAAATCCAAGAGATGAATAAACAGACACATTATTACAGTGATTATATGGATGAGAGCTCGATTCAATCAGATTCACGTTAGCCGACACCCGTATATCTGGTATTTTGACGATGTCGGAGGGGGAAGCGTTTTAGACCTGTCAAATCCACAAGCAGCTCCAGGTGTGGTGACACTGATGGTTTCTCAGAACTGATGGCTTCTACAGTTGTGGCGAGAGTACAGCATTTTAGCTAAGCCTAACCTTTTTCCAAACCTTAACCTAATTCTCCTAACCTGCTCATTTAATTCTCCTAACATGCTACTTTAATTCTCCTGCTACGATACAGCCAGTCATTTTTGTGCTTAATCAGAATAACATAGACCCAGCACAATGATCTAAGAGCTGGGGTGTGCAAAACCCTGCATGCTTTCTGTCACACATCCTAAACAATTTCCTGCCTTGAAAATGTTTTGAAATGCATAACCTGGTCAAACGAAACATAAAAACAACAAGGTAATAGGATTGGTGGACAATAGTTGACATGTTGTTGTTTAGGAGATTAGCTTTTATTTGTTCCATCCAAAGAGCAAAATAGATAGATAGGTAAGACTTGACTTCCTGGTTTTCTGAGGCTTGTCTGATACTTTGCTCTTCCAGTGTGTCGACAGCTGTAGAGGAAGTTACAGGACCTTCATTTACTGTTTCCCTTTAGAGAAATAATGTGTTGGTGGATGATCATGGAGTTGAGGAAAATAAACCTAGAGCACCAGTTGACTGTAGTTTATCAGTCCTCTGTTCTTTATGAGTAGGTTCTACAGGGCAACAACAACCTGACTCTGACTCCTATCAACCTGCCTCATTAGATGGATACAGACTGCATCACAAATGGCACTGTACCCTATATAGAACATTACTTGGTGTTCCATCTTTATCCAAAATGTTACCCTTTTCCCTATATAATGCACTACTTAGGGTGTCATTTTGAACACAGACATAGTCTACGACAATTTTCAAGTCAAAACCATCAGTTAGAATATTCTGTCCTGCACTGAGGAACTCTAACAGTTAAGGGGGAGGAGTGTGTGGGCCTAGATAGGGGTCAAATTCCTCTGACAACAAGGGGGCGGGATTGGATAAAAAATAACGGGGCACAAAGAGTTTAGGGGCGTTGGTGGTTTTGTTATAAATTTCGTCAAGGAAGTCAAAAGTAGACTATTTTAAAGAGTATCGAAGGTTCCAGAGATCTTAATAACATCCAACAGTTATGGCAGGTAAAACAAATATCATTGCATTGCATGGTTAGTAAAAACAAGACAATCTGGACTCTGATCTGCATGTTTGCTTTAAAAACAAACGCAATCTTTTTTGGGGCTTCCTCTGACACATCTTAGGGTGTCATTTTGAACACAACAATTTGCCAGTAAAAAACATCAGTTAGAATGTATTGTCCTGCATTGAGGAAATCTAACAGTTAAGAACTTTTGCATGTCAACAGCAATCTGTGCAATACGCTCTTCCCAAAGAACATTTCAATCTATTCAATCAATTGGATTGTATTACAGTAGGTTCAACAGTCTATTGCAAGACTGTTTACTCAAATGTTCTTTTCAGATGAAGAGGCCGTGCCCGGTGCAGAGGGTCCCCTTGTCACAGTGACTTTTCAGAGAACTTCTCACAAAAAACAGAAGTACCTGGAGTCTGAACCCAAAGCATTGGGGGTAAATCATCCTGAGCAAATACATGAAGTGTAGTCTGTGTAGTCTGGCAATCCATTTAAATGTCACTATAATGTATTATGATCTATGAAATGTTATTTAATCTATAGCTCATTTTACTTTACTTCTCTCTGTTCCTCTCCTCAGGTGGCTCAGATTGCTCTCAGTGTATTCTATATAAGTTCTGTCGTTGTCATGTTCACCAACAGCATGAGCATGATGATGGTTGAAGATTTAACACATGTCATTGGATCAGTGTTTGTGAGTGGCCACCATACATGTGCCCCCTGCACTCACTTGATTGATATTAAAAGACAAGCAAATGAAAGAGTTGAGTGTTGAGACTATGAGTTTGATGTGACTTTTACTGTTGTATTCTCTTCAGGTGATCATAGCTGGTAGTTTGGCCATAGCTGCACAGAATCTCCATCTTCCCACTGTAAGTTATGCAATGTGTAGGCGTAGATGTTCTTTGACAAAACAAGTGAGATATACTGTATCAGTGGCATTTATTCTGCTCTCAGTTGCTCTCCTCTCCTCCTGTCTCAGCTGAAGGCCTGTCTGGGGATGCAGGTAGTGGCCTGTGTAGCATCAGTGATCAACTTGATCATCTCTGTGTCAGACATGGCTGGACACAGACATGGTTATAGCTGCTGGAAATATGTTGAAATCAACAGCACTGATCACAATGATTCTTGCTATTCAATCACTGTGAGTATGTACAGACAATATGTCAGTATGTGTTGGAAATATTTCAATGTAAGTGGATATGGAGAAAGAGGATGTTCAAACTGGGATGATCATATTAGATGTTAAAGTGGGCTGAGATTGAGAATGTCCTATCAAATGTTACAAGCAAATATTACTTATCAAATGTGTAAAGAGGCAAATATGTCATACAATAGGAAAAAACATGACACAAAGTACACAATGCTCCAATTCTTTTCAACAGGATTCTACTGCACATTACTTTGCTGAGTTGGTCCTGATACAAACTGCTCTCATCGCTATCTCTGTCACGCTGGCTGCCTACTGCTGCAAGGTGGTCAACTGCTGCTCCCCGGGACAACGAATGGTGAGTCAGTGTAGAAATGGATCCTCTAGAATCAGAAACGGACTGGCCATAGGTCAATTCTGGCAAATGCCAGACGGATCCATTGGCCAGTGAGCCAGTCTAAATTGGGGTTTTATCACAGAATTATCATGATTTTTCTTATGATGGGAACAAAAAGGGAAAGAAAATGATCCAGTGAGTTGTAAATGCCCAGGCTAATTTCTAGTCCCATACAATCCATGCCTTCCTAGAACAGACATCACCTTGAAATGCGAAGTTCGGTTGGAGGCCAACCAATACTATGCTTGTGGTATGTCTAGAATGAGCTGAATGGCATTTTCTCATCATTTCAAATATTGTATTTGACCAGATACCGAACAGGTCATCTGAATTATCATCAGTGATTGAATGTTGTTTTAACATTAAGGTTATAATCTCTTAATTCAGTGTGTGAGTTCTCTCTTCTAGCCGGTGATCACACTCCAAGTCCCTCCTGCTCAGCAATGAGGAAAGATTCTGTGTGAGGACCAATCAAGACAAGAGATCCAGCCCTACTAACCAACCAGCAAAAACGTGTTATTCTTCCATCAACAAAAAATATTGTAGGCCTATATGTCTACACATACAATGAGTGCACAAAACATTAAGAACACTGTGCTTCCCACAGTTGTGTAAAGTTGGCTGGATGTCCTTTAGATGGTGGACCATTCTTGATACACACGGGAAACAATTTAGTGTGAAAAACCCAGCAGCGCAGCAGTTCTTGAGACAAACCGGTGCCCATTCACTCTCTGAAAGGTACACATACACAATACATGTCTCAATTGTCTCAAGGCTTAAAAATCCTTCTTGAACCTGTCTCCTTCCCTTCATTTACACGGACTTAAGTGTATTTAACAAGTGATATCAATAAGGGATCATTGCTTTCACCTGGATTAACCTGGTCAACCTATGTCATGGAATGAACAGGTGTTCATAATGTTTTGTGCACTCAGTGTAAGTCACACTGATGGATTTCTTTATGCAATGAAAAACAGTTTGACATGATGTAGCCTCATGTGAGTTACATATTATTAAGGGTCCTAGCAGATGCAGGAACCCTATTGTTCTGTTCGTGTTCTTGTTATATTTCCTGGGTCTTCCTCCTTTTGGTCAATATTTCCACAAGCAATTGTTAAAAAGTTGATCAATGGAGGGTTTATGAATGGCTTACAATTCACCAATAAAGTATACCCATTGGTTTACAACCGACTCGGCGGCTGTGTGGGTTAGAGCGCGATGTTTTCAACATTAGGGGGTTGGAGTTGACTCCCACATTCATAAAGTGACTCAGAGTAGAAGTAATGGTCTAAGATCAGTTTAGTCTTTTAGATCATAATGAATATCAGATTACACTGACAGGGGGGACCTGATCCTAGATCAGCTCTCCCTCTCAGAGACGATTTATGAATACGGGCCCAGAGGTTCAATTTATATTACAATGCCGCCCCTTTTTGGCTAACAGAGAACTACAATTCCGTTTGATATGAAGTGCCCATTTCTCCTAATCCATTTGTAGTTGATAGATTTAGAGTAATGGTAAATGGATAACTATAGTGTTATAAACAAGGGTTAGAGGTAAGAGGTACAGGGGCAAGGGTACAGCTACAAAGTCTTATACAAAGCCTAAAGAGCTGAATGAAATCCAAGAGATGAATAAACAGACACATTATTACAGTGATTATATGGATGAGAGCTCGATTCAATCAGATTCACGTTAGCCGACACCCGTATATCTGGTATTTTGACGATGTCGGAGGGGGAAGCGTTTTAGACCTGTCAAATCCACAAGCAGCTCCAGGTGTGGTGACACGGATGGTTTCTCAGAACTGATGGCTTCTACAGTTGTTTCGAGAGTACAGCATTTTAGCTAAGCCTAACCTTTTTCCAAACCTTAACCTAATTCTCCTAACCTGCTCATTTAATTCTCCTAACATGCTACTTTAATTCTCCTGCTACGATACAGCCAGTCATTTTTGTGCTTAATCAGAATAACATAGACCCAGCACAATGATCTAAGAGCTGGGGTGTGCAAAACCCTGCATGCTTTCTGTCACACATCCTAAACAATTTCCTGCCTTGAAAATGTGTTGAAATGCATAACCTGGTCAAACGAAACATAAAAACAACAAGGTAATAGGATTGGTGGACAATAGTTGACATGTTGTTGTTTAGGAGATTAGCTTTTATTTGTTCCATCCAAAGAGCAAAATAGATAGATAGGTAAGACTTGACTTCCTGGTTTTCTGAGGCTTGTCTGATACTTTGCTCTTCCAGTGTGTCGACAGCTGTAGAGGAAGTTACAGGACCTTCATTTACTGTTTCCCTTTAGAGAAATAATGTGTTGGTGGATGATCATGGAGTTGAGGAAAATAAACCTAGAGCACCAGTTGACTGTAGTTTATCAGTCCTCTGTTCTTTATGAGTAGGTTCTACAGGGCAACAACAACCTGACTCTGACTCCTATCAACCTGCCTCATTAGATGGATACAGACTGCATCACAAATGGCACTGTACCCTATATAGAACATTACTTGGTGTTCCATCTTTATCCAAAATGTTACCCTTTTCCCTATATAATGCACTACTTAGGGTGTCATTTTGAACACAGACATAGTCTACGACAATTTTCAAGTCAAAACCATGAGTTAGAATATTCTGTCCTGCACTGAGGAACTCTAACAGTTAAGGGGGAGGAGTGTGTGGGCCTAGAGAGGGGTCAAATTCCTCTGACAACAAGGGGACGGGATTGGATAAAAAATAACGGGGCACACAAACAGTTTAGGGGCATTGGTGGTTTTGTTATGAATTTCGTCAAGGAAGTCAAAAGTAGACTATTTTAAAGATTATCGAAGGTTTCAGAGATCTTAATAACATCCAACAGTTATGGCAGGTAAAACAAATATCATTGCATTGCATGGTTAGTAAAAACAAGACAATCTGGACTCTGATCTGCATGTTTGTATTAAAAATAAAATCAATCTCATACCAGAACATTTGCATGTGAACAGAAATCGTCTCAATATGCTTTTCCCAAAAAACATTGCAGTAGGTTCAGCAGTCAAGGGGTCAAGGGGTCTGAATACTTTCCGAATGCACTGTAAATGCTAAAGTGATGCTTATATTAGATATTAAAGACGGCTGATATTGAGAATTTCCTATGAAATGCTACATGCAAATATTACTTATTGGATGTGTAGAGGCAACTACACAATATATATAAAAGTACAGTGTGTGGACACCCCTTCAAATTAGTGGATTTGGCTATTTCGGCCACACTTGTTGCTGACAGCTGAATAAAATACGAGCACACTGCCATGTAATCTCCATAGACAAACATTGGCAGTAGAATGGCTTTACTGAAGAGTTCAGTGACTTTCAATGTTGCACCGTCATAAGATGCCACTTTCGAAGTCAGTACGTCTAATTTCTGCCCTGTTTAAACTGTCCGTCAACTGAAAGTGCTGTTAATTTGAAGTGGAAATATCTTGGAGCAAAAATGGCACAGCCGCAAAGTGGTAGGCCACACAAGCTCACAGGATGGGACCTCCGAGTGCTGAAACACATAGTGGGTAAAAATGGTCTGTCCTCAGTTGCAACACTCACTGCAGAGATCCAAACTGCCCCTGGAAGAAACTCAGCACGAGATCTGTTCATCAGGAACTTCATGAAATGGGTTTCCATGGCGAGCATCCGCACACAAGCCAAAGATCGCTATGTACAATGCCAAGCGTCGGCTGGAGTGGTGTAAAGCGCGCCGCCGTTGGATTCTGGAGCATTGGAAACGCGTTCTCTGGAGTGATGAATCACACTTCACCATCTGGCAGTCCGATGAACGAATTTGGGTTTGGTGGATGCCAGGAGAACGCTACCTGCCCCAATGCATAGTGTTAACTATAATGTTTAGTGGAGGAGGAATACTAGTCTGGGTCTGTTTTTCATTTTTTGGGGCTAGGCCCCTTAGTACCAGTGAAGCGACATTTAACACTACAGCATACAATTACATTCCAGATGATTCTGTTCTTCCAACTTTGTGTCAAAAGTTTGGGGAAAGCCCTTTTCTGTTTCAGCATGACAATGCCCTCATGCACAAAGCAAGGTCCATACAGAAATGGTTTGTTGAAATCGGCGTGGAAGAACTTGACTGTCCTGCACAAAGCCCTGACCTCAACCCCATCGAACTCCTTTGGGATGAATTGGAACGCCGACTGCAAGTCATGCCTAATCGCCTAACATCAGTGCCCGACCTCACTAATGCTCTTGTGGCTGAATGGATGCAAGTCCTTGCAGCAATGTAGTTCTACATCTAGTTGAAAGCCTTCCCAGAAGAGTGAAGGCTGTTATAGCAGTAAAGAGGGGACCAACTCCATATTAATACCTATGATTTGGAATGAGGTATCCACATACTTTTGGTCATGTAGTGTATGTCATACAATGGGAAAGAAAACACGAAAGAAAGTACACAATGCTCCAATTCTTGTCAACAGAATTCTGTTATACATTACTTTGCTGAGTTGGTCCTGATACATACTGCTCTCATCGCTATCTCTGTCACGCTGGCTGCCTACTGCTGTAAGGTGATCAACTGCTGCTCCCCGGGACAATGAATGGTGAGTCAGTGTAGAAATGGATTCTCTAGAATCAGAAACAGACTGGCCATAGTCAGATCTGACAAATGCCAGATGGGTCCATTAGCAAATAGGCCCATCTAAATTGCTTTTGGGTTTTGGTGCAGAATTTTGGGTTTTGGTGCAGAATTTTCATGATTTGGTTTATGATGAGGACAACAAGGGGATTTTTTCCCTCCAATTTCATGCAGTCCATCCCTGCTTACAATAGACATCACCTTGAAATGCAAAATTTGGTTGGAGACCTACCAATACTATGCCTGTGGTGTGTCTAGAATGGGCTGAGTGGCCTTTTCTCATCATTCAAATATTGTATTTGATCAGATAATCTGAATTATCATCAGTAATGGAATGTTGTTATAACATGACTGTTATAATGTCTTAATTGAAGGTGATCAAGGAGGTCCAAGTCCCTCCTGCTCAGCAATGAGGAGAGATTCTGTGTGAGGACCTATTAAGACATGCAATCCAACCCCCTAACCAACCAGCAAAAGCATTATACTTGTCTTATACTTCCGTCAACTGACACATTGTAGGCCTATATGCCTACACGTATGTCAGACCGATGGATGTGTTATTTTTATTAAAAACTGCTTGGAATGGTGTAGCCTAATGTGAGTTATATTTTAATATGGGTCCTAGCAGGTTGGTGGAACTGTGATGGAAAACATTTTGTTTGTGCTTTTCTATAAACCAATTTCTGTGTTCATGCAAGTGACAGATTAAACTAATCCTCACTATCAGTATGTGCATTTTGGCAGTACGCCCAGAACCTTGTTTAGAGAAAGGGAAATCTCAGTTTCAAGGTCTCAGCTTAGAGAGAAGAAGCCTTGTGAGGTATTGGTCTGTCACATGCATGACCCAGTATTGGTTGTCACATGAATGAAGCAAACATTATTTATGAATGATGAATAAGCTAAATCATGCAAATCTAACTTTTCAGTATATAAGGGAACTAATATATAACTAATATATCTAACGGGACTGCCCGTTAGAGCTCACTTCAGACCGGTACTTTATGCATCTAAGTTTGACTGTGTCCTCTCCAACTTGCTGATAATACAGACTGATTCATTTATAATTGACTGAGTGATAAAAGAGTGATTAATTTATAATCCATGTGTAAGAATTTACACAACAGAAACCCTACATTATGATCTATGGAGGGTTTCTAAATAAAGGATATCCTATAGGGGTTTGAACAGGCTATGTGGGTTAGAGCATGGTGCTGGCAACACCAGGGGGTTGGAGTTGATTCCCACATGGACCACATACTGAATGTAAGTATCACTGGAAATTGTAATGTAAGTACCTTTAGATACAGTGCCTTCGGAAAGTATTCAGACTCCTTGTGTCACGGGTGTGATGTAGGGTGGGCATTCTATTTTTTGTTTTCTAGGTTTCTTTATTTCTATGTTTTGGCCGGGTATGGTTCTCAATCAGGGACAGCTGTCTATCGTTGTCTCTGATTGGGAATCATACTCAGGTAGCCCTTTTTCCCTCTTTTCAGTGTGGGTAGTTAACTTTGTTAGAGGCACTATAGCCCTGTTAAGCTTCACAGTTGTTTATTTCTTTCTTGTTTTATTGGCAACATTTTAAATAAAAAGAGAAAATGTACGCTCACCACGCTGCACTTTGGTTCACTTCTTTTGACGGCCGTGACAGAACTACCCACCGCCAAATAACCAAGCAGCATGGTAAAGAGGACTCCTGGACATGGGAGGAGATCCTGAACGGTAAGGGACCCTGGAGGCAGGCTGGGGAGTATCGCTGTCCGAGGGAGGAGATGGAAGCAGCTAAGGCAGAGCGTCGGCGATATGAGGAGGCAAGTCAGCGAAGCAGGCACAAGAGGCAGCCCCCCCAAAAAATTGGTGGGGGCACACGGGGAGATTGGCGGAGTCGGAGTTTAGACCTGAGTCAACTCCGCGTGCTTACCGTGGGGAGCATGTGACTGGTCAGGCACCGTGTTACTGGGTGATGCGCACGGTGTCTCGAGTGATCATTCTCATGCCGGTGTGCTCTGTGCCAGCATCCCGCATTTGCCGGGTGGAAGTGGGCATCCAGCTAGAATGGGTTGTGCCAGCTCTGCGCTCGAGACCGCCAGTGCTCTTTCACGGCCCAGTGTATCCGATGCCCGCCCCACGCACCAGGCCTCCTGTGTGTCTCTCCAGCCCACTGAGTCCTGTGCCTGCTTCAAGGACCAGGCCTCCTGTGTGTCTCCCCAGCCTGGTGAGTCCCTGTGCCTGCACCCAGGAAGAATCCTCCAGTGATGATCCAGGGCAAGAAGCCTCAAGTGATGATCCATGGCACGAAGCCTCCACTGATGATCCATGGCAAGAAGCCTCCAGTGATGATCCATGGCAAGAAGCCTCCAGTAATGATCCATGGCAAGAAGCCTCCAGTGATAATCCATGGCAAGAAGCCTCCAGTGATGATCCATGGCAAGAAGCCTCCAGTGATGATCCATGGCAAGAAGCCTCCAGTGATGATCCATGGCAAGAAGCCTCCAGTGATAATCCATGGCAAGAAGCCTCCAGTGATGATCCATGGCAAGAAGCCTCCAGTGATGATCCATGGCAAGAAGCCTCCAGTGATGATCCATGGCACGAAGCCTCCAGTGATGATCCATGGCACGAAGCCTCCAGTCTGGGGCCCGCAGCGAGGGTGCCCAGTCCGGGGCCCGCAGCGAAGGTGCCCAGTCGGGGGCCCGCAGCGAGGGTCCCCAGTCTGGAGCCAGCAACGAGGGTCCCCAGTCCGGGGCCCGCAGAGAGGGTCCCCAGTCCGGGGTCGTCGGCGTGGGTCCCCACACCAGAGGCGCCACCAAAGCGGGGTGAGCCATAGGTGGATCAGGGTCTACGTCCCACACCAGAGCTGCCACCAAAGCAGACAGATGCCCACCCGGACCCTCCCCTATAGGTTCAGGTTTTGCGGCCAGAGTCCGCACTTTTGGGGGGGTACTGTCACGCCCTGACCTTAGAGAGACGTTTTATTTCTCTATTTGGTTAGGTCAGGGTGTGATGTGGGGTGGGCATTCTATTTTTTGTTTTCTAGGTTTCTTTATTTCTATGTTTTGGCCGGGTATGGTTCAAAATCAGGGACAGCTGTCTATCGTTGTCTCTGATTGGAAATCATACTTAGGTAGCCCTTTTACCCTCCTTTCAGTGTGGGTAGTTATCTTTGTTAGTGGTACTATAGCCATGTTATTTTAAGCTTCACGTTTGTTTCTTTCTTTCTTGTTTTGTTGGCGACATTTTAAATAAAAAGAGAAAATGTACGCTCACCACGCTGCACTTTGGTTCACTTCTTTTGACGGCTGTGACTTTTTCCACATTTTGTTATGTTGTAGCCTTATTCAGCAACTAGCTGTCACAGTCCATGTTTATCAAACTTCAAATTTCAAGGTTGCTTCAAATGTCAAATGTACAAGTATTTACTGTTAAATTTAGTCTTTAACCCTCAAATTTTTAAGGCTAGGTATCAGGTTTCAGGTTTCAGGTTAGACCCAAGTGCACACTGTTGAAGTAACAAAGTTTATTGCAACAACAGGGGCAGGCAAACGACAGGTAAAGGCAGGCAGGGGTTGATAATCCAGAGTAGCGGAAAAGGTACAGGACGGCAGGCAGGCTCGCTTGGTTAAGTTGAACAAACAAGACAGACTCGCGCTGACAGAGAAAACACAGGTATAAATACCCTGGGGATAAGTGGCAGTCAGACATGGTTTTAACTCTAGACACAGGAATGGTAGGACAAATATGGAGGGTATGGGGCAACAGAGGACAAACAGCAGAGGGGCTAATGATCTTGAAGTGGGGGGGAAAGGTCTCGGCTTCTGGGGTAGTAGCCGTGGCACTATAGCGGTGTGCCTCCCTCGTTGCGGGCCCCAATCTGGGCACCCTCGTTGCGGGCCCCGGTCTGGGCAAACTCGTTGCGGGCCCCGGACTGGGCACCCTCGTTGCGGGCCCCGGTCTGGGCACCCTCGTTGCGGGCCCCGGACTGGAGAACGTTGCTGGAGACTCTGGACTGGAGACCGTCGCTGGAGACTCCAGACTGGGGACCCTCACTGATGGGAGGAGACGTATAGACAGGTGCCTGACTAGTCACTCTCTCCCCACGGTAAGCACGGGGAGTTGGCTCAGGACTATAACCTGATTTCGCCAATCTCCCCATGTGCCCCGCCAAAACATTTTTTGAGGGCTGCCTCTCGTGCCTGCTTCGCTGACTTGCCTCCTCATATCGCCGCCGCTCTGCTTTAGCTGCCTCCAGTTCCTCCCTTGGACAGCGATACTCCCCAGCCTGCCTCCAGGGTCCCTTACCGTCCAGGATCTCCTCCCATGTCCAGGAGTCCTCTTTACCACGCTGCTTGGTCCTTTGGTGGTGGGAAGTTCTGTCACGGCCATCGAAAGAACTGGACCAAAGCGCAACTTGGTGAGCGAACATTTTTCCTTTATTTAAAATGACGCCAACAATACAATAAACCATACAAAACGACCGTGAAGCTTAAGGGCTATAGTGCCACAAACAAAAACAACTTCCCACACAGAAAGGAGGGAAAGGGCTACCTAAGTATGGTTCCCAATCAGAGACAACGATAGACAGCTGTCCCTGGTTGAGAACCATACCCGGCCAAAACAAAGAAATACAAAAACATAGAAAATAGAACATAGAATGTCCACCCAAATCACACCCTGACCAAACCCAAAATAGAGACATAAAAAGCTCTAAGGTCAGGGTGTGACATCTAGGGCCTTGAAGATGGATGGCAAGTTGTCACTTGCTATGCTATGCCACTGCTATGTCAATACCATGCCCTTCCAATGCACTCAAAATCATTTCAGAAATGTCACTGCCTGTCTTTCTAGCAAAGTCTTTAAGTTCAAGAAAACGTTCCGTTATTTCACCTGTTCCCTGAACTTTATCTTTGTGTACATATCTCACCAATAATACATTTTGCTCAGCAAGGGAAATGTCTGGAGTTGCATCACATATAACCGAGTAATAGATTGCATCTTCTCTTTCATAAAGTATTGTTTTCAAAACCCTTTGACCACATATTCCTATCAACTCGTTTTGGCTCTCAGGGCTGAAGTAATAAGTCAGTTGTGTTCACTATTAAGTTTCATTAAATAGTACCCGCAAAACACGAGTCTCAACGTCAACGGTGAAGAGGCGACTCCGGGATTCTGGCCTTCTAGGCAGAGTTCCTCTGTCCAGTGTCTGTGTTCTTTTACCCTTCTTAATCTATTATTTTTATTGGTCAGTCTGAGATATGGCTTTTTCTTTGCAACTCTGTCTAGAAGGCCAGCATCCCGGAGTCGCCTCTTCACTGTTGACGTTGAGACTGGTGTTTGGCGGGGACTATTTAATGAAGCTGCCAGTTGAGGACGTGTGAGGCATCTGTTTCTCAAACTAGACACTCTAATGTACTTGTCCTCTTGCTCAGTTGTGCACTGAGTCCTCCCACTCCTCTTTCTATTCTGGTTAGAACCCATTTGCGCTGTTCTGTGAAGGGAGTAGTACACAGAGTTGTACGAGATCTTCAGTTTCTTGGCAAATTCTCACATGGAATAGCCTTCATTTCTCAGAACAAGAATAGACTGTCTAGTTTCAGAAGAAAGTTCTTTGTTTCTGGCCATTTTGAGCCTGTAATCAAACCCACAAATGCTCCAGATACTCAACTAGTCTAAAGAAGGCCAGTTTTATTGCTTCTTTAATCAGTACAACAGTTTTCAATTGTGCTAACGTAATTGCAAAAGGGTTTTCTAGTGATCAATTTGCCTTTTAAATTGATAAACTTGGATTAGCTAACACAACAAACACAGTGATGGTTGCTGACAATGGGCCTCTGTACGCCTGTATAGATATTCCCTTAAAAATAGATATTCCCTGTTTCCAGCTACAATAGTCATTTACAACATTAACAATAAGTAAGTACCCAAATTATCATTGAGTAGCTAAAGTAGTTTTAAATGCATAATGTGAGGGACCTGACATTATTCTGCTAGGTCCTAGGAGATTGTCATACCCAATAATATATGCTGTAGTGGTATAATGCAACCACTTGAGGGAACTGTTGTGTAAATTAGAGCACGCTATCTGTTGACGAGACTGGACTGAGGCCCTTTCATCCGTCACTTCCTATTATCTGTCTGCTTCAAACCTTCTACAGAACTCATTCACAGAAATGACTGATGCACAAATGATCAGATATAGGGATGTTTTTTTCACCCACATCATAACTCTGTCTGCAGGGTTCACTGTGATCATTTACCAAGACATTTAGCCAGTTAATTGCCATTCATCTAAATTGGGAAATCATTTGACATGAGACGATGATCCATTGACTGTGTTTTGACAACTCATTCTAAATAAAACAGCTCAGGTAGAAATTGTAATGCTGTTTCCTCCAACAACAATAAAATACTACAATTGTTATGAATACTAACAGTATGCAGTGGAGGTGTGGGAGAAATAAATAGTTTAGCCATTGGGAGCATGTATCTATTCATCATGTTCACATGCTGTGTTTCTGATGTAATCTCATAAAAACACAACCATGGAAACAGCAGCATTCTGATTGCCATCTACTCCTCATGCATTCTTTGATCTGAGAAATGAAATATCAGCGGAACATTTTTTGAGGGGGGAAATGTCTGTTGTTGTATTATTATTATATTATTATTATTGTTTCCTCCTGTGTGCCATGATTAGTTCATTCTGTTTTTCATTATGTTCTGAGGGCGAAATCTTCAAAAGTCAGACAAAGGAAGTATGTAATGAAAGGCAGACTGGGTGATTTTAAAGTCAGTTTCTTCCTAAATATGACAAGGACACAATCCTACCACAGGGAGTAGCAGAGTGTCACACAGTTGTCTTTATCCAACCAGCACAGCATAGTTATTGCTCTATCTAATGTTCTGTGATATGAACTAGGGGTTGTGGCCTGGTCTGAGTCAATTTCAATTCAATTGTACACTGTGCTTTTGTAACCATTCATTTAACCCCGTCTGACCACGGGCATGAATATCTGTGACCATTTAATAAAAGGTTGCTTGTTTATTGTGAATTCCTGGATGTGGTACGTACAGATGTTATTGTGTTGTTCATACACAGTCTTTGCATTTTCTAAATGATGCACTGTGACTGTTGACACAGCTCTATGATTTGTGTCAAAATGTAGAAAGCAGACAAAATACATCTTATAGAGTAATATACAGCATTTCTTCTTCTCTTATAGCTGAAAGTATACCCATTCCAGGAGCAATGATGCGAGCCAAGTCTCTACAGAGTACAGACCATTCCTACTAATTTCCTCCCTCAGTGATGAGGTGATTTTTGGGTCTGTATGGGTCTCCAACGGTGCGGGACAACTTCTTGAATCTTGCCCAGACGTATAATAATGTTTTTCACAGATATGTTATAGAGAGTCTGGCTACATTGTGTGTCTGATGATTAAGGGGTGGAAAAACAATCCCCAAATTGTTTGGAGTCTATACAGTCCTGCTGATATCATCTTGGTGCTAATTGTATCTCTCATGCCAATTAGAAATCTCTGAACAAACAAACAGGGTGTCAGATGACAGAATAGTTAGGATCAAGTGGTCACTGTTATGCTTGTTCTTTAGTGTAAAAAGATAGTAAGGACTAGTGTCTGGTGCAAATGTCTTGACACACCAGTCACCACCAAGCTCCTATGCTCTAGGTCATTGGTTGTAATGAAAGGTCAAACTGATGTTGATCTGACGATGTGGTGCAGGCCTGTGAGCTCGGCAATGGACACCCAGTGACAGACTGACATGTCTATGAACAGCCAAGCCTGGGACTCCTTCATATATGTACTGTAGCCTCTGGCTTGTTCTAACCACAGTATGTATCCAGCTACATACAGATCCCTGGACCTGAGCAATGGACCAGTAAAGGGGAATCAAGACAGCGATGGGACTCCAAGTTTCTATGGTCCTCCAGATCACCCTGTGAAAGAGAAGGAGAGAGAGAAAGAGGGGGATTTTAGAGGTAGATAATGTTCATTTCTCCACAATACCCACAGAGAGCCCCAGCCAAACCCGACATGGCGGAAATGTTCATCAGCATGTGGTTTATTGGACATTAAAGTAAGGTCCTGCTCCATATGGACTCAATTCAGCTCCCTGAGCTGCACTAAAGCGGCTGCAAAGCACTAAATAACTTAACTCCACACAGCCATTTTAACCTGATGGCTATGAATAATATAGCACAGCCCAGCCATTGCAGGCTTATGGCAGTGAATAACATAGTTCAGCACAGTTGTTTCATCATCATGCATTTTTCTGCTCTTAAGATATCAAAAACATGTGGTGAGCTTGACGTTAGGCCAGGTGCATTGAGTGTGCATGTAATGTGGTAGAAAAAAATGTAGGCTAGGAGTTGTTTTGAATACTAAGATATTGAAATACAAGATGTATGATTGTGGATGTGACTGCAAAATAAATCTGGACCGCTCTTGCTTTGTGCTTGGTGTTAGATCAGTTAGACAAGGATAGGACTGGAAGGGTAGAGTAGGTCCATCCAGAACCTGGTAGGATCAGTCACAGAGACATTCTCTATTTCCTTATCAGTGTTTGGACAGGAATGTACTGTAGGCTATCTCTGACTGGTACCTATTACTACCGGTCTGTAAATTGGCTCCATGGTTCCTTAGCCATCATCAGTAGCTGTATATGTCAAGCGGCCATCTTTCTTTTATTTTCTTTCTCCGAGTGCACTGTGAGGTCAGAGTATGCATCATCATATTAAACTTCATGGACTGCTGAAATTCATTGGTTCTTTAAATCCCTGCGCTGAGAACTTGTGGTGTGTTGATAAAAATACAACCATTAAATACAGTGTAGAGGGTCCTCACTCAAAAAAGAGAGTTGAGCTCTGCTGAAATTCATGGAAATCTGGAAGATTAAATCTAAGGTGTGTGTGTAAATCAAAATGATAACAGCTTCCCTAGACAGAGTAACTAAGCCACTCTAATGAGAGCGAGAGGGGGATGGAAGATACAGGGGGTACATTATTCTCCCAGTCAAATTATGGAGAGGTTAATTGGCAACAGGCTTTGCTGTAATAATGGTAAGAATGGGAGACTGGTTTTCTGTCTCTTATTGACTCGTATGTTGATAAGATTGGTGTCCAATTAGTCAGTTCTCTCCAAGGCCGGTGAGCGAGGAACTTAAAAGAAGAACCTCTTTAAAGAGAACAGAGCAAGGATGTGTGTGTGTGTGTGTGTGTGTGTGTGTGTGTGTGGCTGCAAGTGTGGGTGTCAATCGGGATTTAATTGACAGGAAGATTAAAGCTCACATCTGAGAGACGAAGGAGCTTTTTTCGGGCGCCAGCAAAGTCGAAAACAGAAGGAGAGTCTGGTCTCCTCTCCAGTGCCTGCCTGGCCGAGGTTTGGGGTGCGGTGGGCACGGCCGCTCAAGGTTAGCACTGGGGCCCCCGCTGAGCGCGTGCTGTCTGAGATGGGTCCTACTTGTTGGACATTCATTATCAAACTCTGTTTGCTCCTTTCATCTGCAGCACTCAACGTAAACTACAGAGGCACCTTGCAGCTTGACATCTCTCCATTCATGCTGTACCTTTAACAGCATGCTGCCACTTCAAAGAGGAAGAACTGCCTTTGATGTTGCAAAAAGAAAGAACCTCAATGATCTACTAAAACCAATGCAGCAACTTTTTGGAGGGAGCAGGCTGGCTGCTATTCATCTCCAACTAGCTCACTGTCTTTGAGTTGTTCTTCTTAATGTCCAACCTCTGTTCTGTTCTTCCTGTCCATGGCAAGTCCTTTCTTTGCAGATCCAGCAAACACAGAAAACCCACGTTAGCATTCTTTAGAGACAAGACACCAGAGCAGGTGGTTAATTCAATGCAAAGGGCTTTATTGGCATGGGAAACATATGTTTACATTGCCAAAGAAAGTGAAGTAGATAATAAAATATACAAAATAAACAGTAAACATTACACTCACAAAAGTTCCAAAGGAATAGAGACATTTCAAATGTCATATTGTGTCTCTGTCTGTTTCTTCCATAATCTAAGTGTATTTCTCCTCACACTGCTGTAATCATATTAGTGTCTGCCCTACAACCTAACCTACACAATTTGATTGTTAAATTTTTTTTAACCTAAAACAGTCACAATGCAGACTATTTCAATCATCATACTCAGTCATAAAATAGTTACTGATTACATGCAATGCCAGCTTGCGGTATATAATAAGTTGCTCCAGTATCCAGTAATGATGCCATGTAACAGGAAATACACATGGCGTGCACAGACACAAACGCACACCCTCGTCCATCTGGGACCAATCTAAACCAGTTGTTTCCTTTGAATCCAATGTTGTAGTAATTTGCAGTTTTTTCAAAGGATCTGTAAGCTTGTGGAAATGACAAATGTGTTTTTGTTTTTCCTGTTTGTGACAGACGAGGAGCCTTTAAATCTGATGCAGAAATCACAGATATAAAAGGAGAAAGTAGGCGTTCTTCTTGACTGGCTTGCAGCCATCTTTAACCTAAAACATTGCTGGGAAATTGGTCAAAAGGCCAGTTTGTTGGCCATGTGTGTAGACTGCAGACCCTCACTCCTGGGAAGATGGAGCAGGGAGGCAGGGCAGGCTGGATTACTAGAGGTTGGGGTTGTGAAGGCTAGGCCACCCCTTCCACCCCTCCCACCAGCCAACCAGACCTCAACACACAGACAACAAGTGCATCTACATTGATTTTCCGCTTTGATCTGTGTGCTGAGATCTGTTGATTTTTTTCTTTTTCAAATCAAGAGTAATTTCCAATCTAAAAGCGGCAATTACAGTCTGTTGGATATAAAAGGCCTGAAGCTACTGGCACCCTTCATCCTCCATCCACCCAGACACTGAATAATTCACCACAGCAGAGTTCATTAGCAATCAGGCTTCCTCCATTACAAACATATCCTTAGTGGCTGGAAAATCCAACGGCAAGCAAACCTGTGGAAATGTTATTATTACTGTACTGACTCACTGACTGAGTCTCCTGGCATGAGAACACCTGGACCATTTAGTTAGTACTGTGACGATTGGGCGCTTAATTTTCATACTGATTAAACATCTATCATCCTCTTGCATTAAAATATTATGAATTTAGAGAAAAGTGTATTCTGATTGTTTAAAGGCAGAAAATTCATTGTGATTTGAAAACGTTCACATACTGCACCTTTGGTCCAAAGACATTAAGAAATGACGTCAACTCCCTTTCTGTGAGTTACAGCTAAGCGTGTGCTCAGAGCTGGAGAACAGGTACCGGCTATTTAAAAAATATATATATATTATTTCACCTTTATTTAACCAGGTAGGCTAGTTGAGAACAAGTTCTCATTTACAACTGCGACCTGGCCAAGATAAATCAAAGCAGTGCGACACAAACAACAACACAGAGTTACACATAAACAAACATACAGTCAATAATACAATAGAAAAAGTCTATATACAGTGAGTGCAAATGAGGTAAGATAAGGGAGGTAAGGCAATAAATAGGCCATAGTGGCAAAATAATTACAATATAGCAATTAAACACTGGAGTGATAGATGTGCAGAAGATGAGTGTGCAAGTAG
Organism: Oncorhynchus tshawytscha; assembly: GCF_018296145.1. Lineage (NCBI taxonomy): Eukaryota > Metazoa > Chordata > Actinopteri > Salmoniformes > Salmonidae > Oncorhynchus > Oncorhynchus tshawytscha. The sequence continues at coordinate 70,144,361 of NC_056440.1, read as the reverse complement.
AGATACTGGGGTGCAAAGGAGCAAAATAAATAAAATAAATAACAGTATGGTGATGAGGTAGTTGGATGGGCTATTTACAGATGAGCTATGTACAGGTGCAGTGATCTGTGCGCTGCTCTGACAGCTGGTGCTTAAAGCTAGTGAGGGAGCTATGAGTCTCAAGCTTCAGTGATTTTTGCAGTTTGTTCCAGTCATTGGCAGCAGAGATCTAGAAGGAAAGGTGGCCGAACGAGGAATTGGCATAGGGGATGACCTGTGAAACATACCTGCTGGAGCGCGTGCTATGGGTGGGTGTTGCTATGGTGACCAATGAGCTGAGATAAGGCGGGGCTTTACCTAGTGAAGACTTATAGATGACCTGGAGCCAGTGGGTTTGGCAACGAATATGAAGCGAGGGCCAGCCAACGAAAGCATACAGGCCGCAGTGGTGGGTTGTATATAGGGCTTTGGTGACAAAATGGATGGCACTGTGATAGACTGCATCCACTTTGCTGAGTAGAGTGTTGGAGGCTATTTTGTAAATGACGTTGCCGAAGTTGAGGATTGGTAGGATAGTCAGTTTTACGAGGGTATGTTTGGCAGCATGAGTGAAGGATGCTTTGTTGCGAAATAGGAAGCCAATTCTAGATTTAATTTTGGATTGGAGATGCTTAATGTGAGTCTGGAAGGAGAGTTTACAGTCTAACCAGACACCTATATATTTGTAGTTGTCCACATATTCTAATTCAGAACTGTCCAGAGTTGTGATGCTGGCCGAGCGAGCAGGTGTGGGCAGCGATCGGTTGAAGAACCTAACCTTGTCCCAGGCTAATTGCTAACGAGCCGGCTGGTGGATGAGGCTAGGTCAGGGCTAACAGTGATGACCCACGATCAACACTGTAGGATCAGAGATGATCACCACACACATACACACCACACCCACTGAGTGATTACAGGGACGGCTGTTTAATCCATTCAATTGTCATCTCATCAAATGTTTTAACAAGTGAGTCCCGTTGCAAATGTCAACAGACAGCGAAAAGTGATATTCAGTGCCAGTGACTGATTACACGGGCAGACGGATTTAACTTTAGCACTTTGTCAGCTCCTTAATTCAATGAACTTGACAATTATTGAAGTGGCTTTATTTTTTACCCTTTCTTTTCTACACATGAAAGGCTGCCACACTAATTAGCTTTCATTCTTTTTCTTCTCTCTTTTTTCATGCTCTTGAATCGGCAGAAACCGGCATATTCCAATAATTTGCATTATCCTGTGAATCTGGGCTTTGAAGTTATGATATGCTGTAAGAAATAGGGGCCCACTTATCCTGCATGAAAAACATTTCAAAGCCCATAAATACGCTGGAACAGATGTACATTATCATTGGATTTGCTTTTTTCTCTTTGCTCCTGTATTGGTAATAGACTACCTCGTGTCCTTCTCATCCTTAGCGTTTAGCATCTCGTCTCTACAGAAGCTAGCACCCCACTGGGCCAATCCGCACTTCAAAGCTCTCACTGCCTATCTGCTGGAGACAAAGAGAACACATATGGCAGCCTCTCATTTTCCACAATATCATTGCTCTCCTGATTTTGGCAACAACAAGACAGGGTTCATCTCCACCCTCTCCCAACACCCCCACCTCCTCACACCCGACTCCCACTCACATTGCTCAACTACACACAATCTTTTCACATAGTGTCATCTTTAAAATAACTGATCTCAGTGATTTTTAAATTGAACTCTGGGGTCAAAAAAAGCAAAAGAGGTTCTCTTGGTATTCACACTGCTCTTGAATTTGAATGAGGACTCAATTCTTTTGCAGGTTCACTTCACCTATTTTGTGGTCCGAGTCCCCTTTGCATATCATTCACATTGCTATGTTTAGAAAGGAACCAAGATCTTTTTCCAACATTCACTCAATACATTCTGGGTTTTTACAAAGTGCAGGACAAGCCCTTCCATCAGAATGTGTTATCGGACAGCTAGATATACCTACTTACATTTTGGAAGCTAATAGATTGCATTTAGTTAAAAGATGACACATAATTATAATCAGAAAATAATAACAGAATAAATAGCAGAAGAATACCTGCAGATTAAAAACCAGTTGAATGTAACTAAATGTAATCTATGTAATTGTTTATCATGAGACCATACTAATGCTGCATATCTAAGAAAGGTTCAAATCGGACTTCTCTGGTAACAAATAGTTATAAATTGCTGAGGTTTAGTCACTTTTGAGGACACAAGCTCAAGTACACCGTGCAAATATGAAATCTGTTATATGATGTGTTTCCTATTCAACAAATCTGTATGAATAAGGCTTGACATAACTTGCATGCTTTCTAAATATAGTATAATCAAATTATACAATGACTAACTATAAGAGTTCACCTTCCTTATAACTGTAAAATACATCTTTATGTATTTAGTGATAGAGAGAATGTGCATATTTTCTAAAGGTCTCTCGATCAAAACATCTTCCCCCAAGCGAAAATGTTGGTTGGAACCAATACCAGAACAAAGCAGGTCCTCAAAACAGGGGACTTTACATTTAAGAGGTGTAATGCTGTAATTGAAAATCAATATCCAAAAACAGCACACGTTTTTGTGGCACCACTGTGAGGGGTTATGGCAGGGGAAACAGTGTTGCAGTAGTCTAGTGTGAGGGGTTATGTTAGGGGAAACAGTGTTGCAGTAGTCTAGTGTGAGGGGTTATGTTAGGGGAAACAGTGTTGCAGTTGTCTAGTGTGAGGGGTTATGGCAGGAGAAACAGTGTTGCAGTAGTCTAGTGTGAGGGGTTATGTTAGGGGAAACAGTGTTGCAGTAGTCTAGTGTGTGAGGGGTTATGTAATGCAGTAGTAAACAGTGTTGCAGTAGTCTAGTGTGAGGGGTTATGTTAGGGAAACAGTGTTGCAGTTGTCTAGTGTGAGGAGTTAGTAGCAGGAGAAACAGTGTTGCAGTAGTCTAGTGTGAGGGGTTATGGCAGGGGAAACAGTGTTGCAGTAGTCTAGTGTGAGGGGTTATGTTAGGGGAAACAGTGTTGCAGTAGTCTAGTGTGCGGGGTTATGGCAGGGGAAACAGTGTTGCAGTAGTCTAGTGTGAGGAGTTATGGCAGGGGGAATGGTGTTGCAGTAGTCTAGTGTGAGGGGTTATGTTAGGGGAAAAGGTTTTGCAGTAGTCTAGTGTGAGGGGTTATGTTAGGGAAACAGTGTTGTAGTAGTCTAGTGTGAGGGGTTATGGCAGGGGAAACAGTGTTGCAGTAGTCTAGTGTGAGGGTGTTAGTGGCAGGAGAAACAGTGTTGCAGTAGTCTAGTGTGCGGGGTTATGGCAGGGGAAACAGTGTTGCAGTAGTCTAGTGTGAGGGATTATGGCAGGGGAAACAGTGTTGCAGTAGTCTAGTGTGAGGGGTTATGGCAGGGGAAACAGTGTTGCAGTAGTCTAGTGTGAGGGGTTATGGCAGGGGAAACAGTGTTGCAGTAGTCTAGTGTGAGGGGTTATGGCAGGAGAAACAGTGTTGCAGTAGTCTAGTGTGAGGGTGTTAGTAGTCTAGTGGCAGGGGAAACAGTGTTGCAGTAGTCTAGTGTGAGGGTGTGATTATGGCAGGGGAAACAGTGTTGCAGTAGTCTAGTGTGAGGGGTTATGGCAGGGAAACAGTGTTGCAGTAGTCTAGTGTGAGGGGTTATGGCAGGAGAAACAGTGTTGCAGTAGTCTAGTGTGAGGGGTTATGGCAGGGGAAACAGTGTTGCAGTAGTCTAGTGTGAGGGGTTATGGCAGGGGAAACAGTGTTGCAGTAGTCTAGTGTGAGGGGTTATGGCAGGGGAAACAGTGTTGCAGTAGTCTAGTGTGAGGGGTTATGGCAGGGGAAACAGTGTTGCAGTAGTCTAGTGTGAGGGGTTATGGCAGGGTGAAACAGTGTTGCAGTAGTCTAGTGTGAGGAGTTATGGCAGGGTGTTGCAAATAGTGTTGCAGTAGTCTAGTGTGAGGGGTTATGTTGTTGCAGTAGTCTAGTGTGAAACAGTGTTGCAGTAGTCTAGTGTGAGGGGTTATGGCAGGGGAAACAGTGTTGCAGTAGTCTAGTGTGAGGGGTTATGGCAGGAGAAACAGTGTTGTAGTAGTCTAGTGTGAGGGGTTATGTTAGGGGAAACAGTGTTGCAGTAGTCTAGTGTGAGGGGTTATGGCAGGAGAAACAGTGTTGCAGTAGTCTAGTGTGAGGGGTTATGTTAGGGGAAACAGTGTTGCAGTAGTCTAGTGTGAGGGGTTATGGCAGGAGAAACAGTGTTGCAGTAGTCTAGTGTGAGGGGTTATGTTAGGGGAAAAGGTTTTGCAGTAGTCTAGTGTGAGGGGTTATGGCAGGAGAAACAGTGTTGCAGTAGTCTAGTGTGCGGGGTTATGGCAGGGGAAACAGTGTTGCAGTAGTCTGGTGTGAGGGGTTATGGGAGGGGAAATGGTGTAACAGTAGTCTAGTGTGTGGTAATAATGACAAGCGAACCTGGTGAGCTTTTTGTTCACATTGCCCTTTAAAGGGAACCAAACCTTGGAATTCAAGAGAACCGAACTCAGACCACCTCTCAAGATGG